>NC_056524.1:136735394-136760921 GCF_019175285.1 Sceloporus undulatus | reverse complement strand
CTGTGGTAGGCAGTCCTGTAACATTTTAAGATAAAGTACAGATTGTTCGTAATACTTCAGGCACCTGATGTTTACCATGTGCAGACAGATTACTGTCAAATCCCAATGCAACCTCATCACCAGGTGTCCTTCATAGCATCTCAGAAGAAAAGAGATTTCAGGGGGAAAGAAAACCCCCATAAGCTGTGTTCCTGCTGTTCAACTATGTGCAGTTGTTCCTTTGCTTCTTTTAAAGAAACGTCTATGTGTATGCTTCAAGAACACTGCAATAGGGGGAAAAAGGAGAAGAGGCTGCATTTGTACTAGCCATTTCAACAGCTAGGATCAAAAGAGTCAAATTCTTCTTAGCTTGCTTTTTATTCCTTGCACCTGTGGGAACTTCCGTAAGCATTTGTGGGTGTTAGTGACATGCACTGATGAACTGAGAGCTCTGAGTCACAATCCTTTGTTTTTAAAATGAAAAACAAGGCTGCAGCTCTAGCATGCAGGTTTGTTCAAGTGTATCTCTCACACCTCTGTGTGACTTCCATTACTGTAGTAAGTGTTGTTGTTGTTATGTGCCTTCAAGACATTTCTAACTGTGACACCCCTAATGAGAATCTGTCACAGGTTTCTCTTGACAAGATTTGTTCAGAGGGCATTGCCTTTGCCTTCCTCCGAGGCTGAGAGTGTATGACCAAGCAGGGATTTGAACTCTGTTTCTCTAGAGTCATAGTTCAATGCTGATTGAATGCAATCCTGCCTTGATCTGCAGGGAGATGTGGGAAATAATAATAATAATAATAATAATAATAATAATACCATACTGGCTCTTTGTAGTAAGTGTGCTTACTGATGAATAGTCCCATCAGAGACCACTGGGTGGTCATGTAATTCACATGAAAACTGCAATCTGTATGAAAATCAAATGAAAATGTATAAAATACTGTGGATTAAATCCAACATCCCCCTAGCAATTTCTCTCTCATCCTCTTCAGCAGACTGTAGCCTAAAACACAGCTTTGTAGTAGGGTTATCATACTGAAAACTGGAGAGGTTTTAGGTACAGGAGCCCTCTCCAGGTTTACGTCTGGTGACCCTACTCCAAAGTTGTGTTTTAGGCTACAGTCTGCTGAGGAGGAGCATTCACTCCTCAAAATAGGCTTTGGAGGTGCAAGGGGAGTTGCAGTGGGAAGGGGAGATGACTCCCTCCTCTTTACTCTGATGGTAGATGCAGTTCTGTCAGTGGGAAACTTCCCCTTCAGCTTCTGGGCTAGATCTTATGACATAGGAATCTAACTTCAGTTGCCAGATAAAGTGGGTGGTTATAAAGAGAATGAATACAACTATTTAAAAGTGGCCTTTTAGGTGTTCCATTGAATATATTGTGTGGTTGCACTGTCTGCTTTTCATTGTGTATAATAATATTTAGCATAGCTAGAGTGCTTCAGCAGGAGGAATTTCACTTAAACAGTTCAGGTAATTGGCTCAGGAGAAAGCTGCCTTCAGACCACACACACTTCCTCCTCTCTTTTTGCCATGTATATATATATAAAAAAAGAACAGAGCTGACATTTTGACTAGATGAGTTATTTCTGCATTTTGTCTAACTACAATAAAACCATGGAAGCTCTGTTTGTTCTAACTGCAGTTAGCTAACCTGTCAGATCTGTGAAAAATGGTTTGATCCTGATTTGTTTTAAGTAGATTAGTTAAAACAAACCATAGTTCCCTGAGTGGATGTGATGCATCACTGCGGTTTGTTCTTCAAGGGAAATGGAAGGTTTCAGGCTCTGTTTGTATGTAAAGGAGGAGGAAGAAATGAAACAGGGTTCCTATGAGCCCAAGGCCCAAAACAGTTTTTTTCCTGATCACCCAATATGTGATTGTCTACACCAGACCAGTGTCTTGCCAGGGAGTTAATATCAGAGTCAAAATTTGAACTAAAGATTTGTTCGTTCATAATCATCCTTATCTTCTGTGCTACTGTCCATAAATATTGATTGAGAAATCTCAGAATTTAATGATACTTTAAACACGTTGTAATGGCCCCCTCCCCAAAATGTCAGAATACTCTTAAGTAGTTAAAGTACACATGATTTAAATGAAGGATAATATTGATGTAAGAGAGACTCGTGGTGGAAAGATCCAAACAGGATTAGGATCGTGACATAAAGGAAAGGATTTCACCTCATCATCCTACAGCATGGTGACATTAAAAATCACCTCTAGAAGTTGGTATTTGCTCTGGGAGGGGAGTAGGAATGTTTGTGAAGTTGAAGGCTTTCATGGTTGGCATCCATAGTTTTTTGTGGGTTTTCTACAAAAGGACAACAGAGAGGAAGCCATCCTAATCATTCTGTGGAAAGGATTTTCACATAGGGATAGAAAGAGTATTCAAAAATATTTGCAAAATGTTTAAAAATGTTTTTGAGTGTTGAAAAACCCTAATGAAAAGAATCCTGGATTGACAAGAATCTTCACAGTTCAGGACTTATTCTGTGCAAAATTAGCACTGTGTTTTGCATGGAAAATAACATTTTCTGCACAGACAACAACATTTTTTGCACATAAAATAATATTTTTATGTAGAAATATTATTTAATGTGCAGAAACTACCAGCTACATACATGTTCTGCTATTGCATCTGGTCAGGGTTTGGAAAGTGTACTTAAAATCCAAAAAGCTTTTGTATGAAACTGATCTCTGATTTGCATTCCACAAAACTGTTGGAACTGAGTTTGCAACCCAGGAACCTGTTACCTCATAGCAGATATGCATGAAATTGAGATCTATTTTGTATACTTGGTGGGGAAAGGTTCAGATAGACAGCATTTATATCTGGGCTCACCCAGTCTGTTTGGGCCCTTCCATATGACCTTAAACCTATCCACAGATAGACTATACCTCAAGAGTTTTACCAAATTGAGATTTGTCCTTCAGGCCAAAACAGAATGTTCCGCACCACATCCCAGACTGCAGCTAAGAAGGATTTGATGCTACTGAAAGTTGTAGACAAAAAGGAGAGGCTTTGAATATTGGAGACTGTGGGTCAGAGACCAATATGTTTGTATCCAAGAATACACCATAAAAGATTTTTCTAGCACTTAAAAAAGGAATAGAAGTGGTAGTTCCCATATATGGTTTTCCTCATTGCAGCTGTATGGTGACCTCTAAAGTGGGAAGGGGATTGCCAGAAGCAAAAGGACTCAGGTCTGGGAAAAAGAGGAATTTGAATTCAATGTGCTGATTTGAATGGACCCAGTGGTGGTTGATGGCTTCCATGTCCATGAGGTTGAAAATCCACTCTACTTTTTCAACCTGAACTTTAAAAGAGATCTCCAAGGTTCTTTACATATTTGGGGTGGAATTCAGTGCCTTGGATAGCTGCATTAAAGTCTAAGCTAAAACTCATCTGTGGATATGTTTACACTGCAGAAATAAAACAGTCTGACAGCACTTTAACTGCCATGGCGTGATCCTATGAATCCTGGGATTTGTAGTTTGATGTGGTTTTCAGCCTGGTCTATCAGAAAGATCTGGTGCCTCACCAAACTACAAATCCAGGATTCTGCGGGATACAGTAATAGCAATTAAAGTGGTGTCATCCTGGTTTGTTTCAGCAGTGTGGATAAACCCCCCAAATTCATTGCTTGCACTGACAGGAAACCTACCAAACTGAACTGATCATGCAATTTTATTAACTGCAAGTGTCAAGTGTCTCACTCTGAGGCTCTTCAGCAAAAGCTTAAAGGGGAATCTATCTGAACCTACAGCATATAGTACAAATATTTCTCTCCATTCTGGATTCAGAATAAATAAGGCAACTCAACAGAAAGAGCAAAAACTTCAGTCTGTCAACCACAGAACACCAAGTTGTTGAAGGCATCCAAAATTGAACAACTGGTATAAAAAGAGGTTGTTTTAATAACTAAAATACGTATTTACAAACACATGAAAAAGGGAGCCTGATCACACTTGCTAACCCTTTCTAAATGGTACATGCAAGCAAGTTGTATGCCTTTAGGCTCAGTATGAGCCATCTATACTTGCATTTTTAAAAATATGAACAGTTTTAGGGACAATGAGAACTAAAAGTATGATGTTCAGGAAGCCTCCTTTAGTTGTCATGATGTGGTGTCATCAAAGGGTCAATGGGGTCAGTGATAGAGCATAAGCAAAGAGCATAGTTGAAAACAATAATAAGCATATTATATTGCACATTTCCAGCTTAAAAAATTGAGGAAACAAAAGAAAGACCTCTTCCCAAGGCTCTGGAGTCTCATTGTCAGTCAGAGTATCCAATGCTACGCTAAATGGACATACACTCTGATGATAAGACAACTCCCTATGTTCCTGTAAACCAGATAATGGCTTCAGCATTGCATCTGACCCTCAGACTGATTTCAAAAGCTGTTTTGCAAGTGATCAGTTCAGAGGAGCAAGGGAGACAAACAGACAAGGTGGGAATCATGCAGCCTTCAAAATGTTTGACTGCACATGATTCCTATGGTACAGTACACATGACGCTAAAGCGCCATGCTCGTGCCGTGCTAGGGTTACGGGACCGCACAGCAACCATATGGTCCCTAACCCTAGCATGTACTGGAAGTGCTATTATGATGTAATGGACGCATAGCGTCTGCACACTGCACCTTGCCAGTTACATCATGAGTGCACCATTGGCACACTCGCGACATAACTGGCACAGGGTAAAATGAACCCGGTTTTTACCTGGCCCCTTTCTTCCATGGCTTTGTTCCCACAACCGTCAGGTTGCTGCAGGAACAAAGCTTATGGGGCCGCAACGAAAAGGAGCTGCCTAGAGCAGCTCCTTTGTTGCGGCACTGCAACCGGGAAGTAGCGCTTTCATGACGCCACTTCCTGTGTGCCATGTTTGGGCGCTCAGCAGTGGTGCCGGCATCATAGCGGCCCCCATGTAGATGGGAGGCCACCATGATGACACTGCCACCATGTTGTAGGGTTGCAGGGTGTGTGGACACTCCGCCCCCAGGCAACCCTACTACGTGTCCAGGTTGGTGCAAATTTCTGAATCATTACTACTCTGTTTTGGCTTAGGTTGCTAGAATACAGAAAGCTATGCCAAATGAGAATATAACCAAAAGGGGACATATTACTTTTGCGAGAATGGCAAATTAATGATGCATTTGAGATTAAAGTCCACCTTATAAAACCAGTGGTGTTATTATTGCCTTTCTAGAGATAAGGAGCTATTTTATGTGTTGGAAACATTAGCTGATAAAATTATTTCCAAGCACCTCACCCCAGTTCAAACACATTCATCTATAATACCATATTGGGTGGGTGGCTGATAATAAGTGAATAAACTCTAGAATAGTATCTTAAATCACATATAATTCCATGGATTCCTATTCCATAGCTGGATTTTCAATTGCATGACACAATCTGTGAGGCACACATAGTTCAGGTTTAGCCAACACAGATTCCCTCAGATGTTGTAAACTATTTATTTATTTAATCTATAACTTGCCCTTTCAGCAGTAGAGGACTCTGTATCTTTCCTGACAATTGATCATGCTGGCTGGGGATAATGTGAGTTGCAGCTGATGGCCAAGAGTGGTTTGAGATTTTTTTCCCACCTGCCCAATGATGTAACCAGGACCGTGCTGTGCATTCTCAAAGTCACTTGGTTCAGTGGCAAACAAGTCAAATGCAAGTTACTTAGATTGAAGGCAACCACTGGCAAGTGTTTTGTTGTTGTTGTTTTCAGAGGTAGGTGCTGTGATGTTACATTTACTTCGTGCAGACATTCTAATAGAATAGTGGTGATTTCCATTCCACCAACATTCGGTAAGATTTTGATTTTAAAAATCTAGAGATATTAGATTGTGGATGGCTGCATTAAGCAATGTGCATCCAGGTGCTGCAGACCTAATACTGTGGTCACAAATTTGTGCCAACATTTAATGGGCCAGCTTTCTCACAAACACCATCAGTAGTATAGCTGTGGAAGGCAGCTTTTTGGACCAGCCTAGTTTAGCTTCTCATTAGCAACAAGGGTACAAGTTTGCCCTTGTGAGGCATTTATATACTGCATGTCTTCCTTCTGCCTCCAGTTGCTAGATTCACATGTAAATCTTGCATTTCTTAATCAGAGAAGCAACACTGTCAGTCTCTTGAAAAATGTGAGACTTTAGAGTGGTATTAAAATGGGAAGAAATCCCTTGAGATATCTTTGGTTGTGGCACTAAAATGGAGCAGTGAGTCTTTCTGCATTTTTGTTTTAAAATTACTTTAATTCCATATGAATAATTGAAAAACTAGGATTGAATGTGGTTCCTAGTATCTATTTCATTGGGCATAATCCTATGAAATACTCAGTTGCCTATGAAGAAAGTGTGCTTGAAAAATGTCTGTTCTTTTCAAGAATGTCCTCATAGGGAAACATGATTATGCAGATAATGTTGTCTGGATTTGAAGCCTTTGGCAAATCTTTCCATTGCATTTAATTGCATTTTCTCTTTAACCATGAGGGTTAGGAACTTGAAAAATGAAAGCTATGCTATTCTCAATTTTCATAATAGATTAGTTAATTTAGATTTCAAGAAATCCCTCAGGGTTTCAATTTTCATTTACTGTAATTGCTACCTGTGCTCCTGGTCTTTAGTGTTGTCAACAATTTTTCCCAGCACAGTGCTCTTTGCAAAAATAAAACAGAAGGGAAAGAATTCATTTATGCATATTCATTTTTTGTATTAATTTGTATTGTTCTGAAATTTATGTTAGTATTTTTGGAGAACAAGCGCCAGCAGCTTGACCAAACAGAACTTTCTAGTCTCACAATTTTGCCTTCTGCATGTTACTGAAGGTGCAAAAGTTCTGCCAGAGCCTACCGTGAAACATGTCTTTGTTTTGCAAAGAGTACAAACACATATTATTTGATTTATATACTGGCTGCTCTCAAAATGGAGCTCAAGGTTTTTAAAATGGAGCACAAATAAAGCCACAATAAGTTACATTATCAAAACCTAGGGTCAAAACACACTGCAGGAATAATCCAGTTTCACACCGCTCTAACTGCCCCGGCTCAAGGCTAGGTAATTCTGGGAACTGTTGTTTTGTGAGACATTTAGCCTTCTCTAACAGAGAGCTCTGGTGCCACCACAAACTACAGTTCCCAAGATGCCCTAGCACTGAGCCAGGGCACTTAAAGCAGTGCCAAACTGAATTATTTCTGCAGTGTGTTTTGGCTCCTAGTTAAACAAATCTTTGTTTGCACCAATGTCATCCCCAGTTAGAGCCAATGTACCCAGATGAATGAAACTTGTTAATCATTGCTTAGATGTGTCCCTTTGATTTCAGTGGCTGTATCCTAATTGGAACTAACATAGTATTTAGCCTTGTATGAAATCATAATTATACTAAATACAATTTTAAAATGCATCAATAAAAAAAAGTGCTCACAAAACTCCATATTAGAAACTTAGCAGTCAATCAGTTGCCCAAATCAGATTTGTATTTGAAGGAAATGAATGCATTTATGTTTCTCTGGATCTCACAGGCACATGGCAGGCGCCTTTTAACAAAGATCACAAATGTGTGTTGTTTTTCCAGTATAACTAAAGGGTGATAGCTTAAAATAACCTTAGAGTGTTCCTTTCAGTTTAGTAGGTGAAAAGTCCAATGTTTGGGAAGAGGAAGTGTGAATATGGAGGCAAGGCTTGTATATTGTATAGATTCAAAGCTGGGAGATAGGATGCTCTGAACTATATAAACTATGTGAAGGATAGCTATGTGCTAGCTCAAGTACCACAGGCAGTATGCATATCATTCATGAGGATATGTGAGACAGAGTGTATCTGTACTCATGCCCTGCTGGTGGGCTTCCCATAGGCAACTATTTGGCTGGTACATGAATAGAATGTTAAATTAGATAGCCTGTTGGTCTGATATAGTACTGTTCTTCCTTTCCCATATTAAGATGAAACTATTCATTCTTTTAATTGCAATTAAAAATGGCAACATTTTTTGTCACTGGCTTTCCCTGGGAAAACCAGATATGTGAAGCTGTAGTCTGGACCAATGCTTTCCAACAGTGTCATTTTAGGAGGTTCCCCCCATCAGTTAAAAAACAAACACCCTGATAACAAAACTTTATGTATTTATTTCACTCTGGGAGATTATGCATGATTAGATAGAACACACTTGATTTTTCAGAAACAAACATTTCTTTGGACATGGGTCATTTTATACCTACATGGTATAAGATTATTATCATTATTTTTAAAATAATCCTAATACATGAGGGTTAAAAAACCTTTCGTACTTTTGGCTTGAATAAAGCAATACAATTAGGTAGGAAATTGCAACGAACACAAGGATATTTTTCTCCTCATATGTAATAGATAATATTCAGAAATTGTAGACTGATAGAATAAAGAATTCAATAACATCCAAACAATGATACTTTATAGGGCCAACCAAAATGCACAGTTACATGTTGCAAGCTTTTGAAGTCACATTGGCTTCTTCATCAGGAAAACAGGAGAAAAAAATTGAAGATGTTAGTCAAAAAATTGCTTCACCTTTGTTGGTGAAAGTCTTGATAAATCTTTAGGGATGTTATTGGATTTACTATATGGCCAGCATGGCAACCCCTAGATTTTTTTGGATTCCAAGATACTGCATTTTAGCCATCACATGTGAATTCTAAAGAGAGAGCCAGTGCACTGGGACCTTGCCATCTGAGGCTTCTGCCTCCAGCAAAGGTAAAGCAATTTTGTTTAATATTGGGAATGATTGGCATGCTTTACCTCAACACCACCTAAAGATTTCCTGATGCAAAACATGAAGACTTCTTGAGAAATTGAGTGTTATCTACCTACATAGGAGCCTATGGCTTCATAAAGGAAGGAGACATGCTGGATTCCAAGGAAACTTCTTTGAATTACAAATGGACATTAAATTTCCTTGACTTTGAAAATCTACCGGTGGCAGCATGGTCAAAGGGAGAGGTTCCAGCCTGCAGATAGCCCTCCCTACCATCTGAACTAAGACCAGACCCCCCCCCCCCCCCCTAAAAATGCAGGCCTATGACTAACATCTTCAATTTTTTTCTTTGGTTTTCCTGATGAAGAAGCCAGTGTGACTTCGAAAGCTTGCAATATGTAATTGTGCATTTTGGTTGGCCCAATAAAGGTATCATTGTTTAGATGTTATTGGGTTTGCTATATGGCCAACATGGCTACCCCTAGATTTTTTTTTGAATTCAAAATTGGAAGTGACCCAAACGGTGGCCATAAAGTCCAATCCTCTGCCAGTAGATCACCTCCTAGTGATAGCATTCTTGATAGATCCCATCCAAGCTTGGTTTGAAAACCTCCAACAAAGGAGAGCCCTTCATCATTTGAAACAGTCTGTTCAGTCAAAGCAATCAAAGGAGCTTTTGCTATCTGGATATTATTCTTCATGTTTAATTGAAACTACCTTTCTTGTAATTTAAAACCATTAATTTGAGTTTTGCTTTTTGGAATAACAGACAAGCTCCATTTTCAATGTGTCAGCCCTTTGGATGCAATTGAAGTGGAATTTTAAAAAGAACACAATATCTCCAGATCTCAGAAATAGTTCCCTAAAAAAATAAATGAAATTTGTTTTGTAGTAAAGGGTCTGGGAGTTGCATGTTCCCACCTAAGACAAACTTACCCATGGGTGGAAAACCTGGAGTAGAAATCTAGAATTTCTAAGTGCACAGCAGGCTGGCAAGTCATGCAGGTAAATCTGTGTTACAAAGAACTTTCAAACAAAGAAGGTCTCTGGATTTTGCTTTATGCCACATCAGCCTAGTCTGGTTTACAAACAGTTTAAGATGGTAAAAGAATAGACTATGATTTCTTCCAAATGAATTAGATTATTATCCTGTATTAGTCAATGTCTCTATTTGGGAGATATTGTCTTACTGATGTCTGGAGTGCTTGGTATTGTGCCTTGGATACAGACTTGACCATGCTTAGTTAAAACTTAGTTAAATCTTATGGATTTCACTGACTAGCTCTAGAACCACTGGACTGGACACAATTTTGTGGAACATTTGCTTAGATGCATTTCCCAGAAAACTAGTCTATCTCCTCTCTGTATGTTACCCTCTGAGCTGTCACTCTCTGATGGTGTTGAAAAGAGATCATGGCTAACCAGTAGAGGAAAGCAATACACTGAGGCGGCATTGTCTTCTTCATCATAGGACCCAATATGAGGAGATGAAAAGAAGGGGTAAAGAAAGGAAGTATGTAATAGGGAACGATGGTACTTTGCCCATTCAAGACCAACTTCTTCTCAATACTTGTAGAACCTGGATCAGCTTGGTTTGAAAAGACTAGGAAGGCATTTTCACAACCTATCTTTAATAAAATATGTTTTCAAGGTTATGTAATAAATTGGCGATGTGCAGCAGCAAAGTTCACTTTATGGTGCCAAGGAACCACAAAGGACACACTCACCCTGCAGAAATTAGGCCTCAAAAATCATTTTCCTCTGAGTGATCGACGCACAAAATGAATTTCGGATGGTGCTTCAGACAATTTGTTGAGATTCATGTGTCAGCTTTCCATTTGCCTGTTCTAGTTCTACTGATGCCATGATTACTAGTATTTGCAGGCCCTGCCCTGGAACTCATCCAGACAGTTTTATTGTACTGAAATGGCTCTTCCAGTTCATTGAGCATCTAGTATAATACAGCTGAATATGATTGGCGCGTTTACATGTATTTATTCAGGGGAAAAAATTCAGGCAGTTAAACTGCATAATTATGGGAAAACGAATCATAACAATAAAAGACCATTTAAGTTAACAAGCTTTGTGATCAAAGGATAAATACAGGTTGAATAAATGAGACTGTAGATGTAACTAATCTACATAAATAGGCTTTGGTCTGATTAGAAGAGCAGAATACATTAAAATAATTTGGATGTACTTTAAAATTTGGTTTTGTTTCAATGTGTTTTTGAAACAGTAAGTTATTTCTCTTGTTGGTTACATTTCTATTAAGATAGCTGCTTCCAGTGAGAAAATGCAACATTGCAATAAAAAATAAATAGCCATATCTGCCATCAGCAGAGAACAGGATAAGTACAAAGCAAAAAAGCAAAAGTATCACATTTTAAGTTTGTTCTTTGCCTACAACATTGGTTTATTTCCGTCATCAGTAGTCTCTGAGTAACAATAACTAATAATCTCAGAGTCTGATTTTTGTTTTTTTGTACGATCAAAGGTTAATTTAAGACACAAACAAACTGAAAGTCCTTGAATTATTGTAGTCTCTTGACAGTTACACAGTATCAGACTGAGTTAGCAAGTGAATAAGAAAGAAAATGTTCATAATAAAGCTACTGGCAAAACAAGCTTTGGGTTACTGTGGGTCACAGGAGAAAATTAAGACCCTGCCAACATGTCCTTTCTTTTGCAGAGGGAATGGGATGGCTACATGGAGGAAGCTTCCTGAGTAGTTCATACTGGGAAGTCAAGCTGTGTACCATTCACAGGACAATAACATTGCAGAAGATTTTGTGCACACTGTGTATTGGAATTGGCGATGGTCTCACCAGAGGTCAAGTGCAATCCGAGAGTGGCTTGAAATAATGAGGGTGAAACTGAACAAAGACAGCTGTCCTGTTTGATTTATGTTTTCTATCCCACCATTTCTCTAGAGATTTCCGGAACTAGAGGTAGATACAGCTGGTGGCATCCATCTCAGTGGGGCAATAAATCTGCTCAGGTTCTTCAGCTGAGCTTTAAAAGAAGTTCTGAACTTTGTCTCAGAAACAGATATAGAACTTGGGATATTGCATTAAAATACATAATAAAACCTGGAGCAGATTCACTGTCCTACCTACACAGGAGCCATCAACTCCTGTCATTAGGCAGTGGAATAAACTCACTGCAACCTTGCATTCCTCTTTATTTTAAATGTTGGCCCTCTTGTTCTTTACTTTATCCGTAAATAGGGCAGGCATATAAATAAAGTTGTTGACCCAGTCATATGTAGTTTGGCCTAAGTGGGTGAATTTGGTGGCCCTGTGGGGCAGTTCTGATGTCCAAAACTTCTGAGCCATATTCCACTGGTGTATGTCACTGGAGGTATTTAAAAACTGTTCCTTCTTTTAGTTTAAAACTGCTTCTGAGAAGCTTTTGGGAATGTGATTCACCTTTAAGACCAGGCACCTGTCTCCAACAAGCCTTCTTTTTAGGACAAAAATGCAAGTGTTTCTTTTTCATCTGTCTCTGCAACAGTGCCACCAGATTTCAGTGGTGGCACTGAAAGGGTAATGTAGATACAAAATCATTGGGGCGGGGAGGGACATTTGCATGTGGCCCATGTGTCATGTGTCCCTCACTTCTGGCCTAAATAGTCCAGGTTTCCAATTATCAGCCACTGCAACAACCTTGGGTCTTCCTCCTTGTGTAAACAGACTCATGTTGAAAACCTTGAACTTAAAAAGAAAATTGCTGCACAATATTTGATTGATTTTTAATTAAAGAAAAAAACATTAAAGAGAACATTTAAAGGACAATTTCTTGTTTACTGTCTTTATCAGAGGAGAACAGCCTTTGTAGTATCTGAAAGCTGTTGCATTAAAAATCAATTGCAAGTCTTCAAAGCTGCAAAGACTTCCTTCCTTCCTGCCTTCCTATATATATATATATATATATATATATATTGTAAAAAGCCAAAAATGTTTGGAACATGCTTGACAACTGGATTGAAAAACAAAAGGTAAACAATAGCATCACCAAAATTCTGAAGGATTTTAATGTATTTTTAATAATAGCTAACAGATATTTTGCTGTTAAGTGGCATGAGCCTTTCAATTGTTAGTTGTTGTTTTTTTAAAGAGAATAATTTGTAAGTAGAGGGAATTGCTTCACTGTTTTGTTTTATTGTTAATAGTTTTGCTTCCACTATATTATCAGTGACAATGTAAGTTTTTGTTTTTACTTATTTTTTTAGAAGAACACAGTGGGGGCTTTAATTTCCCTAGCATGCCATTAAATCTTGTTTCACTTTCTATTTTCACAAAATTGAGTAGTCATTTTTCATAAGTTATTGATACTGCCTTTCAACAGAAAATAGAGATGGATGCATATGCAGCTATATGTGTGTGTTAAGAGTTTTATTTCTTTAGAACAGGTCGGTACAACCTGAGATTCAAACAGGTTCAATTCAAACTTTCTAGCCATATATTGTGAACATGGCTGGCTTGGGGATTCTGGGAAATATAGTCCAGAAAAGCAAACTGAGCTCACACTCAATTGTGGTTTTGTCATGTTAGCTTTCCCCCCATTCCCTTCTTACTTTACCAACTGCATAGCAAAAAAAAAGAGGTAGAATAATTGGGATGTGGGTGCATTGTCATATATGGCCTGTCTGAGCTGTGTTTGACCTAGAGGAGCACATTCAGGCTTGCTTTCAGCGAAGAAATGGCTGCAGAAAAACTGAACAACATGCCAATGCATCTGTCCAGAAACACTTAAGCAGGTAAAATACTGAGGCAGTTGTGCTGAGCCAGTGGCCATGCAATATGCTAATTCCTAGTTATTGTATTTGTCAGTGCCAAAAGTATACTTTCTGGGCAAATGGGGTAGTTCAGATACAATGTACTAGTCCAACCATATCCTTGTAATTTCGCAATGGGACTTGGTATATTAGAGAGGGCACAAATATGTTATCCTAATATAAGAAAGTAAAGAAATAGTGGTATATATCCATCAGGTTTTTTTTTGGTGGGGGGGGGTTAGTAGTGTATGTCTATTTTTGTTTAGAAGTTTAGTTGGGTTTGCTGTTGATTATGTTTTAGTCAAATCCACAAAATTTGTGTGTGATTGTGTTTATGCTTAATGAAAAATGATTACCCCCTTACCACAGTTCACAGTGAGATTGCTGGGATAGATACACTAGAAACCTTTTGCTGGTCAATGACCGAATACTTTATTACATTACACTAGAAACCAGGGGCTCTTGCACACTACACAATTATAGAGGTTTAGTCCACTTCCATGGCAACACTCTACAGAAGCCTGGAGTTTGAGGAGGCACCAGAGGAGCTCTATGGCTGAAAGTTTTAAGGTTTCCCTCCCTAAATTGCCTATCCCAGGATTCCATAGGATGCAATCATGACAGTTAAAGTGGAATCATAATACTATTATAGTGTAGTGCGAAAGAGCCCCAGGTTCACACAACTACAGAGAAGGATAGTTTCTTTGGTATTAACAGATTAGCATGGCTAGCATGTTGCTAAAGCCAACCCTTAGGCTTGGGGAGGGATACTTATCAATTCTGGTTTCCAGTTCAATGCATCTCCTCCCTCCCCTCAAGAAACAATCAGAGAGATGTACAGAGATGAACAAAATACTACTACATAAGTAAGACTATCAGGATCCTTGAAGTTACTCAGCAAAGCAACTTTCAGATCAATCTGCTTTTACCTCCTTGCTAGCCATGTGAAGGCTACTAATGGAAGGAACAGCCATAATTTTTCTCCTCCTCCATGAGAAATGTTTGTATTGAAACTTTGTGAAAAATAGTCAACCATTGTAGAGTTTTTTTCCCTCATGTTGCTGAAAGCTTTCACAAAACTTTTTCCTGTATGAAAAGCAAATTATTCACACAGAGAAACACAGAGCATTTTGTACAATCTTTTCCTGTAAACCAAAAGTTTCTTGAACAAACGACTGTATACATATGTCACACTTCAATTGGTCAACTTTGTTTTAACCCCCCTGAAGAAATGCAGTGGGGAATACAACCCTTTCAGATAGAATTTCAAGCTGTAAATCATCTCTGCCTTTTAGAAACTGGAAGATTGCAGGAAAGGACTGACCCCTAAAAGCACTTATTTCTTGGCCTAGGCCTGCTGGCAAAATGGCCACTCAAGTTACCTCTGCCTCAACAGAGTCCTCCCCTTTACTGTATTTAGTGTAGCATATTCTTAATGGTGCATAGCTCTGTCTTTTAACTAGGAGCCTCCAAGTGCTTTCTGTAGTATTCTGTGAAGATAATCCTTACAGCTGCCAAGTTGATAGCTGAGCTGTTTTGCATACACTTGTGTGTAATTTGAGATGGAGATCTGAAGACGATTAAAAAAACACACAAAACACCACCACTGCACACAGTCTTACTTTGATGATCAGGCACCAGATTATCCTGCCACAACTGTAAAAAAAGAGAGAGAGAGAAAGAAAAAAGAAAAAGAAAAGCCTGTCCACTGTGTTCTTTCCAGATCTCTTTGTCATTTTGCTGGATCAAATGACAGTAAGAATACAGCTGAATTTAGAGTACCAAGAAAATAATGGATTTCAAAGCACCCCTCTTTTTAATGGCATTAAAAATCCCTTAGAAATTATTTCACTATCTAGGCCATACTTCAAACAAAATAAATGTATGTGTGCAGTCAGAAGGAAGAGGGAGAATCAGTGTGCTTCAAAGGGAGACAGAGATCCACTTCAGCATGAATGGGAAAAGAATCTTACTTAACAATGCTCATCTAATAGCATTTTCTGGCTATGGTGTGACCTGTGAAGAATTGTTAAACAGTGTGGAAAAAAGATGTTGCCCATTTTCTGTCTCCCACACAACATCCACTACATAAATCTGACAGGGGCAGATTCCTGCTTTGGACATTTTTTAGGAAAGGTAAACAGTCACTCAAGTTTCAAGACTCACTTGAAGTACATGGTCTTTGTGCAGGTATGTAAAGTCATAGAACTGTGTGTATACTGTGTATCCCATACTTAGTATTCCAAAAGAGCCAGAATTTGAGCACAAGGGGAAAAGTGCTCAGTGGTGGCATTCAGTGACAGCAGTATCTGAGCAATCGTTGCACAACTTTTGGTGGCGGCAGCCAATGTAGTGTAGTGACTCTTGAAACTTGGGTGACATTTGGCTAGTTACTTTCTCTGTCAGCATGACAGCATCATAGAATTGTTGTGTGTGGGCATTAATAAGGATAAAGAAGAGACAAATACATGCTTTCTTGAGATCATCAGAGAAAAGGCACCACAAAATGTAAAATAAAATTAAAAAGCCACATGAACTCATTCAAATGTAACCATATTTAGATTTTATGCTAAACAGATTTTATGCTGAATATACTAATACATACAAATAGGACCATAAGTGCTATGTGTTGGCCGTGCTCCCATTGTCATTACTGTTCTCCTCTGACTTGCAAATATTCCCATATTAAGTGAAGGCTTCTACTCATGTTGACTTATAGGACCCTTTTTGCAATCAGGAACTTGGATAAAGTTGTTTTTCTGGCCATGCAGACAATGAGGGAAGGGGTAGGGGAAAACCTTGCTGAATATTGGCCTGTTACAGACTGCCAAAATAAAGCTGCTTCGGGTCTCTTTGGAGGTATCCTGTTTAAATGATGCATGCACCCTAAGAATCCGGAAGCTGCACCAAAGCTGCACTCCAATGCTTAGGAATGGAGTGTGGCTTTGGCGCAATCTCCGGACTCTTAGGACCCATGCATCATTTAAATAGCATACCTCCAAAGAGACCCGAAGCAGCTTTATTTTGGCAGTCTGTAACAGGCCATTGTGACTGAAGCTGGTATGGATGGACTCTTTCATTTTACCCGTGCTAGTGTGGAATTTAGAGCTAAAAGGGGGACATATCATGAGTTATTAGTATTAGTATTTTTTGAAGGATGGCCATCTTATTTGACTGAAAACTTATGTAAATGGTTTGAGCCTGAGAAAGAGTAAGAGGGGACACAACTTGATGCAAGCATAGCTGAGGGCAGGTGTCATCCCATGACCTACCATCTCAACCTTCCCTTGGGCAAAACATTTGATCCCAAGGGCAATCCAATACCATGGGTTGCTTCCCAGCCAGTCAATATCTAAAAGGCAAACCCAGGGCACTCCCCCTAAAGTTGTAAAATGATATGAGAGAGAGCAGACCCTCAGGTTAGCCCCAATGGCAGGCTTCTTTACTGCCCTCAGGTCCCTTGACTGTCAAAGCTGTCCCAAAGCCCAATCTTTCACCAAAGGAATGCCAAGGAAGACACTGAACTCTTATATTCTCTCTCTCCCCCCACTACTTGTTAGTGACAACCTATTTACTGACACCATCCTATGATCCACTCCCTGAGATGCAGTATGGGTTGAGGGCAGAGAATAGGTAAAGGGGAGGAAATGCCTATGCAGCCCTGGGGCAATCAGCAAAGCTCACACTGCATTCAGCTTGTGAGCATGAGTTACAGAATGAAGAGAAGAACCAAGAGGGCTCATGAAGGGAGAGACTCGGCCTTAAATAGTCCCCAACTCTGCTCCCATTGTGTAGCAGTTCCAGCCTCTGTTCATTTTTTTTCTATTTTAAAAACAATAATTATCACAATAACAACTTTTAGAGCCTTGGAACAATAGTATTTTTAATAACATTATTTACCCTTTTCAGGCATAAGTCCTGAATACTATCTCCATATTGACTATTGTTATAATCATGTAGCACATGCCTGAGGTCTTCTAAGAGATTATTTAAATGGAACATTTTCCACATCCTCCTATACCTATAATGCCATATTATCAGTGAAGAAGTACAGATTGACTCTCCTTTATCCAGAATCCAAAATCCAAAATATTCCAGAAACCAAAACTGTTTTTATGGGTGGCTGAGACAGTGACACCTTTGCTTTCTGATGGTTTAGTATGCATAAAGTTTGTTTCATGCACAAAACAAGTTTTGTATATAAGGTGCATGTGAAACATAAGTGAATTTTGCATTTATACTTGGGTCTGATCTTCATTATACATGAAAATACAGGCATTTCAAAAAATAAGATAAAATCAGAAACCATAAACACTTTTGGACCCAAGCTTTTCAGATAAGGGAGACTCAACCTGTATATCTGTAAAACTGTAAGAACAGTGGTTGTGAATAGACCCTGAGTTTTCTGAATAGATCTTGCTTACTAACCATTAGGGTCTTGCATGCTTTAATTTGCGATACTAGGTTTTGCAAATGCCTTTGCCTGCAATATCTCTCGTGTCCTGCTCAAAGCAGATTCCTGACATGTTCCTATGTGTCTTAGATGTAAATGTGGAGTTTAAAGAACTATTGGAGTTCTTTAAACTTCTGATATTTATTGTTCCCATTCACCTAGAGCCAGGTTTATCATAAGCTACACTCACCTACACGGATTGTCATCAAAATGTTATGTGGAGTACTTTCTGTTCGAGATCTCAGTGACTCAATTCTCCACCACCTTGCTTTTTCCACTTCTTTCCAATAATCAACAGCCATTCTGTGTCTCTTAAGCACATGTGGTCCTCACTGAGTCATATGGGTTTCTCCTGTGTCCATCATCATAATCACCATCATTTTCTGAAGAGAAGAGCATTTGTCTTGAATTTATACCAACTTTGTGATTCTTTCACGAATACTCACCCATCTCTTGTGTTTGGGTGGTGCTGTTTTTGGTTTACACATGTGGCTTCCCTCTGTGAATGTGTCCATCACAGATAGAGCAATATAAAGTAACATCTTGTTTCTAATCTCTTTGTGATGTCTTATATTGATCTTGCATATACATTTTCATAGAGCCAGCTTAGTGGTTTGAATGTTGGACTATGACCAGGGACGTAGCTAGGATTTTAGGAGGGGGGGTCCAGACTAAGTGCCACCATTATAATGGGGCTTGGGTGCAGCGGCGCAGCAGCACACACCATTTATTTTTCTAATGGAAGGGGGGGGGGCCCCCCACCCCCCCCCCCCCCCCCTTGGCTACGTCCCTGCTATGACCCTGGAGACCTGGGTTTGATTCCCAGCTCAGCCTGAAACCCACTGGTTGGAAATGACTTGAGGGCACAAAACAATACAGTAACATGTATTTTCAGGTTTCTTGATTACATGGAAGGAAGATTTGTAAGCATGCTCAGCCAAACATGCTTAGAAATTTCCTTTTTGTCTTTTGTACTCAAAATATAAAGATCTTGATAGGTGCCTTTTGGGAGTGGGATGTGCATGTGTGCTGGACCTCTCCTACTGCATAGGTTTTGGCCACTTCTGTCCTGGTTTGTAGACTCCTGAGCAGGGCTTGAAGTGGAAATGCATTGTGAAAGGGTAGAATTTATTCCTTTAATATATCTGAGCTAGTGTCTTTCTCCTTCAAATACTAGCCCTTTTTACACATAGGGAAGAGTTTTTCCCCCCATATAAACTTTTTTAAAATTGGCATCCTGTAGTCCGAAGTGATGAGGATGACTTTACCACTTTTTCTGTTCTATCACATTGTACTTCTTCCCGGGTATATACGGCCTCAGTATGGTGATATATCTGTTGCATGGATTTCGTTCTCCATCACCATAAATTGATACATATATATCCAACTGGCCAGTAATAGACCAGTCACATTAATTCAACCACCAGTGTTGCCTGTGGGAACCATAATTTCATTATACTGAGGGTTGAACTAAATGATTTTGCCCATCATCACAGTTTTGTGACTAAATCCAAAGAGCCAAAGAATTGGGTTTTTTTCTGTTTGTTCATAGAGCAAACTATTATGTGCCACTTTTTTTCATTAACAGTAATATCAATGTCATGAAATAAAGATTTGATGAGGAAAGAAACCTCTTTTGCTGCTAATTTTCAACACAATGCTAGAAGTTCAGCCAGGAGGAATATAATTTATTTTAGCTCTGTTAAATTGGGGAGAAGGGAAGGAACTTCCTCCCATTAACCCTGCATTTTAAATTTTGGCAGGAAAAAACTGACAATTAGGATTACACTACCCAGCTTTTGACCGGCTCAATAAGGCAACTGTTTATCCGTGCATGAAGGTAAAGTGAGAGACAAGCACATTTGTTAAACAAATGTAAACTGCAGGAGTTTTTGGCTGGTGCTGACAAGAGCCAATGACTTGGAGTTCTTTTGTGGTGCAGATATTAAGAAGTGAAGCTTTAAAATAAAGAGTTAGAGGAGAAGAATAAGATAGAGAGAGGGTTGGGTGATTTTTTAGTTCCAAGTTACATTTCAAGCAATGGGTTTTCTGCCCCCCCCCCCCCCCCAAAAAAAATCAAGGCAGTTCCCAAAGTAATTTGGGTTAATTAAAATGCATGCCCAGTTTCCCATCTCAAAACCCATTTTTAACCACCTGTGGCTATTTCTATTTTAAAAAGAAGCACACATATATAATTGTTATGACTCTCAGCAGTCGACATGCAAAAATTTGCAATTACAATGCCTCCCTTGGGCAGATGTGTGAAATGGCAGATTAATTCATGGCAAGCCAAGCCAATGGTTGGGCTTTTAAAGGGATGCTTGCAGTTTGGTATAGCTTACTAATTATGTGTATAGTGCAGGAAAGGTGCCCAGCGTTTTAATCATCAGTGGTTTCTCTTTTTACATATATAAAACTATAGCAAAAGCACTCAAAACTGTCCTAGATACATGTATGATTGTTAACAATCTGCTTCCATGGAACAAAGAATAGAAGCTGAAGTGAAGGCTTCCAGTTGAGAGCAGCACCTAATCAACAATTTCTTGGCCCTTTACAAAAATAGAGATTTCAGTTCAAAAACTTCAGTCTGGACAAAACTATATTAGGATTGATGGCAACTATGTTCCTTATAGTAACAAGGTAAGCTGTTTTGCAGTACTTTAAAGCAGTCCTCATTCATTTGGATCCTCCAGATGTGATGTACTAAAGCTCCCATCATGCTCAAACAGTCGCAGTTTATCCAGGGATGGTAGAATTCTTAGTCCAAAATTTTGGGGGAGAAACAGCAATGCCTTAAAGACTAATGTCTTTATGCTAGATTATATATTAGCAAACTGAAATTACTGAATACAATAAAATTATATTCTTTAGCTGGTAGGTGCATATACCTATATATTATTCCTTGAGGTTCTGTGATTGTGTTGGTGCAGGTATTTCACCCACCATTGTAAATGAACATTTTTCAATACTGTAGTTGTGTGTTTACAGGCTGTGGCCAGATCATCACCTTGTGGTCAACCTTCTGATGATGGATTACTCTGTGCTTTGTTAAGCTGATCCTTAGATAGCTGACAGACACAGTCTGCCACTTGTAGGAAGAGGGAAGCGGGATAGCAGAATTATTGCTCCACAGGCACAGACTTTACAAGCCAAGTAAGATAGTAGAATCGGATCTTTTGGAAGTATTTCTACATATTGGTATTTGGTGTTGTTATGTGCCTTCAAGTTGTTTCCAACTTATGGTGACCCTAAGACAAAACTATTGTGGTGTTTTCTCAGCAAGATTTGTTCTGGGGAGGTTTGTCATTGCCTTCCGCTGAGGCTGAGAGAGTGTGACATGTCCAAAGTCACCCACTGGGTTTCATGGCTGAGCTGGGAATTGAACCCTTGTCTCCAGTGTTGTAGTCTAACATTCAAACCACTATGCCAGAAAAAAGAATATAATGGCAAATGAAATGCCAAAGGTACAGATATGACAATTCAATAACAGCTTAAATACATGCAAAATAAGCACAGTGGCTATTGAACATGGCAATAATATAAAAATCCAAGGTAAGAAACACCTGAAGTTGACATTAAAAAAAAAAGATCTGAAATTAGTATTTAACCTCAGTGAAAATTCTCACATCTTGCAGTCAAATTCGGAACATGAATTTGATGAAACCTTTAAAATGTGTGCCCAATAGCCTTGCTATTTCTTGGTTTCATTTGATTTTGACAAGTCTCAAAAACAAGTAATATAATTTGTCCAATACTGTTGCATGTTATCTGTTAATGGAATAATTCAAAAACCATTTTCTATATAGGATATGTAACAGTGTCGATTTAAATTATGTTTTAGCTTGGACAGCAGACATGTCTGCCATGATAAAATACAGATATAGAATCATAGAATCATAGAATTGTAGAGTTGGAAGAGACCACAAGGCCCATCCAGACCAACCCCATGCCATGCAGGAACTCTCAATCAAAATATCCCTGACAGATGGCCATCCAGCCTGTGTTTAAAGACCTCTAAAGAAGGAGTCAACAGTGTGATGCGGCAGCTAAAAAGGTCAAAGCCATTCTAGGCTGCATCAATAGTGTCTGATCAAGGGAAGTAATAGTTCCACTGTATTCTGCTTTGGTCAGGTCCCGCCTGGAATACTGTGACTAGTTTGGGCACCACAATTCAAAAAGGATATTGAGAAACTGGAGCATCTTCTAGGGTGTTAGCTACTCCTCCTAATTTGGTGTCATCTGCAAATCTGATAAGCATGCCCTCAATTTTGTCATCCAAGTCATTGATAAAGATGTTGAATAGCACTGAGCCCAGGACAGAGCCTTGTGGGACCCCACTGGTCACTTCTCTCCAGGATGAAAAGGAGCCATTGTTGAGCACTCTTTGGATGCAACCAGTCAACCAATTACAAATCCATGTAAAAGTTGCCTTGTCAAGCCCACAGTTTACAAGCTTGTTTGCAAGAACAGCATGAAGAGCCTTGTCAAAGGTCTTACTGAAGTCAAGATATGCACACAGGATTCCCATCATCTACCAAGCTGGTAATTTTATCAAAAAAAAAAAAAAAAAAAGAGAGAGAGAGAGAGAGAGAGAGAGAGATCAGATTTGTCTTGCATGAATTGTTCCTCTGAAACCCATGTTGACTTTCTGTGATTATGGCATTAACTTTTAGATGTCCACAGACTCTCTGTTTAATGATCTGCTCTAGAATCTTTCCTGGTATTGATGTCAGACTAACTGGACGCTAATTGTTGGAATCCTCTTTTCCCCCCTTTTTGAAGATGGGGACAATGTTTGCCCTCCTCCAGTCTGCTGGGACTTCTCCTGTTCTCCAGGAGTTCTCAAAGATTATTGCCAATGGCTCCGATATTACATTTGCTAGTTCTTCTCTTGGATGTAGTTCATGAGGTCTTGGAGGCTTATATTCATTTAGATTAGCCAGGTATTCCTGTGCTATCTCTTTACTTATTCTGTGCTGAATTTTCCCTATTCTGTCCTCTGCTCCATTATCCTCAGCTTTCCTTTTCAGAGAAGACTGAGGCAAAGAAGATGTTGAGTAATTCTGCCTTTTCTCTGTCCCCTGTTAGCATTTTGCCATCTTCTCCACACAGTGGCCCTACCATTTCCATATTCTTCCTTTTGCTGCAGACATTCCAAAAAAAAGCCCTTTTTATTGTTCTTAACCTCTCTAGCAAGCTTGAGTTCATTCTGTGCTCTAGCTTTTCTTTACTTTACACAGGCTAGCTATTTGATTAAATTCCTTTTTGGTGATTTCCTCCTTTTTCCATTTCTTATATATGTTCTGTTTAAAACTTAGCTCAGTTGAAAGGTCTTTAGTTATTAATTCTGGTTTCTTGAGACACCTCCCATTTTTCTTCCTCACTGGAACTGTTTTAAATTGTACCTTCCGTATCTCCCTTTTGAGAAACACTCATCCATCCTGAACTCCCTTCTCTTTTAATAATAATATAATAATAATTTTTATTTATATGTACCACCTCTTCCAAGGATCGAAGTGGGATAACATCCTTTAGTATTCCTAACCAAGAAATCACCCCCAGTACTTCTCTAAGTTTACTGAAATCAGCTCTCCTAAAGTCTAGAATGCGTGTCTGACTATGCCTGGCTTCTCCTTTCTACTGTAAAACAAACTCCAGGAGAACATGGCCACTCCCACCTAAGGATCCCACCAGTTGCACCCCATTGACCAGGTCATCCCTGTTGGTTAGGGTCAGATCTAAAATAGCTGACCCCTTGTTGCCTCTTCCACCTTTTGGAGAATGAAATTGTCTTCGAGGCAAGTGAGGAATTTGCTAGAAGTAAAGCACCTAGAAACTGTAGTACATGCACTGGTAACCTCACGACTTGATGTCTGCAATGCACTTTACATGAGGCTACCCTTCTGCCTAGTTTGGAAACTTGCAACTAGTACAAAACATGGCAATCAGGCTGGTCACTGGAAAAACTAGGAGTGACCACATAACACTTATCCTGAAATCACTTCATTGGCTGCCTATTGGTTTCTGGGCACAGTACAAGGTGTTGATTATTACCTTTAAAGCTCTACATGGCCTGGGTCCAACCTACTTAAGAGATCACCTTCTGTATAATCCACTCCGCACCCTCATATCCTCTGGGAGGAATTTACTGCAGCCTGTAAAGACCAGATTAGCTGCAACCCCTGAGAGGACCTTTTCTGCAACTGCTCCCAGACTGTGAAATGTCTTGCCGGAGGAGATCCATCAAATTACCAGCTTAGATAGCTTCAAAAAAGCTATCAAGATTGATCTCTTCTGGAAGGCCTTTCCTGAATAGAATCGCTCGGCTGTAAATGAACTCCCCACATATTATGTACTATGCTAACTCTCTGTCCAATAGACTATTTGTTATTAACAGTTTTTTACCAGAGTATATTTTAAATCATAATAGGTTTAATTCTTTTTTAAGGGAGGGGAAGATATAGTATTATGTATTGTTTATTATCTACTGTATTGGTTATGTTTTAAATATGTAAGCCACTTTGATTGCTATTATATTACAAAAGCAGGAAATAAATAAAAATATTTCATTTATTTCATTTATTATTATCATATATATATATATATATATATATATATATATATTTCATTTCATTTCTTTATTATTTAGACCTTGAGGATTTGGCTGAGTTTGACTTCCAGCAAATATCAGGATCGTTGAAGTCACCCATCACTACTACATCTCTCCTTTCTGAGTGTGTGGTCATCTGTTCTAGAAAGGCATCATCCAATTCCACCATCTGACTTGGGGGTCTGTAGTAGACTTCCACCATAACATCCCTGCTGTTTCCCTCCCTTTTAATTTTTAACCAGATGCTCTCCACCTGGCTTCCAGGATTGATGTCCATATCTCTTCACTGGTGTAAATATCCCTGACATAGAATGCTATTCCTCCTCCTTTCCTGTTTGGCTTATTTCTCTTAAAAAAGGTTATACAGTGCGCCCACACCATACACGGGCGCGCCATACGCAGTTCTTGAGCGTATGTGCTTAAGCCACGGGGAGCGGCTGGGTGGAAGGGGCGGTACGTCCCATTCAATTGAATGGTGGCGCGCGCCCGTGTTTCCAATGGGGCTTGAGCATAGGTAGAATTCACCTAATGCGGCAGGATCCGGAATGGATCCCTTGCGTAAGGCGAGGGCTGACTGTACCCCTCTATTCCTACATTCCAATTATGAGACTCATCCCACCAGGTTTCAGTGATGCTTATTATATCATATTTGGTTTGTTGTGCTAGGAGTTCAAGTTCATCTTGCTTATTTCCCATGCTCTGTGCATTAGTGTAGAGACAGTGAAGACCATGTGTTCCATTTACTTGCTGCCTGTGCAAGTGTTTTTGCCTCCCACCTTTGGGTCCTTGCACTGTTTGCCTTATTCACTCTATGACAGTTTGACTATTTCTTATAGTTTAGTCATTAGGTCTGCTAAACAGACAAAACAGCATATGTGTAAGTAAGCCCAGAAATTGCTTTTCTTCATCTTCTTTCCAGCCCAAACCTGTTTCCTCTCTTACCTCTCCCCCTTT
>NC_056524.1:136698911-136735384 GCF_019175285.1 Sceloporus undulatus | reverse complement strand
GAAATTTAGATAATAAATTTAGGGTACCAAAGGGATGTACAAAAAACCATAACATTCTTAATCATTAAACTCTTATTCTAATTACTGTTGATAGTTTCTTGTTTCTGTTATTTAAGAAGTATGGTGGAATTTGGTATAGCCTTTTATTTATTTTCTTTCCTCCATCCTCTTTAATATATCTTTTTTTTTAAAATCTATTTTTGTGTAGGAACAGAATCTTTGGTTTACTTGTTTTTTGTAACCCAAATTGTTCTTATCATATATTTAATGAGTTAGTAGCAGAAGTTGAAAAAATATTCATTTTGTGGGGTCAAATAGATTTTGGTCTCTCCAATGAGAGGCCAGCAAAACCTTCTCGCTGGGCCAATGGACCCTGAGAAGCATAATTTCAGCTCTCCATAGATCACAGTTTGGGTTTGAATTGACTCTGTAGCATACTTAGCATGGTAGTTTATTTGGTCTTTTTATAGTGTAATTTTATTGATTTATGTATTAATGAATTTATATTACACCTTTCTTCTAAAATGGGATTCAAGGTGGTTTTATAGGTAACACTTTATAAATTTAAGAGAAGCATTATCAGCTTGTTTGGGCAGTAATCATAATCTGTTCTGGGACAGGATGAAATATAAGGAATTTTAGAACGTTAGAAATTGAGATGTCCTTTCTCCATTACTATCTGACACTAATCCTCTGGTGTCTAACACTGCCTTGGGAGGAAAAAAAAACTTGCCTTACTTTTTGAACATGCTAAGACTCATGCTGGTCAGATCTCAAGAGGAATAGAGTTTTCAGTTAATGCTCTGTCCTTTTAATATCCAACTCTGCTCTTAGTCATCTTTGAATCATCTCTGATATGTCCAAAGTACAAAGGTTTCAGTTTAGTTGTCTTGGCTTCTAGGGAGATTCAGTTCCAACTAGT
This sequence comes from Sceloporus undulatus, assembly GCF_019175285.1. NCBI lineage: Eukaryota > Metazoa > Chordata > Lepidosauria > Squamata > Phrynosomatidae > Sceloporus > Sceloporus undulatus. Next base: position 136,734,462 of record NC_056524.1, on the reverse strand, counting down.
AGGGATTGTTCAAATGGACTGATCTCTGACACTGGGCTCCAGGACAAGATATTACTGGTAGGCATTACAGAAATCAATCAGCTTTGAAATTCACAGCTAAAATATTATTAGTGGAACAACTTAAAAATGCATTAAGTTGTGCCTAACTTTAGATGTCTTGAACCATGTCTCTTTTGTATTATCCATCTTGGGGGAGATAAGTAAGGAAATACAGAAATAAAGATGGTTGGATTTACAATGTATTGTGTTATTTGTATAGGAGTAAGCCATGAGTGATGCCCTTGAATGACAGAAATATCCAAAGTTGGCATGGAGATGTATTGTAGAAGGACTTTCCCGGAGGAAACATTCCCCCCACCCAAACTGATTTGTACGCACTCCATAAATAAGCTTCCATGTGAAGCTATAGCAGCTGTTGGCTATGACAGCTGCTACAAAGCCTTCCACCCTCTCTCTGTGACACACACCTGCCTGCCCCCTCCTCCAGCAACCATTTCTTGCATCAGAGAAGAACGCTGCAGCAAATTACTTGTTTGGCTCTAGTGCTGCTAGAAGCTGCAATAAGGAAAAGAAGAAATACATGTTAGGTAACTATTACAGTGTAGCAAAAAGATAATGACTTAGCTATGAATTAGATCCTAGGTTGAATTTTGCTGCTGCCCTTAATTCACTAAGTGACTGTACGAAAGCCATTTTCTGTAAGCAATTGCCCACTGTATATAATATGGACATAATAATATTGATGTACCTTACTGGATTGCTATTCTAAGGTCTAAATCCTGCTGTTTATTTGAACTAGACTGGATCCTTTGAGCTGATATGAAGTTGTGAGTCTTATTGATTAAGGCGGGTTACAGACTGCTGCTTTGCGGCGGTCTGCCGCCGCCGCCTGCTCCGTGCGGGAGCCGCAGCAGCCACACTGCGCGGCTCCCGCACGGACCAAAAAAGAAACTCCAAAATGGAGCTTCTTTAAGCGGCGCCTCTATGATGTTGCGAGGCACCGGGGCGGACTCGCGACGTCATAGATGCCATGACATGTGCGGACGCACAGCGGATGCACACGGACGCCACCATGTTGTACGTACAGAATACGTACTAGGGTTAGGGGGTGTGGAAGCACCACCCCTTCCTAACCCTAGTACATATTCATTACGTACTAAATGGCGGTGTGTAACCTGCCTAAGTAAGTACTCTAGTTGGAACTAGCAATTGGATTTGGTCCTAAGTCTCAGTATAAATCAGGTATGGGGCCTATATGGTTGAATTTAAAAGTTTCCACATCCTCCAGCACAGGCTATGTTGGCCAGGACTGCTGAAGCTGCAGTCCAACTGCATCTGGAGAGTTGAATTATTCTCACCCTGATATAAATGCAGAGTTATATGCTACAAGAGTTAATTCTTAGAAATGAGTATCTCTGTAATGTTATTCAATTAATTTCACTGATACTTCTGAACAGACATTGCAGTTTTATCCAGCTTTTATTTATCTGGTCGTGTGTATGTGTGAAAGAAATATATATAGAGAGAGGATGGGGGAAACTTTTAAAGAAATCTGTATTTGCCTCTGCCCTTCTCTGTCTCTTTGTGACCTTTCTGTTGTTTCAGCGGAAACAGCAGAAAGAGTATAGAATAACCTCAACTATATTTCCCTGAGAATAAAGTGTGAATGGTGCACCCCCAGGGAGCAACATGAGTGTTAAACCACAAAGAAAAGATCCATGAAAATGATATAGAAGTGATGAAAAAGCAACAGCAAGAGCAGAGTCGGATATTAAAAGGACAGAGCAAATCCTAGATAATGGCTATGTTTTACATTTCAGAGGATGCTTTAAATATAAATTTTCAAACATTTTCCGAAACATTCCCTAAAGCTTGCCATTGCTTTAATTAATTCCTGTGTTTTTCATTCACTATTACTAAAATGACCCACTAATACATGGCCATGTGGGCTTCTTGTATCTGTTATATTGTAAGAAGAAATGGATGCAAATAGGGATAGGTGGGGAAAACAAGAAATACTGTAAGGGACAGTAAGTTATGCAGGGGTGGAAAAAGCTTTTTCGTTCTTCTGTATAATTCATCATGGCAGGAGCTTTGCTCTTTGAGTATTTACAACATTGCTGACTGTGTGTGTGTGTGTAGACAGGAAGACAGGAAATTAGATGGTAGGTGTAAATATATACAAGCTGTGTCTGTCTAATACTATTATCAACCACACTCACAACCCCTGTACATCCCAGGCCATTACCAGCGCCAAAGAAGGCAGTGTTGTTCCAAACACAGCCTATAGCTATTGGCTTGGTGGAGACTCAGGCACAGAATTTCTCTGCATTGTTGCTCAATCCATGGAATGGTTTCTGTTTGTCAGGCCTAAACCTTGCTCAGTTTTAAGCTTTGTTGAAAAACAAATATTTTTACCTGTTCTTTCCACCAGCCCTGACCTGTTTGAAGTCTCCTGTGTTATACCACTTTGGGGTTTACTCTTCTCTTTTATTGTTTTGTTGCAACCCACTTTGGGATCTGTACAAATAAGAAGCAGTATAGAAATACTGTTAGACTGTCTTAACTCTTGTATTCCTCCCTCAGAAGTGCATGGATCTTCTGTCCAACATTTTCAAAAAGTTATCTGAAAATTATACTTAGCATAAAATTCAGTAGTAAACCTTTTTAGAGATGCTAAAATGAGAGTTCTGGCACAAAGTCTCTGTCTTACATACTGTACAAGCTGAACACTGGTCAAAAATATGAGAAAGCCAGAAAAACAAGAATGTAGCCCACACTTACCCCATGTTACTGTGTGGGGTAAAATGTCACAGTGTGGGGTAAAAATGAAGATAAAATTAGGTGATTCCTGAGGATAGGCACTTAAATTGGTCTGTGTAAGACAATGGAGTATATTGCACAGGGCTTGTAGAAGTATATTGCACAGGGATTGTGGGACCGGAAAGGAACGAAAGGGGGTGGGAAGGGAACAGAACAGGGAAAGAACTCATATTATCTCACGGGAGAATACCACCGATGCATCCAGAAGTCCCCAATCCATTCCCCATCCGTCCCATGACAGCTGATTTTCAAGAATTGTTCAGAATCATTCTTGAAAATCAGCTGCTGTGGGATGGATGGGAAATGGATTGGCGACTTTCGGTGGCATTGGCGGTGTTTTCCCATGTGGTAATATGCATTCTTTACCTGTTCCATTCCCTTCCCACTCCTTTTTGTCCCACTCCTGTCCCGTTCTACAAACCCCATGTGATAAACGCCTTAGAGTCAGAGGGAATTGATTTCCTCCCTTTGATCTGAGGTCAGAATGAGGTGATCCATCCTATCAAGTACAGTGGATCCTTGTTATACACTGAGGTTTGATTCCAAGATCCCCCATGGATAACAAAATCTGTGGATGCTCAAGTCCCATTAAATATAATGACATAACAAACTGGTGTCCCTCATAAAAAAATGGAAAATCAAGGTTTGATATTTGAAATTGAACCGTGGATGCTTGAATTTGTGTATAAAAAATCCATGTATAAGAAGCGCCAACTGTACTACAAGTCCTAGAGGTCCTTGTGCATAGGGAGGAAGAAGTGATATCTGGGGGTAAGACAAAATGAACAGCATAAGGAAGTTGTAGCAAGTGTTATTCTGGTAGGGTTTGCAGGCTCTAAGTCTGTGTCTAATCACCTACCCTCACAGTTTTTGGTTCAGTATTGGACTCTTGGCTTGAATTATTTGGTAGACCCAATTAAAGCAGACCCATTGAATCGTCTATTCTTCTTGGGAATACCAATAGAATTCTGACTTTAGTCATCGGCATATTAGAGCACAAATATAAAGTAATACATACAATGTGTTGCATATTCTCTTTAATCTAAACAGATTATAACCTTTGAAAATGAAAGACACTTCAAATATCTGCTTCATAAAAATTCCATAGATATTTTTGAGAATTTTCCTTGTGAAATGGTGCATCTGCAATCAAATACTTTTGGAAAAAGAATATCAACTACTCAACCTATTTCATTAAATGGGATTTAGAAGAAATAGTTGCATTCAGACTTCAGTGAAGTGTGCATAGGTCTACATATCTTTTGTACTATGACTATGGTTCTGTCTGCACTGGACTGGATACTCTGTGGGCATACCAGAGCACCCTGGTCCTGAACCTGCCTTGACGTCCACCTGTTTACCTGTGGTCTTCCTTCTGACATTAGGCATCACAGTTCACACAGACATCAGTTTACATAGGTATCCCACTCTGCCCACCTGGTACAGACACCACTATGGTGAGTTGCTTTCATCTGAGGCCAGAATGAGGTGCCCAGCTTTGATTACATGGTTGGGTGCCTCATTCTGACCTCAGAGCAAGTGACACACACCAGTAGTGGCTTCAGTGGGTGGCACAGTGGTAAACACATGTGAACAGCCAGCCAGCATCAGAATGGATGGTTCTGGATTTTACAGGAAAATCTGGAGCAAGCAAGGAGTTATTTAAACACATTTAGACATGAGTATGTCCCAGGTTTAGTGTTGAACTTTCTGGGCATCATCTAGTCTGTTCATGCCAGGGTTTAGGCCATGTGTTGTCCAGTCTCATCACTAGAAGGATGGAGAGAGGCCAGTTTATTTGTCTCATGCAGACAAGGAGTATGACAGGTGCTGGTAAAGGTTTCAGCCAACTAGCACATCAAGAACTCTAGATACTCTACATTGGGGCAAGAATGATTAAAACATCTATCCTTCTTGCCTACTGAGCATGAACATGGAAGAGAAACAGATTTTGTGGGTTAATAGACTGTTTTTCAATGAAAAAGATCCAACAAATAATGTTTAAGAACTGAATTTTGTGTGTTTGTTAGACATGCAGCATATGTAGCAGTGATTTAAGAATTAAAAAAAATCATGGCTGAATAAATTCTATGTATAAGATGTGAATGACTTTAATTCTTATCTAATTTTGATCTCAGAAAAAAGCAACAAATAATTTTCACAATTTTCCTCCTGACTGAGAAAATATTTTAAAAATATGCCATTTCTTAAAGACTTATTCTGTGCGAAATTCACATGTTTATTTTGTGCAGAAGACCAGATATTGAGTATAGGAAATGCTGTTTTCCTTTTGGGGGAAAATGTGACAAATTTGTTCAGAATAAGTTCCCAAATCTTATGTTGTGTGGAGGAAAAAAGAATTTAGTGTATAGATTTGTTTTTCTTTTTGCAGAACGTGCTGTTTCCTGTGTCAAAAATTCAAATTTTGTGTAAAATAAGTTCTGATTTGCCCAAGATTCATCTTGTCAGGGTTTACTGACACTGAATAAACACATTTTTTGAACACTTTGGGGGCTATTTTTCAATATTCTTTCAGTTTTTAGGGATAACATATGATGATAGTGTGGGAAGGAGACCTTTATAACAAGTTTGTTCATGCTTGGGGAAAAAGAATGCTTGGGCTCTTGGATAGTTGGCAGATGGAAAGAAGAGATGCTTCATATCTACCAGTTTTTCTTCACAGGATCTCTGTCCCTCTAGTTTTGGACCCCAAATAAGGGGGAAGCCCTTAAGAATAACATGATAATGTAATGGTTTGAGCCTTAGAATATGATTCTGGAGACCAGGCTTTGAATCCGTGACCATTTAAACCCACTGGGTGACTTTGGGTAAGTGACATTCTTTCAGCCTCAGAAGATGGCAATGGCAAACCTCCTCTGAAGAAACTTGCCAGGAAAACTTCATGATAGGATCTCCATCTTATCCTCCATTCTAAGAATCACCTTAAGATCGCCATTTGTCAGAAATGACTTGAAGGCACACAACAACAACAGCAAAGAGTTATATCATGCAGGACATGAATATGAGTGAGAGAAGATTTATGACCCTCCCTTCTTAATTTCTGATTCTTTCTCACACACAACATTGTTGCTTTTTTTCTCAGATTATGAGAGAATGAGAGATTGGGAATTTTATGGTTTCCCTTGTAACCACAGGTGTTTGTTCTAAAATGGATGCAGCCCATGTATCATGTAGACCACCAAGTATTTGTCAATCACAAGAGATGGTTTGGCAATCTCAAGAAGACAGCGAGAGGGTTGTATTTGACTTGGTCACATGTTTTGCATGTTATCCTGATATAAGAAGACCGTAGAACTTGGGTTCTGGCCTCTGTACTATTAATATAATGCATAGACCTCTCATTGTATTGTTGGACTATGCTATTTCAAATCTAAATATTAGCTAGACCTTTGAAGTTTGTTCAATTACCGCACTATCCAGCACTTTTAAAAATGCAATTATGGTACTTAATCCTTTGCCTTGTTTGAGCCAGCACACACTATGTCTAGGGGAAGGGGGAGAAATTTAATAATTGTTTGCATATTCTGCCAACTTAGTTACAAGTACCTAATGTTCAACTTCATTAGGGCACCCATTAAACAAAATAGTTACTGAACTTCATAATGTCGCTTAATGTATTATACACTACCTTTCCAAATTGTTTCCTGGATCTCTTACACTAAGGTCATATTTCTGAGTTCCTGTTCTAATGAGAGTGCTAGTCATTGCACAATGTAGAATAAACAGAATAATAAAATAGTAATAGATAGAGCAGGATAATAGAACAGAATATATATTGAGGTTATGGAGACTGTTGGGTATCAATTCCTTTAGATTTCATTATTCTGATTCTGTTTGTATTTTATTAGCACATGTCTTACATGCAAGAGCAGCAAAGTACATCACTGTTCTTTATTCATGTATGTTTGTGCTAAGTCATACATGCACACATTCTTCTGCCTGTGATACATAAGCAGAATACCTTGTAAAATTATGTAGCGTCTTTGGGATAGCAGGCAACATAATCAGCCATGATTTTATGCCCTATCTGTTCAGATGTACTCTTATTTGACATTCATGTAATGGGCAAATAACTGATTAAGAAGCTGTTCTCTCAGTCCATGAAATCAAATTCTTGCAACATTTGTGTACTGTCAGAATATAAGCACTTACTGTAACCTTTTAATCACATCTCACAGCTCCCCCTCTGAAAGCGGATAGTTCAATAAATGGAGAGCCAATTATATTGACAAACTAGCTCCATTAATAGGAATCTGAACTACCTTATTGACAAGCCCAGTAATCTTAATATGATCCAATATATTAAACTGACATAAGGAAACCAGAGTGACAAAATCTATCTTCAGCCTAATTGACAGGGAAGCATGTTCTAAAGTTTTGTTTGTTTTTTCCCCCTAATGTGGTTATTATTGGCAGTATTGCTTCAGTGAATAATGTATATCTGTGGTGAATGATGTGAATATATTTCATACAGAAAATGCAGGTGGGTTAGAGCAAAATAGATTTGGTTATGTTTTCCCATACTCCCATCTTAACTTTGATGTAAGTGAAGCTGAGCATTGTCACACAGTCTTCACAGAGCCTTTTAAAAACATCCATCTCAGCTGCGCCACTTGCAAGCATTTGACATGTTGTGAATTATTTCAAAAATCTTCAGTTTGCTCTCTCTCTTTTTTAAATGAATAGCAGCCATACTGAGTAACATAATAATGTGCCATGAATTTCATTAAGTTTATTTATTGACTCTGCTGGGTGATGGCTGAAGGAAAAGCTATTGTACTCTCTCCTGACTAGAAATATTTATATACTGTGATAGTTGGCACTTCTTATGGGAGCCTCATCTACCTTCTCAGAAGAGTAGTTTATCTTAAGAAGCCCCATTGAGAAAGCACAAGATCCATCTTCTCCTCACTTAATCAATCAGAGCTTCTTCTTTTTTTTCCTTTTCAGTTTTCGGACTGAGATTTTAGGGAGGACTGAAGGCTGCTTGGTTTAAAATAAAAGCCATAGCTCCTCCAGAACTACTCTCAGGAAGTTCTTTGTGTATTTTAAGCTAGGTAAAGCAGGTGCACTTTCCAAGATAAGAAAAGAATTTGTTTCAACCTTCTTGTATAACAACTGAATTTAGAGAAGAATACAAATTCCCCCGTGGACTGCATCTTGAATGCTTTAAACTTAAAAGAACTGAACTGAAGGACCATGCAGCTATCACAGGTATGGCTGCTTGAACACATGTAGCAGCCACATGTAAGCTCAGTATCACTTCTGAAGTGTACTGTTTATACATACAGATTTTTCATGTATAGACACTTGTTTAGAAGTTGTATTAAATCTGTGCAAAGAAAGTGATGGGGAGAGTAACCATAACCCCACTCCCCATGCATTCAGTAACTATGCCTGCAAATTCTGTGCAATTTGCCTTGTATCATCCTTGGTGGGTTTTTTTTTCTTATGGTAAAACATCAGGGTGCTAATTCCTTGGTGAAGTAATGCAGCACTGTTAATACTCAACAAACAAAGGCTGGTTACATACCGGCAGTTGGGACGTCCGGAGGACGTCCCATTTTAAAAAAGGGGCGTCTCTTCTAGATGCCCCTGAGTCTAGTACGGACTGTGTCCGTACAATATGGCGCCGGCCCTTCTACATGGCCGGCGCCATATTGACGTATCAGACGCTGAGCGTCCGAACGTCGCGCGGCCCTAATGACGTCACGAATGCACCCTTGGCGCTTCACGACGTCATCAGTGCGCCGCGGAAAGAAGCTCCGAAATGGAGCTTCTTTTTTGCTCCACGCGGGAGCCACGCAGTTTGGCTGCTGCAGCTCCCGCACGGAGCAAATGGCGCCGGCAGGGGAGCGCCGCAAAGTGGCGGTTTGTATCCCGCCATAGAGACATACAAGCATCAAGATATATAAAACTAAGATGAAATCACATGGCAGACTGAAAAAAGAGAAGGCTTGGGAACATTCTTCCTGATTCCAGAATTATATCAGAGAGAGGATCTAGGAAAGTGTCGCTTGGGAGAGAACTGAATGGTTGAGGTGCCTATATTGAAAAGGCTATAGTACGAGTTAGCTAGAAATGCTATTAGTAACTAAACATAAGTGACCATTCTAACATGAAAATTTAGTACCCAAATAAAATGTTAATCTTTGATATGATGTAGTGGTTTGAGCCTTGGACTATGTCTCTGGAGCCCAGGGTTCAAATCCCTGCTCAGCCATGGAAACGCACTGGGTGGCCATGGAGAAGTCACACTCTCTCAGCCTGAGAGGAAGGCAAAAGCAAAGGCAAACCCCTTTGAAAAAATATTACCAAGAAAACCCAGTGATAGGTCCACCTTAGGGAACCATACCTCAGAAATGACTTGAAGGTACACAACAACAACAATTTTTGTTTATTTTTTTTACTTAATACCAAAAGTATTTAAGTAGGAAAAAACCCAGTTGTTGAATAATAGCTTTCTGCATGTGCTCAGAAATATTATTCTCTCTTTCTCTCTCACACACACACATCACTACACCGGAACTGAAAGTCAAACATTCAGATGTACAGTCCATTTTATAAAATAGAAAGTACTTTTCTTCTTCTGTACACACTCAATGCTCTGTTTATTATACTGGCTTTTTCCCTTGGGGAAAGAAAAAAAACCTATTCTTGCTCTGAGCCAAAATGCACAGTTTATAAGGAAACCTCAGCCATTGTCTGTTCTTTCAAACTGGATTTGGCAGGTTGCATTTCTCTTGTCTTGCAGAGCTATTGCCTTAATGTGAAATTACTGTGGCGGTGAAGGGAAAGTACTTGGAATTAAAGTTTCTGGGGGGAGATCTGGAATATGCTTGAATGAGATATTAAGTGGCAGCCTGATAAAGGGTAGAGATGTTCCATTTCATTTTTCCTAGTAATGTTTAATTAAAAAGCAGTTAAAGTCAGCAAAGACATTTTGCTTTATTACAATTTCAGGTACGAACACCTACCTGCACTAAGGCCAGCACTGAATCATACATTTTGAAAATGTGATACTTGTTCTTGTAATTCTAGAGGAAAAACTATGAATATTCCAGCAGCCTCATATTCATAAATCTGATTAATGTTTAAATCTTTGTTAGATTTTAGAATAAATCTTTCACTAATAAGACAATTCATTCTGGGTGCAGTTTGAAGATGAAAATTCTCCCAGCATGTTTCGTAGGAATGTAGTTCTCAGCCTTTGGATTCTACAGAGGGGGGAACCATGGATTCAGGGCATGTTATTTATAACTGGTGTGTAGTGCTTACTTTACCAAATATCTGTCTTTCACATATATATAATATGTGTGTGTGTGTGTGTGCGCGCGCACGCACGCGCACGCACACACACACATATATACTTTATGAATTTTCCTTTCAAACTTCTATGTGTAAGAAGAAGTAGGCACCTACTGTAATTACATGAAAAATCATAATTTTCATTTACAAGTTTCCAGGATCTGAAGTAGCAAAGAGAAGAATATACAATGTGACCAAAAAATAATGTTAGTTTAGCAATGAAAAGGAGCTTCTGTGAACATTGAATACTACAAAGGAGTTGTTCACTTTGTCCCAAGTGATGTGAAGAGGTAAGAGCAAGCTTATAGGAACCTCCCAAAAAATACTTTGGATTTTGTACAGTATCAAAAATTTACAATATTAAAATGTTTTTACACACACAATATCCACAAACAATGAAAGTAAAATAAAATTAGGCTTTACATAAAACTAGGGCAAAGAACTTTGAGAAGAAATGATCCCAGGACTTGCTTGTTTTTCTCATCCTTCCACGTTTCTTTCTCCTCTATTGTAACATATTGGGTTTCAGACTGATCTGAAAGCCCTTTTTGGAGCCTTTTCATACGAAAAGGAGAGCAAAAATGTTAAGCAAGTAAGCAAGCAAAATCAGGTAGATCAGGTGGCACAAAACTATAGGGAACAAAAGAAACTTCTAACATTTAAATCATGTCACAGTTAATACCACAGCAAAATGTAGTATTTAATGTGGTACCCAATTAATTCAAGGGTCCAGGAAGGGAGGATGGATCATGCACTTTGTATCATTTATAAAATTTGTATAGTAAATTGGAACTGCAAAATGATAAACATTTTAGTGGAGGAATACAAAGGATTTGTGTCCCAGATGTGTTAATACCCAGCAATGAATATACTATTTGACAGTGGCTTGTGTAGCAAGAAAGATACATGTTTCTTGGACTTCAACCCCTGCTACATAGCTGACTTTTCTTCTTCTATTTGTATTGGACTGGTAATTGTATTTGCTTAGCTGAAGCTAGGTACCCAACTATTTTTTGGGAGGGCAGTTCTATGCACTATTAAAAAAAAAAGGCCTCATTGTTGAGTTGGAAGAACTTCAACAATTTAATTAACTGTTGAACATAGTGGAATACAGTTCCAAGCAGATATGCATAAAACTGTACTGTAGATTTCAGATTAAAACCTTTCATCATTTGATTAAATATAGGCTGAATTAAAACCTGACAATCATCCACTAGGAGAAAAATGTGATAAGATTACACTTTTCCCTGCCTTAAACCTGGGACTTTCTTGAGATGTGAAGTCTTCCTGAAGATGTCTTACTTCTAACACAGTTTGGCTTGAATGGTTTGAATAGGGGAAAGGGACCAGGGTCCTTAATTTATCTGTTCCCTTCTCAAATCAGCTCTGGGTGGATGTGGTTGGTGTGTGTGTACATGCGTGCACACACACATGTGTGGTCTGAGAATCAGAAATACATGGGACCATTTTTCTCCTCCAAGGAGGATAGGGAGGAAGGTGTACTGTAGCTTTGATGCATTGCCTTCACCAACTACCTCTTCATACAACCAGTTTCTAGTATTATGTAAAAACACTTTGGTATGGGTGTTTAGGTTAATTCATATATTAACGTTATTCCTATGGGAGTTACAGTAAACATTTAACATTGGGTATCCACCTTGTATCCCATCCCAGAATAAAAGTAGGGTAGAAAGCCAATCAATCAATCAATCAATCAATCAATCAATCTTAACATAATAATTTATTCAGCGTCCCTCACCTTTTTCTAATGTCAGATAATATTTTGACCATTTGAGGCAGGTTAAAAAGTGAACACCCATACTTAAATGACATACATGATCTTAAAAGGAGACAGAGAGAAAGAGAAAGTGGAGAGACAATAAGGTAAACAGTAATCCCTTTCTTTATGATTTGACTAATGGTGAGCATATGCTAAAATCAGTATGACTCCAAAAAGAAGGCAGGAAAACTGTATTTAGAGTCATAGCAAATGTTTTCTAGGAAGTAAATGAACACCAGGAGTGTAGATACATAGACAGATCTTTAACCCTTATGCCAATAAGAAGACTGTCCTGACACTGAGTGGGAAATCCTAACATCAGTTCTAGTTATGGGAAGGAAAACTAACGAGAGACTAGAATAGTAATAGATTTCCAGTTATGTGACAGTTGACAAAAAGGGGATGGTTGATTCTACTTGGTTGTGTTTTGATGCTAACTGGGAAGTCAAATAAGACATCAAGGCTCTGAATAGTTAATTAAATGGTGGCAAGGTATTGCTTTGATTGAATTAGGAAGTACAGCAGTTTTGACTTTCACAACCTCAAGAATTGCACTAAAGATTTTTACACATAGATAAAAAATACTTAGCAAAACAGTTCACTTGCTGCATATTGGCAGTAATAGTAATTCCCCTTCCCCTTCCTCCTAATTAATAATGGCTGATAGAACTGGATCTGTCTACAGAAAGAGATTATGGAAAGTAACACAACTGTATTTCATACAAGCATTTTATCATTTGTTAAGTGATTAACGAGTGACATGTATGTGAGAAAGAATTGCCACAGATGTAACAGAATATTGATGCTGTTAACTGCCATCAAGTTGACTTTGACTTCTGGTATTCCAAGTGAGTAACTTCCAAACCTTCCTGTTATCCTGCTCAGATCTTGAACTCAGGGCCTTAGCTTGTCTGATTGAGTGTATCTATCCATTATTCAGTCTTCCTCTTTTGCTACTGCCTTTTACCTTAGCAAATGAATCTGTTATCCATTCCTCTCTGTTATATAGTTCTTCTGTGTATACTTTTAATCATATTTTTATTTCTATTTGATCATGCAATACAGCATGCCCACTCTTAGTTTAAATTTCTCTTTGATTTTGTGGATCTTGTAGAAGAGGTCTCTTGTTCTTCCTTTCTTGTTGTCATCTTCTATTTCTCTACGTTTATTTTTATAGTAGTTCTCTTTGTCACTGCACATAAGTCATTGAAGAGTTGCATTCAGGGTTCTGACTCCCTTTCTGTCATGTTTTATTTTTGTTTTTCATCTGTCCTTAGCTTCTTGAAGAGATGACTCTATCAAACATTAAGACTTCTTTTATTGTGGGTTGGGGAGTGTAAACTATGTATTTTAAAATTCCTCCTTAACAATGTCCTTGGCTTCAGTCTGAAGGTCCATTGGCTCCCAGTCAATTAGGATTAATAATGCAATTTTTTTTTCACATTATCTTTAAATGTTCTTCAGGTTGTATTTTGGCATAATAGTTGGTTTAGTGTTCTTCTTTAGCTTTTCTCTAATTTTTGATATTAGCAGTTCATGGTCTGTTCCAAAATCTGTTTTTGGTCTTGTTTTTGAAGAGTGAATGGAGCTTCTCCTTCTTCTGCTTCCATTTATGTAGTTTGATTTCTGTATTGGTCATTAGGTGATGTCCGTATATTTAGCCACTTCTTGGGTTGTTAAAATAATGTGTTTGCAATTATTAAACTGTTGGGTTCATAAAATTCACTCAGCCACTTTCCCGTTTCTTTTCTTGATCTTAGGATAAATTTTCCTTCAGTCTTTTATTCTACTCTGTTTCCTACATTTGCATTACATTTGTCTACAATTAACCAGAATGCCTCTTTTAGTTTGTGATCAATTTTCTCCTGGACTCCAGCACATAATCTTTCATTTTTTCCCCATCTGCCTCTGTAGTTGCAGCATAAACTTGGATTATGGCTCTATTGCGTTTTCCCAAAAGTCTTATTGTTATGATTCAGTCAGACTTTGCATTTATCCTTTGACTGCTTTTGTTGCATCTCTCCTTTCTATTAATGCCACCCCACTTCTTCTTAAGCTTTCATTTCCTGAGTAAAACTGCATAATTAATTGATTCTAAAATATCTCATTCCTGTTCACTTTACGTTGCATACCCCAAGTACTGCAATGTTTATATATTCCATTTCTTGTGTTACTATGTCTAGCTTCCCTAATTCATATTTCTCACATTCAATTTTCTTATAATATGTGTTGTGTATCTTTGGACTTTCCTTTCACCTCTGAGCACATCAGCATCTAAACATCTTTTCAATTTGAGTCTAATTGTGCCATTCCAGAAGACACAGCACTACTCATAGTTTTCCTCTGCTGTAACCCAGTAGCTTGTTAAGTGTCTTCCACCCTGAAAGTCCCATCTCTTTCTTCATTTTGGATTGTGCTGCTGTAGGATTTTCATGATAAAACATGTTCAAAGGATTTTCATAATAAAAAGATGTTACAATGCTTCAATCTGCACAAAACAAACAAGCGTTAGCTATGGTGCCAGTACCATTGCCTTTGAAAGATCCTCTGCCAGTGTCACTCTCCACTACTGCTGTTGTTCAGTAGCTGTTTGTCACATTTAGACTGGCTCTTCAGAAGCATCACTGCTGCTGTCAGCATAACCCCTTGCTCTGCAGAAGCATGCAATCCAACCTCCATGGAAAAGTGGTGCCATTGGTAGGTAACACTACTTACAGCACTTTAATAATTCTTCCGACACAATGGTCCTCAGTAGTTCACTTGTTTGGCGTGCAGTAGTTAAGGCAAGATCAAACAAGTAATGCATGTGCATGGTTCTAAAATGATTTGGCCCCAAAATAGCCAGAGATTAGCATACCATTGAAGTGTTACTGAAGGGACCGGCCAGAGATCTATACAGTGGAATAAGACCCTGAAAGGTTTACTCCATATGGGAAGGTTTTTCGCTTCATTTACAGAATTCAAATAAATAGGTAATTACATTGGAAATATTTAGTGTTTTTCTTTATACTGGAAAATAGAAGAAAATGTGTGTTTGTTTTTCTAAAAAAAAAATCTCCTCACCCCAAATGAATTTATGCTACATTTTGAATTTTTTTTTCAAAAGAAGAAAATGCCAATTTGTTCCTAAATTTAATGGTTGCTGAAATTTGTTGGATAGAAATGCTTGTTCATATTACTGTGTGCCTTGAATGAAAACATTTCCCAAGAATTCACTTCGTTAAAATCTGCCTACATAATAACATACATTTCCTCAAAAATATTAATACTAAATATCCATTCCTTTTTAAAAGTTACAAGTAAATGTTTATACCAGTATTAAATGTTTATGCCAATACTAATATACTAATACTAAATACATTTGCTGGATGAATCAGGGTAGTTAATGATTGGTGCAAGATGAGTGGCTCTCCCAAATGAAGAGTCAAGGACTGATATAGACTGTATAAATAATTCCATCTTTACTCCAAGAATGATAATAATTTAGTTGAATGGCATGTCTGTGCTTTTTAGTGACTAATACATAATACAGCATGTCAGTTTCTTTTTTAAAAAAGTACACCAGAACAAAATCTCCCAGCACGCTTAATATGAGAACATAACCTTCTTTACAATTGTTGTTCTATGATTACAACAGCTGATGATCAGCTAGTATTAAGAAGCACTTGTCAATATGGTTTTAAAGGTACAAGTGGGCTCTTAAGAACTATATGCATTCCAGAAGACGAATGCAAAAGCATCCTGGGTTAGAACAACAATACTCAAGTGGCAGACTGATCAGCTGCATCCAAAGCCATTGTTCATGTCTCCGCTTTAACAATGATAGAGTCATTGCATTGGAAGGGGCCATAAGGGCCATGCAGTCCAACCCCTTGCAGTGCAGGAATACACAACTAAGACACGCTTGAAAGATGCCCCAATGACCTCTGTTTAAAGACTTGCAAGGATGGAGAGTCCACCTCTGAGGCAGTCTATTCCATTGTTGAACAGGTCTTAAAGGGGAAAAAAACCTTAATTATGTTTAGATGGGATTTATTTTCTTGTAATTTGAGTCCAACTAGGAGCCTGTGCCTGGAAGGAAACAGTTATAGAGAAAGTAGCAAGCACAAGAAAATGCTCTGTTCTTCCATTGGTCTGCTCTGTTTGAAATTGTTCGTTCTCCAGTGGCTCTGTAGCTCATGCAGTCTTTGTTTTAAAATACAGGTCTGGAGCCTTCACAACTTTTGTGATTTAGTAGAGTGCAACTATCGCTGCTCAGTGGCTCTATTAAGCTCTAAGACTTAATAAACTATGTGTAGAGAGATCTTGTACCATGAACTTTCTTAGACTGAAGTCTACGAAAGCTCATGCTGCCAGTTTCTTTCAGTTACTCTCAAAGGTGCTACATGATCGCTCTGTCTAATGATTCTACAGACTAACACGGCTATATCTTTGAATTCTTTAATAAACCATACTTAGGGCCAGAACAGACAGCCTTAAAGGGGTGGCTTAATACCAGTCCTTTGAATGCCAGGTTGGGACCATGTTAACAACACAACATGCCCCCAACCCAGCTGTTTGCTGGTGCAAAAAGAAATGGCAGAAAATCACTCCTTTTTGAGCTGGCAAAACACTGGTTTTTCTGCCATCTCCACGGTTATGCGATGGTCCTGTGGCATGAGGTATTTAAACATTGAGCTGACAGAGCACTGCAAAGCTGCCCCCTATGTGGTCAGGTGGGCAGCTTTACAGGGGCTTCCTGCAGGCTTGGAAGCTTGCATCATCTAAATAACACTCCCCAAGATGTTGGGAAGCCACCGCAAATGGGCTATCTGTTTTGTCCCTTACTAAGCCCAGGATGAGTTTTGGACCCACATGCTCATCCCTCCCCATATCAGCTTTGCTGCTAGTTCAGCTACAGATTCCCATTACACTGGAAAAATAATTCAGTATCTCTGTACTAAACAACGTATGAAATCAAATGGTAAATAAATTGCCATTAACCCATAGCTTACCAGTTTTAATGTAATGGGAAACTGAAATAGTTAGTTTAAACTGGAACCAGCATATCATGTAGAAAGAAGAGCACATAGGTTGCATGCTCATAAGCCATGCACATTTAGCTGAGTTTATGACTTGACGACTTCCTCAAGAGTGTGTCTATATGCAGTTATTTCAGGTTGCTTCTTCTCCCATTGCATTTCATAAGCATAAAGATATTCCCGCCTGCTTCCTACATCTCATTGTTTCATATAAAAATTCTGTAAATTTAACATGAAGCAAAAGTCAGCTTATGAAGATAGAAAGACCCAACCCCAAAGAGAAAAAAGAAAATAAACATGATCCATAAGACCTTGATACATTTGTTTGGCTCATTAAATAGTAAGACTAAAATTATAAATATAGTGGGCCCTCTCCTTACGCAGGAGATCCGTTCCAGATCCCCCAGCATAAGGGAAAATCCACCTATGCTTGAGCCTCATAGGAAATAATGGGGTTTGTGCATGTTGTGGAGCGGCGTGTGTGTGCCACGGGCACGCATGCCATTGTTTCCCTCCCCACGTGGCTTCCGGGTAATCTGGAAGCTGCGCAAAATGCATCCACACAAGACATGTGCGCACTGTAACAACTCTTTTCATATAAAGAGTGTACCTAGTAGGTTCCACCTCTGAAGTTTCTTCAGCTGCTTTTGATTTCTGATTAGGCTACTCTGCCTCTAGCTCAATAGTTTGCTAGGTGAACATCTCTCTAAATTCAAACTGTTGCCACAATAACCTTGAGCAGCTTGCATGTGTCATCATGTATTGTATCTGCAGATGGCTTCAGAAATGCTACTGACTCATGCAAATGTACCCATATATGTTTGAAGCTTCCCACCAGGCTGGTGGGAGGTGGTTTAAGAGCATACTTGCCACAAGAAAAAGTTCAGTAACCCAAAATGATCAACGTAGGCAAGTGGTCTATTGACAAACTCAATGACACTGGAACCACCGGAATCCACTCCAGGTTTTACTTTGAACTGTTCCCCTTTGCCATCAATGAAGATTTTCATACCTACTTCAAATGTTGCTCAATCGTCCTGAAAAGATGGAGGAAGTGTGTGTGTCTGGTAGCCAAGTGCACTTCTTCCATTGTCAGGGAATCGTCACAAGGAGAGCGGACCTCCAACGAATGTAAATTTTGCGTTCCTAGGAAATTTGCTCCCCAGGAATGATTCAGGGACACAAAGGAGGGAGCAATGTTTCCCTGATGATTGAGGAAGTGTGCCTGGATTCCAGACATGTGTGCTTTCTCCACCTTTTAGGGACGATTGAGTGACATTTGAGGCAGGTATGAAAATCTTATTTATCTACGGCTTTAGAGAAAGTAGGGAGGGAGGGAAAGTGTCAGAGTAGGAAATCCCACAATTACAAGTGCTGAATGAAGCAAGCCAAGCAAAGCCAAAATCACCACTACTGCAACCCCTGCCAGCTCCACCACCACTTCCTTTTCCTCATGGTGGTGATGTCACACAGCCAGTTCCTCTGTTCAGACTCTGCTTCTTGCTGCTTTGTGACAATGACAGTGAGGCACTTCATTCTTTGTCTTCTTCAGCCATCCAGTTGGATGGTCTGGACATGCCCATCAAGCCTGTGGGTGCCCTCCCACTTTCATTCAAGTGTTTTCTTCAGCTCATGCCAATGCCTAGCCAAAATGCTCCGCTGCATAAAAAGAAAATAGATACATTTAAAATATTATCCCTCCTACATTCAACATAGGTGTACCCCCTTATTTGACAGGTTAGGGATCAGAGCACTGTAGCTTCCACGTTTTCTTGATTTCTGCTTTTTGACAGTGCCTTGGTCCCTAACCTGTCAAATAAGTGGAGGACTTCTGTGGGAGGGATTTCTAGAGTGAGGTGTCAGATAAATTAAATGAAAAGAAAAAGAGACCATCATCAGTTGCAGAAAGCTCCAGCATTTGCCCTTCCTTGCTGTGTGCTCTCCCTGGGCCTTTGAAGCCTTGTGATGTACAGAATAATACTGTGTGAGAAAAGCACACTAAATATTTGGAGAAGTCATGCTGTGTTTGAACAAAACAGTCTCCTGCTGTGCTGATGGAACAGTTGGCAGTCATTTTTATAGGAAGGGTTCTTTGTTAAGGATCAGAGGCCAATGGTGAGAAAGCCATCATTACTTAAAATAAAGTAAGGATTCTAGGGGCAGTTTATGGCACCTTATTTGAATATATAGTGGGCCCTTGCTTTATGCGGGGATCCGTTCTAGACCCGACTCCCCCCCCCGCATAAAGCAAAAAACGCATATGCTTGAGCCCTATAATATGAAATGGGGCTTGTGCTTGCTGTGTGGCCGCATGTACGTCCCATGGCCATGCTTGCCATTCATGAGCCCCATTGAATATAATGGGGCTTGTGGTCGCCGCGTGCGTGCACTGGGCATTCACCCATTTCAGCGTATACTGAAAGCTGCCTATAAGGACCCCGGATATGGCGCGGGCTCACTGTAGTGCCATATTGGGAGATGTCCCAGGCATGTGCTTGTCTGTATGGGAGGGACATGTCACCATGAAAAGCCTTCAAGGTGACTTGAAGGCATAATGTGTGTGCCTTCAAGTCACCTCCAATCAAGTCAACTCTGACATAGGGTTTTCTTGAAAAGATTTATTCAGATAAGAGTTGCCATTGCCTCTAAGGCTGAGAGAATGCAACTTGCCAAACCCTATGCGTTTCCATGGGTGAATACAGATTTGAATCTCGTTTCCAGGGGTCCAAACTCCACACTTATACTGCTACACTGTATCAACTCTGTCTATGTGTTTCTGTGGATCAAGACCTTACTGACAAGATTCTACATTACATACTTGGAAAGTGTATTACTGCCTATTTATGTGATGACCACCTTCCTAGCCTGTCTGGTTTTTTTTAATTATTTTTATTAAACTTTTGCATATACTAAAAATTAAATGCATCTTGCCCACAACAAATTGTAGCTTGACTACAGTCCAAAACACACTGCAGAAATAATCCAGTTTATTGTGGCGCCAGAGTTCTCTGACTGAGAAGGCTCAATGTCTCACAAAGCTACAGTTCCCAGAATCCCCTAGCACTGAGCCAGGGCAGTTAAAGTGGTCTCAAACTGGATTATTTTTGCAGTGTGTTTTGGACCTACAACCCCCTGCCCCATTGCTGTCAATGACTCTTTCTTGCCCTCAGAATTGGCAAGATTCACCTGCCCCTTTTAACTGTGTTTAGGCCTAATGAGTCTGGGAGGTGAAAAGTCAGTAGAAAGAAGAGGTAATGTAGCTTCTATGTCAAGATAATGTACACACTAGCTATACATTATTGTCTGCTAAGTGATCAACTACCATTTTAGTACCATATTTTACAAGAACATATTGAAGTGTGAACTGTTCATGTTCAGCATTCCAGCCAGTCAGATTAGCTCTTTTCCAGGATATTTCAGCCCATTCCTCCCTGATTCCTAATGTTCAATCTTCCATTCCTTCCCAGTTGATATCCAGTGTTTTCTGACCTCTATTCCAGCTATTTGCTCACTGAGCCTCCTTTGTTTTCCCCACCTAATTTTGATTTCAGTATTTCTGTAAACTGTAGGATTCTCCTAAACAAACTGATAGCCTCCTGTTGTTCATGGATAATACTGTTTAATTACATATGGACCAGCATTCAGGGAATGCACTCACTATTAATATATAGGCTACAGATAATTTCCTTAGTTCATTTATTTGGCCCAGTAATATTATCTCAAGAAGGCCAGAATGACATCACAATGGGTGAAGTGTGTGCAGAAGCCAGGAGACATTTCAGAGTTGCTGGTTCCGACATTGTACGCTATTTTATTCATGCACATTAAATATTCAGAACAAAGAGTGTCCTGAATGTTGGAGAGGATGGTCAATCCCTGTTCTGTCCTGGCCAGTCCTGCCCATCTTGCAACATGCTGTGTCTGCCGCACACATTGAGCACCGTAGCTCAGAGCTCAGAGCTGCAGCAGAGCACAGAGGCACAGCGTGAAGTGATGCAGAACACAGTAGGAGCCTTGTCACCAAGTCAGCTGCAAAGATCAGTGATGGATATATACTGTGGCTGGAATTCTGTGAAAGATACCAGCTCCCTCTCACTCTGTTTGTCCCAAAGAATTCTAGCAGAAGATAATACAAGGGTGATTCAGTTCTAGATTTTGGCCAGTTTCCACAAATGCTGCAAATGTCCTCTCTTCTTTAGTTATCTTGTACTTATTTCACAGTTCATAACAGGAATATTACCAAATGAAGGCTACAATCCATCCAGTGATAAGCCTTTCTAAATACTATTCATTTCAACTGGAGACTTAAGCACATGCTTGACAATGCTACTGCATGTGCCTCTCCTTAGAATCCCATCCTGACAACTTTGGTGGGCCTCACCCCACTTTCTTTTTGGAATCATCCCCTCTTCCCATCTAGCTTGGACATGTAAAGCACAGAGGCACAGCGTGAAGTTCTGGCTTCTGTAACAACCTAATTCCCATTTTCCTCTTTCCTCCCAGTTGGACAGGGAAGGGAAGGAAACACTGAAGAGAGAAAACAATATTTTTCATGAAATGAATCAGTGTGTAAGTGTGTGTGTGTGTGTGTGTGTGTGTGTGTGTGTGTGTGTAGGAACAGGCCAGAGTTCACTTCTCTCTAGATCACTTCTAGCATCAATAAGTTCTTAGGGTCAGTTTTTGGACTAATATTTCTCAACTTATGCACAAGTACCATTGGCAGACTTGCCTTAAGTGGATTGGAGCATCTGTGAATGGCCCCGCCCCATTCTCCCCAGTAGCAGTGCGTGCATATGACTGTGCCAGCATGGTTGCTTGCACATTGTGTGCCATTGGAAACAATGGAACTTGAGGTCCTGCATATTTTGCAATTCACGGGGCAGATAGTATATACGATAACTAAATTTACACCAGAGTACAGTGTGCCCACTCCAAATGTGGGCTTGCCATACACATACTTGAGCTCATGCAGATGACAAGCCCGGGGGGGGGGGGGGCACAGTGGTGTGTGTGCAGCGGTGGTGTGCAGAAGTGTGCCACCATTGAAATCAATGGTACTTGAAGTCCCAGTTTTTCCCATACACAAGGGATAGGTGGGTGGATCCCTTGTGTATACAAAGAGCCCACTGTATCGTAATAGATATGCCTTTGAATTATTTAGAAATCTATAACTAAACATGTGTGGCATAATGTAAATTTAAAATATTAAAAGCAAATACTGGTGCTTAGCAGGAAAGGACTTCTTCAATATTTTCAGGTTTCCTTCCTTTTAGAGTTGACATAGGACAACTGTGTAATTAATTAATTAATTAATTAAAGCTATTGTTACCCCAGAATAAGAGTTCTCAAGGGACTTTGGTTAAAATTGAGCCTCAGTTATTATATGATCAAAGTTTTAGCTTATGACCCGATCTAAAGTATGTACTTGTAAAAAGATCCACTGGTCCTGGAAATATGCAATGTAACATTCCTCTGAAATGGAGCATAACTTTGGTTAAGTTGAACCCAGTTGATTGTTTTCCTGATTGAACAGATGAAAGCCAACTTCTTAAAAGCAAACACCAAACTCTTTGATTTGCAGAACTGTGTGTATCAGAGCCACTGCTTCGAAGCACTTATTAAAGCCAGTAAGGGTTTGCTAGAGATTCACAATCAAGCACATCCATCATTCTTGTACTTGTTGCCTTAATTTTTTTAACACAAGCTGCCGGCCCAAATTGCCTGTAATTGTTGTTTCTGACTTAGGAGGAATGTTGTAGTTTGTGTAGGAAGTGCTTAACTATATGAGGGTGCAAGGAAGTGATGCTATTGACAATGGAAGCAACTGCTGTTGCCCTTTGGATATATTTAGAAAGGTTATAGTTAGTAAACAACTCACATAGTCACAGATGAAAGAGGAATGTGTAACTCACACATAGGAGGCTGAGCAAAGGATTAATTTCCTGAAAGAACAGGTGAAGTATAAATAGGTATAAGTACATTTTTAAAAATCCCAGTACATACCAAACTACTATACCAAGAGGACGGCTGGATTAGTGTTGATCTTTGCCTTCTCCAAATTTCCTGTCATGTTGAGCTCTATGGCCACATCAAACATAGTTATCTTCCAACTTTTCCCTGTCATCATAGGAAAGTCATTTGGAGGAGGGCGGAAGCATCCATCCCCACTTACAAGTAATAAAAAACTGAACAGGTTATTGCCCTATTTAAATTAATTGTAAAAAGACTGAAATATTTGAAGTCATTTGAATGCGAAATTCAATATCCACAAAACAAATGTGCTTGAAATAGAGATGCAGTTCTTTACTAATTTTACTTTTGAAGAAAGCAACAAGTAATTTTAGCAATTTTTTCCCTTTGTGAGAAAGTCAGTGGCTTGAAAACTCCATGGTTTTCAAAGACTACTTGCAGTTCAAAACTTACTCTGTATATGAAAAATGTGCATATTTTTGTGTACAGACATACTGTTTTCTCTGAAGAAGTTGCTGTTTCCAGCATATTAAAAAAAAGCCATGTATGACTTTTGCACAGAATATGTCCTGTACTGCAAAGACTCTTGTCACTCCAGTATTCTCATCAGGTTTTCTTGACACTTGAAAAATGTGTTTCTGATCATTTCTCAATAATTCTTTTGAGTGTTCTTTCCATCCCTAGTTTTCAAGGTAAGCAATGGGGCTTCAAGCAACTTCCACTATGTTTAAAAGCCTTATTAGCTCCAATCCACATTCCATCCATACTTGATCTAGTTCATCTTTCTTTGGAGGGAAGATGAGATCATGTGTTGGCTGAATGATATTAGGTATGTCAGGTATTTAGGCAAGTAGTTACATGAGAGAAGAGAGTGGCAACTTCTTTTCAATAGCTGGTGGGTAGCTTGCTGTTGCATGAGAGTATCTCCTGGTTTGAGGCCATTTTATGAGTTTGTTAACAGGTACCTGAGAATAGCTATTCATACAGTACAGTGCTTACTAGGCTGTTTAGTTCAGAGTGCAAAATAGTGTGTTATTGGGATTGCATGACCACACATTTACTGATTAAGAAGGAATATACACATGGAAAGTTACTGCATCAATCTGAAGGCTAGCCAGCTTTTTCTCCATAACATCTAATCTGAGAGTTTATAGATAAACAGTCCATGAAAAAAATGCATGATACACTGTTGATCTGGAGAATAAATGGGAAGTGTGCTACTCTGATAGGCAGTGTGCAGTGGTGGTAAGCTGCTGTTCTCATCTGAAATTGCTTTAATATATAAAGGTTAAGATGAGCTTAGGATCCATCTAATTGTGCAACATATTTTCACGTCACTCGTGTAAATCTTCCTTGATTGTTTTAGCAGGTAATTTGTGGACCGGGATCACTTAATTGTTCTGAGTACATAATTATATATCAGCATTTTTCAATTTAATTAAAATGTACAAATCTGAAGATTAAGGGGGAAAATATTTTTTGAATTATTAATCATTCATCCTCTAGGAAATCTTGTTGCTCTGCAGGAGATTTGTCCAGTGTACAACTAGATGTATTTTTTTTCCTTCTCTTTCACAGACAGACAATTTTCCCGCAGAGCCCAATTACATGGGCAGCAGGCAGCAGTTTGTTCAAAGGTAAGGCTTATTAAATAACTTTTCTGGGCTTCCCCATTTGCATTCTTGTCAAAATTGCTTTGCCAGAGAGTACAATTCAAATTGGGGGAAGTAAATACAAGTTTAACACATTTCTCTCTCTCTCTCTCTCTTTCTCTGTCTCTTTAAAATGCACAAATAACAGTAGCTCCACGTTCAAGGACCCTGAACGAGCCAGTTTGAGAGACAGTGGGCATGGGGACAGTGACCAAGCTGACAGCGACCAAGATACTAACAAAGGCTCCTGTTGTGACATGTCGGTTAGGGAGGCACTCAAGATGAAAACAACTTCAACTAAAAACCAGCCGCTTGAACAAGGTGAGTGAAGCGACCACTGTGTGCAAAGTCTGCAATGATTAGAAACCTATTACTGCTGGCAATTTATCATGCTAGACAAGTCCATTGATAATGCTATCACAGTGGTAAAACTACAGTTTCTAGCCTGTATACAGCAGAAAAATATGCTGTGTGTGTATGCATGCCCATGCACGTGTGTACGTATTTACACACAGAGATATGCATGTGTTTACCTGTTTCTAAATAGCAGGATAATTGTGTGTTCTATCTGACATTTGGATACATGCACTGTGTACAGTATATAGTACATACAGTGGAAGCATTCAAAACGTCAAATTGAACACACAATTATCCTGACTGTTTGGCCTCTAAAAAGAAGATAGTAATAATAGTCACATGAGCTTTTAGAGGTCCAAAGTGATCCAAAGAACCCATAGAACTAGTTTCATGGGTCATGTGGGATTTTCAGGAATACTTAGTGATATGGCACAAAGTTTGTTACTTGAAAACAAAAAGACAAAAATCCAACTGTGTCTGTCTAAATTATTGGTCAACTGCAGAGCAGCACTTTGGGTCCTGCCATGTATGTATGAGGAATTTAGAAATGTATTGTATACTGCCATTTTATCTTAGTGTGACTGGAAGAAGCAAACTGCTCATGCATGGCTAGACTCATCGTTTGACTTATCACATGTACCCGTCCCCATTGCATAGGTGGAATGGTACTTACCTAAATGGTTAATTGTGACAATAGGGTTATGGTTAGAATGTTGCTAGGAGTGAGCTGTTCTGTGATAGTTGCATTTGTTATGGCACAAATGCATAGTCATGAGAATGAGCCATGATATAATTACATGTATACATTTTCCGTTTTAGCAATATGAGCAGAATAAGTATTTAAAATCAACAAACACCAATAAAGGGTCGCCTTGCAGTTTTCTTATACCCAAAGCTGCAATTGGAAGTAAGATCCGCTGCAGTTCAATGGCTTCATTCAAATGAGGATAAGTTTGGACTACTAAATAGCCATGATGACAGAGATTCATGGCAACAAGTACTGTTGCTTTGGTATTTATCTGTCCTTGTAGCAAATTCTAAGGGGTAGTCTATGCTCTGTGGCAGTGCTTTTTGTCTATCTGTTTGTTTTTATTTTTCTCTATTCACTGAACTCTTCCCTAACTGCCTGGTTTACAAAGGCACCCTGCTAAGGCGCACCCATCTTTTAGTGAAGTCTATTGTGGAGCAAATACAGAGGTTATGCAAGACTCTTTGGGGATTAATGTTGCTTATGTGAATTAAGCATGCACTGTAGAGTGCACCCTGCAATTGCCCATTGAGGAGCAAGATCAGTGTGGTGGGTAATTCTCTGTACAGGGAGCTTGTCTTTCAATAAAGGTCTTAGTGAGATTCCCCAGTGAGCACACACCCAGAATTTTCTGAATTACAGTTTGTAATTTTCTGTCTCACTGAAATATGTGATGGCAGAGTGGACCAAGTCCTCAGTAGTCTATGCCCATAATCTGCCCCCTAGTTAGATAATCACCCTACAAATCATCCACATTCTACAAAAGAAAGAAGTTACTAGTAGGGGACTGTGACAAAAATGAAGTGATTTCCATCAAAATAGTGGCTTTTCTCAGTTGGCTTATATTTTGAGAGAAATAAGCATTTCCGTTCCTTCAAAATCTGTGTCTGATTTGATTTATTGCAAATGCTGTTTATTTCAAAAGAAACCCACAATTTCAGTGCCAGCTAAACCAAGTACACCAGCTGTATGTCTTTCTGTGTGAGTTGCACATTTTGCTTGTACTCTTCCAGACAGTGAGGAGGAACACAGCTGAATTATTTTGAATTCATTTTCTCCTCTCCGTTAGTCATTTCAGCTTGTTGTGTGGAAAATGATTCACAGCACTGAGGATGTTTTAAAAATTGATTAATTAAGTCTTTCTTAATGAGAAGCTATATTTATAATTAAGCAGAAATACATTCTAAGCTTTCTATTAATTGGTGATTAATTAGAACTAGAATTTTGCCTCCAGCACAGTGAGGGTTGTATCACATTCATCAGCAAAGACACTCTTGGCTCATTTTTTTGAACATGTCAAGAATCCAATATGATATTTTTCTGTGTAGAATATTTAGGATGCTGCTTTGCAATTTATTCTATATATGTTTTTAAGAAGGACCTCACTACTAGCTTGTTTTCCATGTAATAAATGCCAAAGGGTGATCCCCCAGTGACTCTCTACTTATAATTGGACATTGATCTGTCTGAAAATGCAGTATCAGTTTTTCACTCTTTAAAAGATCACTTTCAGTACATACCTGGTTGAATTAAGTAATTTCCTAAAATAGGTCTCAGTAGGCACAGAAAAAAACTTGGATTGGCTGAGGATCTCCTAGAATCGTCTGGGTCCTGGCATTCCTCAAAGGGAGATTTTTGTTTCTATAGAGGACTAAAGATGGCATATGTAACATGGTGGTCCAAACTGTTTCTGAGGTAGGCTGGAAATAGGAGTTATAAACATATTCATCACAGGCCATCGTTGCCTGCCAAAATTTGGCAAAAGTATGGACCACAGTAGGCTATGAGCCAAAAAAGCTGGAACCTGCATGCAATACAATTTCAGAATCCTTCAAGGGACCACAAGTTGGAGATTCACAAGCCCAATTTTTTTAAGTAGAAAAAAAGAAGTAAGCTTTGGCGTGAACGTGAAAGGCAACGCCTGTAACATTGTAGGTTGTCTCAGGCAGCATAGTCCAAAGACACAAACTGAAGCAAGTTTAGTCAGGGTTCCTATTATTTACATGTACAAGAATATGCGTTGTTCTGGAAAAGTTTGCCTTTGTAATTGTATTTTAGATGAAATGTCCTATTTCTCAAAACCAGTTCATGCAACTGGTCATTTCATTCCTGGTATGTAGATTGTACAGATCTATTCTGTTCTAAATGGCTGCAGTGAATGAGCAGATTAATCACTGTATGTGTAGAGGGACTTGTGTGCATTGTGCAAGTGTATCTATTTTACATGTTTGGAAGGATTATCTAATAATAATGTTAGTCTGGGTATTCCTGCAACAAGAGGAAGTAATTTATAGGTGTAGTTTAAGGAATAACAATATATGTACTTTCACATCTTCTAGAGAGCTTATCACAGGGAACGTGCATGGCCAAGTGAAAACAGAGTTTATTGCATGCTACACTCTCAGCGAGGCATCCGCATGCCATTGCCAACCTTAACCTGTTGAGTTAGGAGAGGCGCATTAATTTTGCTCAGCCAGAAAGATTCTGGCTGAGAAAGAAAGCTTTCAGATCAGCAAAATTCATGCACCTCAGCCCGGCTCAGGGACAGGTTAGGGTCAGCGATGGCATGGGGCCTTGCTGACAATTTAGCATGCAATAAACTCCATTTTCACTCAGCCACATGCGTTTCCTGCCTATGCCCAGAACTGAGTCAAAAGTGTGTTTGATAAGCTCCTAAGATAGGAGGACAAAAAGGGAGTAGTTGAACACATGGAAGGAATTTCTTTGAATTTGAATTCTTTGTGTGGCTTTGCTCCAGTAGAAATTTTCTATTAAATGATAATAAAAGAAACATATGAAAGCTTAAATTAATTTAATTGCACGCATAAACACATAGAGCATTAGAAGTAAAAATGTAATTCTTTATAGTATTGCATCAGTGAGAGGGGGAGAGCCACACCCTCAAATATACTGATAAACCTGTGTGGTTTCACAAACCTAAAACCTAGTGCAATATTTTTATGGGGAGGGTGGAAGTCAAAATGTTCAGAGACAGAGGAACCCAGGGATTTAGAATCTCTGAGGCATTGATTCCAGCAATGTTGCAATTCTGAAAGAACTGGGTAATCCTCAGGGTATTTTACTATTCCAAATGCCATCTGTCAAGAGATATAGGCGTAAACATGGTTTTCAGAAATATTCCTCAGCAATGTTTGATAAAGATATTTATTTATTTGCAATGTATTTATTTATCTTTTAAGGACATTTTGAATTCCTCTTTTGCTTTCAGTAACAATTTATTTAATAGTACAGAGGGCCCTTGAGATCTGTGGGGGTTTGGTTCCAGAACCCCCCATGGATTCCGAAAACAAAACAAAAAAACATGGATGCTAAAGTCAGTATTTAACATTTAATATTTCCTGGGTGTCAAGGTCTGGGCACCAAGAAGGCATTCTTCCTGCATTGTTTCCCACCTTCCCACCACACTGGCTCTGCCAGAATTTAAATCCTTTCCTGGCTCTGCTTCCCACCTTCTCAACCATCCTATCACAAATACTCTGCCATAATGTAAACGCCTTTGCCACTGATCCACCTCAGTAAGGAGGAGCAGAAGGAGTGGGACAAGGTGGTGTATTGGCAGGAAAGGGGGTTTAAATTCTGCCAGAGGCTTATTTGCAAGGAAGTGGGAAAGCAGGAGTTTAAATTCTGGGAAAGGCTTCCTTATGAGAAGGTGGGAAGCAGGCATTAAATTTTTTGGGAGAAGCTTCTTTGTAAGAAAGTAGGAAATCGGGAGTTTAAATTATGTCAGAGGCTTCCTTTTGAGAAAGTGGGAAATGGAGAGATGCAGGGGCTTACATTTCTTACTGTGGCTTTGTGGTGGGATGGACTTCCATGGGGAGGGAGGCATTGGTTAGCTTACAGTTGTAAACTGCTTAGACACTGCTAGTTCAGTATGAAGCGGTATATAAATGAAGCTGTTTGTTTTGTTTGTTTTTGGTTTGCCCCCACTAGTGCCCGGGTCATCTCAGCCTAATCTATAGTAAACCTTTAAGATTTGAGGTGGTGCTTTTTCTAATTTCCAGCGGATCATAACAGAGAATAGCCTTTCGGCCCCAAATCTTGTGGGCATGTATCCTGGGAGAAGGGTTTGGGATTGATGACAATACAGATGTGTGTTTCTTTTAATCTTTCTGAGTCTCAGCTAAATAAACATAATCCCTATTCTCATCTCACTTGACAAGGTTTGGTTGAAAGAGAGGGAATAATGAAGACAAAAGGCAAAGAATATCTGCTCTTCAGGAAATGTTACTTAGAAAATGAATTCCACAGACAGCAGTATTTGTTCTGTGCTGGCCTCCTTGGTAATAGTAAACAGAGAAAGGAGAATAAAAAATGAGGGTGCTTTGATAAATCTTGGCAGGTGGCCTAAAGGAGAAAAGGCTTTTGGAAAAGAAAGCATAATCATTGGGACAGAAAGTCTCCTGCTATAAGCATGCATGTCCCCTTTAAGTTATCTTCACTCTAGCTTTCCGTAGGAAGCCTCTACCTACTCTTTCTATAAAAATGTCTAGCTGTCTCATAGGTTTATTTATGCTTTCTGATTCAGAGCCTTAATAAGCAGCTCCTTCCATATGTTTACTACTCTTTAAAAGAATTTGTTCAGCTTGACATTTTGTTTGTGCCTCATTTAGACATTGTCCCCATGAAAAGAAGCCATGAAAAGAATCCTCACCAAAACTTGTTATTGGATTTGGATCTTGTTTTCATGATTAGTGTCTAAAGCAGTGCAAAAATGCCTTTTGTGTTAGTGCTAGTTAGAATGACTCCAGAAAGCTCATAGACGTGTGCCCCATCAGTATTCTGGGATAGCAGTTGAGATAGAGAAAATGGCAGGAGACCGAACAAGAAAAGTCAAGATATTGGATGGCCTGTCTAGTCCCTTTTATCCCAATAGTGTTTGAGTGGTAGTCATACACACCCATACTGCTTCCTCACACCAAGAATATCAAGTCAATGGGCACAACTCTGTGGGCCCACCACCAAAAAGTGAAGACACTGTGTATTATGTAGAATTCTCCAAGCAACTGCTTTGGTATAAGAAGCCACTGTAGTTTCCAGCAGTAATGTGCACACTGTTGACAGTAGTAAAAATTGCCATGTCTTCATTGCTTACAGCTTATGTGCATATGAGCAGCATAGTGGTACAGGTTAAGTCATCAGAAAATTGGCCAGATTTATAGGCTGTCTGAGGATGTAGCCCCTGCAGATTTAAACAGTTTGACACCACTTTAACTGTTCAGGTGTTCAATATAGATATTCAGCCTGGTCTGTCAAAGAGCTCTGGTGCCTCACCAAACTACAGATCACAAGATGCTCCCAAGATAAGTCATGGCAGTTAAAGTGGTGTCAAACCACTTTCATTCTGCAGTGTATCTACAGAATCAAGACATGATAACCTGTCATTTGAAATTAGTTGGGAAGACAACTTCCTCTCCTTCCAAAATTGTACACTAGCACACTGTGTCATCAAATGTTTGTGCATATATTGAATCAACTCTTTCCCCTTCACCTCTACATCTTTGAACCTTTTAAGGATTTATCTGCAGCCTTTTGTGGGCATTTGGGATTACAGTAATATGAATGCATGAGAAAAACCAGAAGGCTAGTCCTACTCTTCTTCATTGTAGACTCTGACAGGGAGAGCTTCCACTA
Source organism: Sceloporus undulatus (assembly GCF_019175285.1). Classification (NCBI taxonomy): domain Eukaryota; kingdom Metazoa; phylum Chordata; class Lepidosauria; order Squamata; family Phrynosomatidae; genus Sceloporus; species Sceloporus undulatus. The sequence goes on along the minus strand of NC_056524.1, from coordinate 136,703,130 downwards.
AACATGCTATCTCCATGTCAGGTGTCTGGATAATATGGAGAGCCTCAGTACATAACAGAGGGTTTGTGAATATCACTAAATGAAGACAGTGACAATGAGTGGTCTTTTATGTATTAAGATTTATCTATATTGAACACCTGAAGAGGGCTTTTATCTGCATCTGTCCTAACACTTCAGTTATTTTTCTCAAAAGAGCATGAGAATGGTAGAGGCATTCTGCACCATCAGAAAATTGTAAAGCCAATGTAAACCTATTTTTAGACATAGCCTGAAGTGAAACATTGGAGTTAGTAACTTTCCTCCATAAAACTAATGATATTAATTCCAATATTATAAAAATGGATGCCCCACTTGGGTACATCCTAGATATCTTGGAAGAAGAAATAAAGAGATAGAGAGTGGGACATTGCAATTCATTGTAAATAAACATCATGGAGGAAAAGCCATTCTGGAGGAGAAAAAGAAGGAAAAGAAGACACACACACACACATGCTGCAAGCATCAGAACAAAACTGGGATATGTGTGTGTGTGTGTGTGTGTGTGTTTGTAACCAGTAGACATGCCTTGGGGATACACAACAATCTTCCAAACAGATTAAAACAGTAGGAAGGAAAGCTTGGGCCACACACATTTCCCAAGGTTCCTCCCCCCCACCCACCCCAACTGTCTTGGACTCATTTATTAGTCCCAGAAAAAAAAAGATGACTATTAAAAGATTCCAAGAGAGACAGTCTTTTGAATAGGACATAGCCTCCTCCATACTGTTTAACACACAAAGTAACTTTTTTTTGAAACCCAGAAGTGGTGTAGATACCCCCTCCCCAGTGCTTCAAAGCTGAAAAACTGGGCACATATGGTCAAGCAACATCAATGTCTGGTCAAGATGGGAAGAGTTATTAATGAGGAAAAACTGCAGGAGAGGTTGAAACAGTTTACTTTGGCCTGAGCCTACTCACAAAATGGTTCCGCATATGGGAAGGCAATGGCAAACGTCTTCTGAAGAAATCTTGCCAAGGAAAAGTCATGAATTAGGGACACCATAAGCTGGAAATGACTCGAAGACACACAGCAGCAGCAGCTCTCCCCACTGCTGAGTGCAAAGTATATTTGCACTTGGAACTTAGTAAGTGAAAACTGAAGTAAGTTGAAGGCGAAAGGGAAACTGGGATGAGGAGAGAGAAATCAAGCCATTTTAAAACCAGCTGAAAAGTGGGAATTGGCATGGTGCTTGAAAAACTGGGACAGTTGAGGGTATGGGTATGGGCATGTCTTTATTTTCCAAGTTTCGCTTGAGGGGTTGGTTTCATAGAGTATAAAAGAGAAGCAAGCTTTTTTCTATGCCATTGCAGTGACTTCAAGTGGGATTGAACATGATAAACCTTCAAATGGCTCTAGGGTCCAATATGCAATATTCTCTCTCTCTCTTTCTCTCTCTTTCTCCACCCCCCTCACATATTCTTACTTAGGCACAGTCCAGAAAATGGCGGTCTGCAGGCACCCATTTTAACTCCGGAAGGAGACCACACAACGTCCCTCTGGAGTTAAAAGAACCCAGTTTTTCCCGTGCTCGGGTTATGTCAAGAGGGCTCCATTGGCCATGACATGCAGATGCTATGTGTCCGTTACTTGAAAATGGTGGTGGCCGTGCGGACAGGATGCTGCCATCAGGCCACTACCATTACATACTCGCGTTCCGGACCGTGCGGTTGCTGCGCTGTCTGGAACCCTAGTATCACTGCTGCCATGCCCCTTTTGGCTCATCTGTCTCAGGCTGTTGACACACAGAAGCAGACATACACCTGCCTACAAAGTGGTCCCTGAATCAATTTCAGGGATGGGATAATCTATCTACTTAAATTAGGATTTTTAAAGCCTTGACAGAATAGCTGGTGTTCTTTCTGACAATGTGTAAAGCTGCTGTTTTCACATACTGTTTTCTATGTGACAAATTGAGTGTGTCTACTAATAGGTGCAGCAGAAACTAATCGGTAACATACTGATTTCATTTAATTGTTTGGCAGAATGTAAACTAGGCATTACCATGATGGAGATATTTCTTTTCTTCTGAAAATGTGTCCAGAATTAAAATGCATCTCCCAAATATAATTTCATTGGTGGTTAGTTGAAATACTCCAACATGTTATGAAATGTTTTCTACTTTTGTATTTCTTCTGCAACAATAAGCTAGTAAAGGTAAAGTTAGAGTTTGTATCATTTTTTTCCCACTCTTTTAAGTGTTACATCCTATTCTAGGGGGCAGTGAGGTTTTAATTTTTCCATGGCGCATGTTTACTGCAAGCTGCCCACCCATATCAGGTGATTCACCCCCCCCATCTCTTCCTTCTTCATCTCTCTACCTTCTTCTTTTAAAATACAACAAAGCTTTTTTCATATATCGAGGACTCTGTTTCAGAGCACCTTGGCCTGAATTTCCCGTTTCACAAAATTCCATTTGTGATTGTTTAAACTCTCACCTATCAGATATTCAAGTTCTTTGTAATCTATTAATTGATCATATCCAATGCAGACTTTAGTGTAGTAAGGAACGGATAATTAAAATAATCAGGAATGATAGTAGGCTTTCAAAAGTATGTAAGTTTTAAGGCAGAGGTCTGCAATTTGAGGCTTATGTGATTATGCTGTAACTCCCATCAACTCTAGCCATTAAGGCTGACAAATGAGAGTTGTAGTTTAGGAACATCTGATGGTTCACAACTCTCATAACTCCTGCTCTACAATGTGTCCTTACCATGCTGTAGGACTGCCAGACTGGATATGGGATGGAAATCTTGTAATTTTACAGGGCGAAGTACCTTAAAATTTTGTCAAGCTGGTGAAGATGCCTTTCCTCTCTCACCTTGCAAACTTCAACTAACAGCTACTGCCAACACAGTTATTGCCACGCACAGGTGTAAAGCATGAGAAAGGGGCCAGAAGCAGAAGCAACATAAACAGAGCTGGGCATTTCTCCAAGCCCCTCTACCTTGCTCTCCACCAAAGAGGCAAGAGTCATGTTGGGAGGGGATGACTGTAGCTGAAAGTTGGAGTGTGGAAGGTAAGAGAGAACAAATAGCTTCGTTTATCTTGACAGAGCTTTGTAGTACCTTATCGTGCTCTACAATCTGTTCAGGATTAAAGTTACAGGTGTCCCATCCTATATCTGAGCTGACAGCTTTACAGGGCTGATAATCTACATTTAGCCTTATTTTCTAAATGTTTTTGCTACAACAATTCTCCCTTATCCAAGAGAAAAAGTCAGAAAGAAATGTTTTATATTTCCTCTCTGAAACTATGGTGATAGTTTCTTCTGAAAAAAAAAAAGAAAGATGGTATATCTTTAAATAACAGTAGCAGCAGCAGCAGTAACAACAACAACAGTAATGTCAGCTTCCCATTTATGTAGCATAGCAAAATCTAAAGCATCAATCTCAACAAGAAAGAAACATCAGCATTGCAGATTTGCTTCAGCTCTATCATCTAGAGCATTCATTTCCCGAAGTGCACTCACAAGGTGCAGAGATGCATAGTTTGGATATAATTAGGACAGGTCATGTCACCAGTCCCAGTCCAGAGAGCTTCTAATATACGAAGAATCTTATAATAATATTTAATTCTTACACACACACCCCACATGGATCGAGTTGAGGAACAACAACAGACCAACAAATATGTATCAGTTAAGAACACAACATCAGATGAAATATACATCAATTAAAAGAAGAAAACAAGAAACATAGGTATTAAAACAAACTACATTTAAAATTCGTCTTTGAAAATTTATTATTTTATGACATAAACATGAATGTACAATGTCATAAACATGCATTACCCCATTGATAGAAATATTTTTTCCCATTCTTGCAGTGGATGAGCCTTGAATTTGTGAAGTCTTGGATTTTCTTTGATAGGGCTATCAATTGCAGGCTGAACAACATAAGAACAATCATTGGAGTGCCTTGCTGTCTGTTATATGACAATAATACTGGGCATGAGGTGAAAATTAAAAAGTTAAGGTTGTTTAAATCCCATTGATTCTGACTGAATTTTTAACCAGAAGGCCAGGTCTCTGCTACTGAAAGCAGCCAGATCTATAGATGTTCATTACAGCTGAATCATGTTAACTGTGCATTGTTTTTGTTACCCTTTAAACATATATATAGATAGATAAATCTGATTCAAAGTTAAAAAAACAACAACCAAAAATAGCAAAATATGTAA
>NC_056524.1:136664448-136693911 GCF_019175285.1 Sceloporus undulatus | reverse complement strand
ATTCTTCATTCTAAGTAATCAACTATAGTTGTGAAAAACTCTCAGTCTTAATATTGTAGCATTTCTGTCAATCTCACTTGAATTCTCCCCCCCCCCCTTCCCTTGGCATTTGGTTTCAAAAAAGAATGTTAGGTTTTTTAAACACATTGATGTACTTATTCTTACACATGATTTTGTGCATATTTTGTTTTTATGAAATAGATCACAAACAGATATGCACATATCTGAGGCAAGTTATTTTCTGTCTCATGCCAGGTCACCAGAGGTATAAAATAATTTGAACACTTCAATGCCAGGGAAATTCTTTTCAATCCCTATGACCAACTGTAATACTAATACTACTACTACTACTAATAATAATAATAATAGTTTTTTAATAATAAAAGGATATATATAAAAAATAGGTTTTGTACTTGTCTCTGTTCTTGTGTCTGCCAAAACCAGTTGGTCCACCATCCCCCAAACACTCTGAAAGGAATATCTAGCAAGAGTAGTGACAGAGTTTGGGGAAATCATTTTGGTGTTGAAGTCCCAGAAACCCCAGGAGTGAACTCTGAAGTGGGGTTTAATAGACTAATTCTAAGATTCTGAGATTCATAGTCCAAAATTTTTAACTTTCTTAAGAACATACTACAGAATGAGATGTGCTTTGTTGCCCATGTTAGAATTCTGAAAGAAAAATATTGGTACATTTCACATTAATGCTCCCACCTTAAACATAGTTTTCTAGAAGTAAATTTATTGATTTTGATGGAGTTTACTTTCAAGTAAATATGTTTTATTTTAATTTTAGGTATATGTTTTATAATTTTTTAGAAACGGTGGGTTTTTAAAAAAAGAAATCTCAGGGTTTCAGCACTGGGGATGGTCATGCGAGGAGGTACATGTTGGAAGCCATTTCCCATTTTGTCCCTCTTTGTGTCTTTTATGCTGCCTACATGTCTTTCTTTTATTACAACCATTTGCAATCTTAGTGGCATGCTAAGAACTGATGTTGTATTAATGTACAGACCAGTCAATCCAAAATTCATTTCAGTCCAAAAAAATATTCCTTATTTTAGAATAATAATGTTTAGATCCAGGTATTTAACACAGAACGAAAGAACATGGTAACATTAACTGAAGATAAAGAGAATTGTTTAACAATTGAAATAATGAATAGAGGGTGCATGTGTAGGTCTGTTTTGTTTTTGTTCCTGGTTTCATACATAGTTTTCTTTGTTTTCTTGCTTTTTAAAAACTTTCTCAAATACCATATGAAGCTCAGGTTATTATAATGATTTTTAAGAACAAGTAACAATGGGGATATATGTGCATATTGTATTGGATTTATATCACTGTTGTTGCCAGTTTTCAGTCCTTTTCCCTGAAGCTTGGTAGGAGTGCTGAGAATTGTCTGTCTATGATTGTTACTATTTCACTTACCACAAAGAAAGCAATGCCACCTCATAAGTTCCCTTGCAATGAAGGGGTGACTGTTAGACCAGTAATCTATAGTCTACATGTGCTTTCACTGGAGTAGTGATAGTAATGTCCCACTTGATTGCATAATGTTTAGTATGAATAAAGCACAAGAAGTCTCCTTGACATCACAGTGATAAAGTAGAGGAGCAGAGCTGCTTTTTGGCATTTGACGGAGAAGCAAATCTAATTGTTACCTATTAGTTTACACTACCAAGCTCATTGCCATTCTAAAGAATGCCTTTGCCCAACATTACCATAAAAGAGATGAAAATCTACCTACTTAACTTGCTTAGTCATGGAACTCCATTAGAATTAAATTTCAGATCTGTATATGTGTGTGTGTGTATCTGTGTGCATGTGTATCCAGTTATGTAAATTACAGGATTAGAATATGCACATAATTAAATGTGACAATGGGCCACGTCCTTCTTTCTGGAGAAAAATGCACAGAAGAGGAAAATTTAAACTGCATTATCCCCAGTGTCTTTGTCTGTGAGAAAGGCTGCTGGTGGTGCAGATCTGGAAAGATACGTGTGGGCTGCTGAATATTTTGGCACAAAACGATACTAGTATACTTGTCAATACTTGGGTAGAGAAAGAATCATACCCATATTAAATTATGTTATAGAAATAGGAATATTATCAAGAATGTCTGGGTGCATCCAGAACTAGCCAGGCATGATGTCCAATTAGATCTGGTCATCTTAGGTGGACAGTTTGAAGGGCAATAAAATGAAAGACTCAGGGAGTCGATCCACAGAGGATAGTCTATCCAAAGTTCTCTTGTATGATGTGCATTTTTAAAATAAATTTTGATGTTGGGATTAAAATTTTCCACCTCAGTCAACCTGATTATTTCGAGCTGCCCTTGAAAATACCTAAAATCTATACAAAGAGATTTCTGTCTGCCTCTCATCTTCCTTTCTACTATCCTCAATAAGTGTTCCATGATGGGATTATTTCCCCTGATAATGCTGGCTCAGAACTTCACAGCACTTCTCTCAGTGGTCCATTTCTGTTCTTAAACATGAAAGTTGTTAAAGGGAAAAATAATTTTATCACTAACACTAGTGCAAAAGTGAACATAGAATCGCAGAGTTGGAAGAGTCCACAAGGGACATCCAGTCCAGCCCCTGCCATGCAGGAACTCTCAATCAAAACATCCCCTACAGATGGCCATCCAGCCTCTGTTTAAAGACCTTCAAGGAAGGAGACTCTACTACACTCTGAGGGAGTGTGTTCCACTGTCGAACAGCCCTTACTGTCAGGAAGTTCCTTCTAATGTTGAGGTGGAATCTCTTTTCCTGTAGCTTGCATTGTTCCAGGTCCTTTCCAGATCTATTTGCAGGTCTATTTCATCACAACTACTTGTGTGTCTGCAGGAATTTCAGCAAGGGTGAAACAGTACCTGTTGAAGTGTTGTCTTCTACACAACTGGTCAAAGTTTGGGACACCTGTCCTCTTTTGTCATGCTTACCATATGCCCCTTATGCACATGTACTCACACATAAATACACTCAAAGCAATGCATGATTAAATTTTCTTCAAATTGAATTTGGGGTATGAGAATTTGGTGGAAATCCACACAGACTGTTGGAACAGAAGCAGCTGGTTGCTGTTGCTAAAAAGAAGTAAAGAATACTGGGGTGAATAGAATTTTTCCTTTGTAGTTTCCTTGCAGGCATTTCCATTTCCTGTCTGCTAGTGCCATTAAGGGATATGAAACAGCACTCTCTTGAGTTGGATGGGTGGGAAATACCTGGTGAGCTGCCTTTATAAGAAGCTCTTATATAATGAATTCCCTACATGAGTTGCTTTGTATATGAGCACATGCGAAAATAATTGGAGTGTTTATTTTCCATGTGTTTGGCAAAGTGTGTCATTTGTTCTTGAAAGTTCTAGCCCCAAGTATTTGAAATGAGTTAACTAGAAGTCATAGGTTTGAGTGCCTTGATGGCATAACAGTAGCTAAATATGTATGGCATTGCCGACAGGTTGATGAAGTCTCCATGTTACAGAAGCAGTTGATAAGCAGTCTGGGAAAGCTATCACTTGCTCTCTGTGATTGCCCTGAGTCCTAAGATTGGCAGTTGTGGTAAATCAGAGCGCTGAAGAAGATGGATCTGTGATCTTGTCAGTTACATTTATGGAAGAGAGAATCTGTCAATTTCACTAATTCACATTGATTTTTTTTTAAAACAACAACACCCGGTTCTTTGCATCAGATTTGAAAGAATTTTGTAAATTTTGAGGAATTTTGAGATTTTCTAAAAAAAACCCACACACAACAAATTTGTCAATTGTATGCATTGTGTTGTGCATACCTGTCACATAGCTGTTCAACATAAATAAAAGAATGGTAATGATCCTAATTCAGCACCATAAACACAGCTGAATAGACAGGAATTTACAAAGATCCATACTTGAATATTCATTGGTTGTTGCTGGCTAAACAAAGCCCTATGCTTAGATGAACAACTCTGTTAGTTTTGCTTTCCCCTTCAGCTCAGTTTTTAAATTCTGGTCATAAGGTTTATGAGGAATAATTGCAGATTTGGGGAAGTTCTTATTTAAAAAAAGCCAACCCAAACAAAGCTGTATTTGTACTTTGCCCTAGTTTCATTACTTTTATGGCCATATAAGTTCATTTCTTTGGACTAATGGTACTTTCTAAATCTCCCAAACTCAGTTGATGTCTTCTATAAACTCCCTTGATCTCAGTGTTCTCAGAACCTGCTGTTCTTGAAAGCAGAAAGGATTTTGTAATGTCGGTGTTAATTTTATTTCCATTGGAAAAATGCCATGAGCAACAGATATTATGCTTGATTTCTCCCCTCTCCTGAAGGTGCATGCCCTTTTTAATGTTGAGGATCTGCTGTGAATTTCTTCCGAAGGGGTTGCTTGTGACTACATGGTGTTAGGGGCAAATGCTACATAATTTCCCATGAGTGGTGTGCCAAATTACATTTCCTTCCATCTGCTGTGCACTTCAGAAATGGAGGGCAATTGTCTCTATTGTTAACAAAACTGTGCTGTGACATCAAAACATCTTTCTTTAAAGTGTGCAAACATAGCATACAGATTTAGGGATGCCTTCTGCTAAAGTTTGTCCCAATGAAATCAGCAGAGCTGCTCATTTGAGTGAGAAAAACAGAAAATGGCCCCAAACTTTAAGAGGTTATGGTGTTGTGTAATAGATGCATTAATGAACTATGAGCTTGGTAGAAAGATTCAAAGCATAGTTCAGCTCAGAACATGACAGATGACCTTGGGCAAACTGATACCTGTTTCCCTCAGGAACATAGGAAGCTGATTTAATTATACTTGTAAATAAAGGTCAGACTGTTCATCCCTCTTGCCTATTCTGTCTGGGAGCATTTCTCTGGATTTTAATTCAGAGGTTTTCTCATCATCTACTATTTTACTGTAGCCACCTCCCTTCTGCTTTGCAGTGTGGAACTAATGATAGGAGCATGCCTTGCAAGGTTGTCAAGACCACCAGGACAATGCATGTTCCCACTGAGCACTTAGGAAAATCAGTATTTCAAATATAAATACAGGGTATAAACTTTAACGTAAAGGGATGCTGTGGCTTAGTGATTAAGACGCCAATTCTGATGACTGAAAGATCGGAAGGTTGGCAGTTTGAGGCATGATTGGGTGAGTTCCTGTCACTAGTCCCAGCTTCTGCCAACCTAGCAGTTTGAAAGCAAATGCAAGTAGATAAATAGGTACCAATTCAGTGGGAAGGTAACAGTGTTTGGTGCAGTCATGCTGGCCACATGACTACCAGAGCAGACCTCGGACAACCCTGGCTCTTTGGCTTAGTAATGGAGATGAGCACCTCCTCCTGCAGTTGGTTACAACTAGACTTTCATGTCAAGGGACTACCTTTACCTTACCTTTATAAGCTTTAATGAGTGGAACTCAAACAAAGAACTAATTAAACACCGTTCTGATGTAGTGATGTAATCAAGTCCTGCACAGTAATTTATGGCCATAATTACCTGTAACCATGGCCATAGATAGATAGATAGATAGATAGATAGATAGATAGATAGATAGATAGGTATTTCTATATTTTCTAATCTAACACTTGCTTAGAACAAAGTTGTACTGGGTACATTAATTAATTAATTAATTAATTAATTAATTATTAAAACTCTTATATCTTACTCTTTATCACAGCTTCTAGGGGTGGCATACAATACAAATAATTTAAAACAGTTCCAGATTAAAAGTATAAATAATTTGCACAACATAAAAACACGCTTGAAGACAACAATAATTAAAGGAGATTAAAAAACAACAATTAAAGCTACTTTAAAACTATTATTTTAAAAACCATGGACATGTACACTTGAAATAAAGTATTACCTAAGGGTTCAATTTTTTAAAAAATTATATTTTAACTTGGTGCCAGAAAGAAATCAACACTGGTATCAGATGGATCTTCAGTGGAAGGGCATTCCACAATCAAGGCTCTGCAGCCAAGCAGACCACTTCCCAAGTCTTTGCATTTGATGTTTCGCCATTTGAAACTGCACATAGCTCTTCTTCAGATCTCAACTTCCCGGCAGGTAGATATGGGGAATTCAACAAGACTTGCTTACAATTAAACATCCATAGAGCCAAGATAAACATCAATTGTTTTTGTTGCTTGTGTTGCTAGTATAATTCCTCTTGATATTCTGATTAATTTTAAGGCATTGTTCATGGTATTTATTGATTGATTTTTGCTAAACTATAGTACAAAATATATTTTTATGCATGTCTAATTTCTATCCACAAATCAAAAATAGAACATACTAATGTCTCATTTTTATAACAGCATTTCCTTATAACATCATGGTCTTTGGGTGATTTTAAAAAACCTGTTAAAGAAGGATAGTGTTTATTCTTATCCTACTAGAGGGATTGCATTTAAATTAGTTATACCTTCATCCATTAAACTATTTTAAGGTAATGTGCTTTGGCTGAATTGTTAATTATGTGGAAATTGATGGGAATTAAATGTGCTGAGTGTAAATAACTGACAAACTAGAAGTCACAAGACTAGTGCCATAGTATGCTTCTTTCTCCTCTCTCCCTGAAGTAATTTTTTACATTTATCCTGCAATTACAGAGTACTACAACTAAAAGACATCACTGCTATGCCTCAACTCTGCTGGCTTCACAAAGAATGGGACTTTGACTCTGGAAATGAAAAGCTCTGTTTTCACTGAAAACAGCCCAAGCCACAGTGTGGGATCAGTGTGAAAGGAAGATATGGAGATGCTTTCCAAGTTATGCAGGATAACTCAGATTTTTGTTTATGACTAAGGCCTGGAACAGACAGCCCTTAAAAGACGCCTTCAGGACATCATCAGAATGTGATGTGTACATGCTGCATGCTCTGATGATCCCCCGAAGCCATCTGGAAGCTGGGCAGCTGCTCAGACACGGGCAGCTTCAAGATGCTCCAGATGTGCAGCATTTAAATGCCGCACACTGCCAGAGCATTTTGAAGCCAACATGGGCTGTGGCACAGCTACTAAAGACAGCTTTTCCACAGCCTGAAAAGGAGCAGATCTTTGTCACTCTTTTTTGGGCCAGATTCAAGACGGATTGGGGCTGTGGCATGTGTTTGCTTTGGCCCCAATCCATCTTCGGAAGGGGCAGCTTCAATCCATCCCTTGTTGTTGGTCTGTTTCACCCTATAATGAACCATCAGTTGATGAGTTGATACTTCCATGCATAGATGAATATGAAACCACAATGACAGAGATAATCTTCATACTATTATCTCAAAACTCAATGTATTCTAGTTGAGTTATTTTATACATTGAGCTTCCAGTCTCAAAGTGTAGAGAAATCAAAAACTACACTGGAGGAAACTGATAAGGTTGAATGTGCTATGAAGCATAAGTATTGACTTTATACTTATACTAAATCATTGGGTATCTTTATATGCCCTGTTTCTCCTGTCATGGGACTCAGGCTGATGTAGATGACATTCGAAGGCAGTTTTCCTACCAGAGTTGATCAATCCCAGTCTCGCTTAGCTTTAAATAGGCTGCTGTATCCTATGCTCTTAAACTATGATGTCTTGGGTCTGTTGTTCCACAATTGTATTCCCAGAGTCTATGATGGTGAAATAATGGAAGAGGAAGAACATATGACAGATACAAGCACCTTGAATAGTCAATAGTTCCACAGTCACAAGTGGAACATATCTAGTCATTGGGTGGCCCATCTTGCAACAAATGAAGTGTACTTCTCAGTTTGTGTGCTGGGAACCACAAGGATAGCAGAATATGGGAACTAAGTGGATATAAGTTGTGTCTGCCATGCCTGAATTAAGGTTAGTAAGATACAACCCAACTTGGGCATTTGTCTGGAAACCAATGCCCCTAATATCCTTTGTGGAATTCATCTGCTAACCCAGATAATGGATTAGCCTGAATGCTCCAACGGCTCATAACAGAACTGTAACAAAACAAAAACCCACACAAAACAAAATAAAACCAACTTGAAGCAAAAAATACATGGATTGATATGAAAGAGTAGAAATTGGAAACCACATACCTATGCAGAAATATTAATTTCTGTGTAGAAAATTTCCCATGCAGATAATGAGGTTTTCTGTGCAAAACAGTCTTGTGCAAATTAAAGTCCCCAACTGCAAACATCCTCATCAATCCAGGGCACTTCTCATCAGAATTTCTCAACACTTGGGGAACACATTTTTCAACATTTTTTTAAAAAATATTTTTGAATATTCTTTTCATTTTTCCAAGGGAGGCAACATGGTATGAGATGGGCCATACAATGATGTTGAAGAATAACATTTCTTCCTCACCCTGCCAACCAGAAAGTACAAAATCTTCAAAATGCCACAGCAGTAACCAAAATCTATAGCCTGATTTTATCGAGCATAGGCAGACCAGAATGGGAAACTGCCCTTTGAGGTCTGCATATTGAGACCTCCAGCAGCCACTGGATGACAGAGGCCCTGGGGTCAGTAGACCACACAGTTGCTTCAGCATCCAAGTGAGCCCACATCTGTTCAAGAAAGAGATCATGAATCTTCCCCGCTTCTTAAATCAAGGACTCGCGATTTTCTTCAGCAAACAGGCTTTGCTTCTTATGTAGTGCTTCAAGAATCAGCCAGAAATCTTTGACCTGACCTGACAGTTAGAGAATATAAATGCATGTGAAAAGAAATGAACATGTACATCCTGGTCAGTAATAGCTCTGTAAGATCAGGTTGAAGACATATAGTCTCAGGTTGAAGATATATAGTATCGGCCTCTTTTTGAAGCAAAAATGCTGCCCCCTCCCAACCCAAAGACTTTGTCTCACAAAAAACCTGAGCAGCCACTTTTGGTCAAATTACTTGAGGGCATTGCATGCCCAAATAAAGTTCAAAGGCAGTGTAAGTGATATGAATAATCTGAGCTGCCCAGCAGCAGAGAAACCCATCCAGGCTGATTATTCAGCACCAACCACAAATGTGCCAGAAAAAAAAGGGGGAAATGAAAGGTTTGTGTATTTGCTCCAGGCACTATGGAGAGAGAAATAAGGACATCCAGTGCAGCTTAAAATTCAGCTATATACAATATTTGCAAGAAAATCTAGCACTAATGTAGTTGTTCACTTAAGGTCATTGTGCTATCAGGATCACAATAACACTTAGCATTTATATAACACATTTCAAATGTTCAAAGTGGTTTGCATCTGTTATTTTAGCAATCCTTACAATAGCCAAGTAACACGCAGCTGTTTCTATTCCCAAGTAGCCATTCTTGAACTGTTACTTTGTAGATCTGGTATGATTTGAGCCATGGGTTTCTGCTTCTTACTGCAAATCTCAAACGGGAAGTCAGTGAATCAGTGAATCCTTATTGTTACAGTCAATGACCAGCAACTGGAACTCAAGCAATTTTGTATTTCATGCAAACTAGTTCTGTATAGGGAGCTAAGAATGACAAAAATTCCATCCCCAGCATCAAATTATAATTCAGGACCATTTTTCTTTTTCCTATCAGATTTCTTCAATAGTAATGTTATTAAATGGTCCATGAAGATTATTTTTGTACCTTTTCGTATTTCAGTACTGCAGTACCGTTTCATGATAATGGTGATCATAGTTTTGTTCCCTTTTGTCAGTCAGAATTTGCTGGTTTGGTTGATCTAAGCAATTTTGGTGAGGTGATATTCCCTCGTGCCTAAGCAGTCATAGTTTTGTATCTGTCAGCATCTGTCAGAATAACAATGGCCTGATACAGACAGGCCAAAATAAAGCTGCTTCAAGTCACTTTGGAGGTATGCTGTTTAAATGATACATGCATCCTAAGAGTCCAGAAGCCGCACCAAAGCCACGCTCCAGTCCTAAGGACTGGAGTGTAGCTTTGGTGCAGCTTCCAGACTCTTAGGACACAAGCATCATTGAAACGCCATATCTCCAAAGTGACCTGAAGCATCTTTATTTTGGCCTGTCTGTATAGGGCCAATATTTATTATTTCTGGGGGAGGGGGGGATAGATAATATGCTTAATGTTTCCTGCATAAGCCAATAGAAATCATGGCCCTGCGAACATAAGGCACTCCAAAATGACCCTGATAAGGCAGTGGTCTCCCGACAGCTGGAATAAAGTATATAACCTCATGAAGTTTATCCTGAATGCTTCACATGAAGCCAAGATAATAAACTCCCTTGTTGCAACAGCTCCACTGGAGTCAGTGTGCTTGCAGACATAATTCAAAGTACTAGATGTGACCTATAAACCCAGGATCTGCTCCAGGCTTTCTAAAGTACTGTATTGCCCTATATGAGTCTGTCAAGATCCTTAGCCGAGGCCCTAGTTTTGACCCCATCATTTTTCCCTGGGACTTTTAGAAGGGAACAAGGAATAAGGCTCTCTCGGTGGCTTTCCCCAGTAAGTAAAAAAAATCTTCCTGTTCCAACAGGCTTTTATGAATTAACTACAATTAGTTTTTAATAATTTTGTTTTGCTGTTTTTTAAATATTTTGTCTTTTAATGGATTTTAATGGTTTTAATTCTATAGATGATTCAGTTGTATTTTTAAAAGATAATTTTGTATGTGTTTGGTGGGGATAGAGAAAATATTTGAAAATATTTGAAAAATATCTAAGAAATATGTTTGAGTATTGAGAAACCCTGACAAAGAGAATACTGGATTAATATGAATTTTTGCCGTTCTGCAAAGTAAATAAGATTTTTCCCACACAGAAATATTATAACCTGCACAGATGAAGCTGTTTCCTTTGGAGAAAATGCTGTAACTTGAGATTTAAATTTGCACACAGTTAATGGGCACAGAAAACAGTTTTTTTGCATAGGAAACAGCCTTATCTGTTCAGAAAATAATATTTCTGTGCAGAAAATGCTGTTTCCTGCACAAAACAACCATGTACAGCTATAAACAAAAATCCATCAGTGATACCTTTATTGGCCAACCTAAATGTGCAATATACTGGTTGCAAGCTTTCGAAGCTCCATGGGCTTCTTCATCAGGCAAGATGTTTCAAACCAAACATGGGGGGGGGGGTCAGAGATATTAGTCAGATGCCTGCATGTTGTTTCAGTTCTTAGTAAAGGTGTTATGATGGAGAGGATATCTTTTTCAGGCAGGCACCTCCTCCTTCTGGCCATGCGGCAATAGGGAGATTTTCAAAGTCCAAGACATGTATAGTCCATTAGCAACTCAGTAGGGACTCCTCTACTGCAGATAGTAAGTCTTGACTTGCAAATAGGGTTTGGAAACTGTGAGGTTTTTAAGACTTTCTTGCAGAGTGAAGAAAATTGGTAAAACTACTTGTTTTGTTGAGATGACAGTTAATGAAGAATTACATCCCTAGGGGTTTTTTTTTTGGGGGGGGGGGGTAGTTGTTAACCGAAGTCTTTCAATGTATTTTAGTCTGTATTCATTTTGATTTTTGAAATCCAACTTGAATTGTAGTATTGGGTCAAAGATGGGCTAGAGAGGAGGTGGCGGTGGTGGTGGTGGTGGTGGTGGTGGGATCTACTGTTATTTTAAAGTTATTTGATGTTGATGGCTTTGCTTGGTGGAACTGAGATAAAAATGGTGAACTTCAAGATGTCCAGTTTCCTAAATTTGTATTTTACTAGATGCAATGAACAATGGTAGAACATTCAAGAAAATGTGAAATAGACTCAGGATCAGATATTATTGTGTGACTGAAACTTAGACCCCTAGTTTTGCTGAAAATCTGTCTGTGTTTATACAAGGATGGATACCAGAGAAAGATACTTGAGGAAATGAAGGAGATTGTAGATTGTGAAAGTTTGATAGTAGTACACTTCAGTGTGTTTCAGTAATTAAGATTGTGCTGTATTACTGGCATACTATAATTTTTCACCTTTACTGCATTTACATTCCCTCCTCAAGAATTATAGGGCCAGTAGAAGATAGATTATCTTTTGTTATTATGAGATAGATTTCAGCTATATTAAGTGTCTTGTAAAGTTATATCACTTTGGGTTATTAAATGCAAATTTGAAATTTGATCATTTAAATTTGATTCTATGTCTATACTCATTTATACTAAATGCCAGCAGTTATTAAAATCTTTTAAACAGAAGAGTATTTTCATCAAGTCCCTTGGGTCAGTCAAACCAGTTATCTGAGCATACCAGAGTTGTGATTCTGATGTAAGAAAGTTTCATGTAACCTTGGGACTACTTTGAAGGAGTTTTGTCACTTGTGTGTCAGGCTCCTTATATAACAGAAACCCATACCTTCTGTTTATAGACAAGGTATCCAAATGAAGGCACATTTAAGCTTACTGGTTACATCTTAAAGGCCAAGTAGCCTTTTTTTTCTTTTGTTGCTTATATACAAGGAAATATGCACTTACAGTTAAAATATGGAACATATGGTCAGGCTACAGGGTGCATTTATGACATAAGGTTCCTGCCCTCTTTGGGATGAATAATCATTCATTATAATATTCAGTATAATCATTCACTGTTTCTACTACTAGCACAATATACAATAATTAAATACCTTAAGTCAAGCAACCAGAGCACAATGATAAGCATTATTATATCCCACAGATTTCAGCTGAATCAGTGAGGTGAAGTCGCTTAAATTGGCCAAATTGTTCCCACACTTTGAAACAGTGTGTGTGTGTGCACATGCACCTTCAAGTTGCCTGAAAACTTAACAGGAACCCCATGAAAGTACTGCACTATTCTAATTAGATTCACTAGCTTAATGCTTTCAGATAAAACAGTTGCAGAACTCCCCTTGATTCATTTTCATTTGTTTCCACTCTTCTTTTCTTCCTTTTTATTTTGCAGCTCGCTTCATTGTTATAGATGGAAAATGCTCTTTTTCTCATAAGGCAAGAAAGGAAAAATTGTGCCTTCTCTCCCTGCCATACCGTGTGCTAGCCCACTTTCAAGACCATTGGACACTAACACATGGAAGTAATGTTTGCTTAGGGGACTAGTACTGTATGTAAAAATCCAGTCACACAAGATTGAACAGAATTATCAGAATTTTGTATAAGATCTAAGATCTATTCATTCTGGGTTTAGTAGGTTTTAGATGTGTATATTTTATATAGCTTCCTTTTAACAATGATTTTACTATTTAAAACAACTCCATATTATTTTAAATCATTTGGGAAGTTACACAGAAAAAATGCATTTTCATTTAACTTAATTTGGTGAAATGTCCAAAAACTTGAAATAGATTTATTGTTGGGGGGGGGGGGGGAGGGGAGAGAAAAGCCAAAATTAAAAATCCATGTAAGCCAAAAGTGTGATACTTCTGTCATACAAAAAGTTAATTGGCATTTATTTTAAATAATTTAATTTAAATCACTTGATAATGACATTAATATAGAAGCCACTTCTTGTGCTCATTTATTACAGATGAGTCTTTAAACAACTATTAATCTTGGCAAATAGGTTTAGGAATCAGTAGGCATTTAATAAACATACAGTCGCAGTCTCATTAAATCCAAACAAATATGCATTGCAGGCACTTGAAGCTGTCTGCACTGCCCAGTTCCATTCATCATCACTCAGCATGTATCATTATTTGAACTATAGAATCATGGTGTGCATCTCAGCATCACTGACATTATTAGGAGTTTCTACTTTCTGATCAGTATGATTACAGATGCTGCTTTCAGAAGAAGGTTGTACTTCTGGCAAGCCAGGGAGGGCATTCCAAGAAATAGCATGAAGCATTATTTCAATTTTTCTAAATAACTTCAATAAAATGTTGATCCCTCTGGGTTGTCATCAAAGAATAGCTCAGGATATGAAGATGTTAGATACCTTGGCAATATTTATTATCTGCTTATTGTACAGTACAGGGAAATTGGTACTGCTGCTGCCCGTAGTTCTCCTCTGAGATGTTGGTTCCCTCATGTTTGTCAGTTGTGCCTATTGAGTAAATACATATTCTGTGGCATTCATGCAGCAGTGCAAAAATTTCATAATGTTGTACATTATCTTAAGATGTTACTATTATAATACAGTATAAACAAGAAGGACCCCCATCAAAATGTTGCAGTGTGGAATGCTTGCCTTCTATGTAATCCCCCTTTTCCCTTTCCTTCTCATCAGGCAATATTCCGTCGCTTCTGATTTCTGACATAGGACAATTTGGTAGGTGTAAGAGGACTGTTCTCATAATATTTCCTTGTTTTTGTTCAAGTTCAATTTCAGTATTGCTTGAAGCCACTGGTGCCTCCTCATGTTCACTGGTGGCACCATTTTGGCTACATGAGCATCAAGACTAATCCCTGACACTAGAATGAGATGGGGTGATAATCTGTGTTTCGGTAAATTTGCTTTGCTTAGTAAGACTGTTTAAGTAGGTTAATTTAGATGTAAATACAATCATTCATATTTTTAAATTATTCATAAAGTGGGGAAGCAATTACTCAACAGCAACATGGGAAGGATCACATCACATGACATACAGCTTCTCACTTTGAGCATACAGTATAGGAAAGAGCAGCCCTGCAGCAACTCCTACACCATGCTTTGTTAAAACTGGGTGTGGTGTTTAAAGTCCTTCACTGCTGAGAAAAGGGAGCATTGTGCATACTCAGAAGTACTTTCCTTATATGTTATATGTCATTTATTCTTATATGTTTGTCATATAGCATTATTGAGTATTTCCTACTTTCAAGAATGATCATGAACAAACATAGTATAAGGTAGTCCTAAATGGATCCTAAATGAAGCCAGCATGGTGTAGAAGTCTGAGTGTTTGACTGTGACTTTAGACCAGGGTTCATTTCACAGCTCAGCCATGAAACACACTGGGTGATCTTGGGCAAGTCACATGCTCTCAGGCTCAAGGGAAGGCAATGGAAAATCTCTGCTGAATAAATCTGGCCAAGGAAACCCCATCATAGGTTCGCCTTACGGTCATCATAATTTTGAAATAATTTGAAGGCACAGACTACCACGACACAAATGGATGAGGCGAAAGAAGATGTAGTAATGCTCCAGAGCAACCATGCTCACAAGACAGATGCTAGTTTCTCTTTTACCCCACTGAAGGCTTCAAAACTTCTTCTAATTACCATACCAGACTGTGTTGTCTTGCTTCTTCTAACAAAATGGAAACCCATGTTTCCTTACGAATTGTGCAGTGCAGTCCTCAGTCATTAGACCTACCCCATGGTAAACTGAGACTCCTCAAAGTGGCACTTTTGGGACATCATTTCAGATTGGCAACAACAGAAACAGTCAGATCACCACCTGGGAAACAATCCACCAAGGCTGCATCTGCAACAGCCAGGTTTCCATTACTTTAACTGTCATGGCTCAGTGCTATGGAATTCTGTGAACTGAAGTTTTGTGAGACATTTAGCTTTCTCTGTTAGAGAGCTCTGGTGCCACAACAAACTACAATTCTCAGGATTCCATAACACTGAGCAATGATAGTTAAAGTGGTGTCAACCTGGATTATTTCTGCAGTGTGGATGCAATCCAAGAAGTTTACTTTCCCCATACCTGGAACGTCCACCAAATTGAATGAGGGTTTCACAAAAGCATTTGGCTTGGGTGCACAGTTATAGGATGTTATTGCCACCTTTTTCGGGATGGAAGACTTGACAATTTCAATTATATTGGCATTTCTCCATAGCAATATACTGAATGTTCTTAATCAAGCAGGGTGGGAAACATCTGCTTTTGCCAAAATAAGGTGCTACTTTGCCTAAACTGCTTATTTATATGTTTGTGTGGGTATTCCAGATGTAGATATTTTAATACCTGCTTTAAGCTGAACTAAGCTGGTACTTAAAATATCTCTCTGACATTCAGAATAATGGATATGAAAGCAAGTGTAATAAAAATTGTCAGCAAGGTGCAACGTAAGCACTGATTCAGCTATGGCCTTGTTCATTTTATACATTTTATTTAGTTGGAAAGATCTGCATCTGTGAGAATTAAAATACATGATTTGCTTTCATGCTTCCTCTGCCACCCAAGCAAACGTATCTGTAGTTTGGGCCTAAGTAGCAACAGATTTTTTAAAAATACCTCTGCTCATAGGAAAGAAATGGAAAAACATAGGGAAAATATAAAGCCAATTAATGAATAAATGAGACTTGTTTAACAACTGCATGCTATTAATAGTTTCTAAAAACTTGACTTTGTTGTAGGATCCACTTGCTACACAAAAATGCTAAATTACAAAGTAATACTAGTAGAGAAAACACAACTCACTAGCAGAGAAAAAATATATATTTCTGTAAGTAGTTGTACAAAGTAGTTGTGCAACTGCTATGTAGTAGGTTATGTATCAACAGATTTTGCAATAAGAACTACTGGATACAGTCTTCGTGCAAACATAGTAGAGTATGGCCCAGTACAAACCACCCCAAAAGGGCAGCCTGGCAGTGGCCTGATTGCCTACAAAGGGATGCCGCAGCAGCTAAATTGCCCAGCATCCCTCCACCCCAAAAAGAACCCCTGAAAAAATTGGCTCTTTTTAGGATGGCGTGTGCACGTCATGAGTGCGCCGTTGGTGCACTCGGGATGTAAACAACGCACAACATCTATTCTCTGTGCATTGCTTATGTCAAGATGGAGGCCCCCTTGTGGATGGGAGGCCGCCATTAGGCCATCACTGTGACGTACTAGAGTTCCGGAGCCTGAAGTTGCTGTGCTCTCCTGAACCCTAGTATCTGTGGCAGCACAACGCTTTTGGCCCGTCTGTCCTGGGCCTATGAAACCTTTATCTCATTGGGCCTTACACTAATGTAGTGAAATAGTTGGATACAGGCCTTTCACAGGGCCTTTATAATTACTACCAGCATTAAAACAAGCCAAGCTAGTTCTTTCCTCACTAACTCTAGTGTCTCAAGCACATGTAATATGTTTACCACACTGGCAAAGACAAAGTTCATAGGTAGTTTACCCTATATAGTGCTACCGTATTGTAAAATGGATAATTATTAAGAAACCACCTATTATTATTATTATTATTATTATTATTATTATTATTATTAAAATCCTGCTGTTTTCTCAAAACTGGGACTCAGAGCAGCTTCCAAGGTTAAAAACAGTACCATGTTACATTAAAACATAATTAAATTATTACAATATTAAAACAGATTGCATAAAAAATAAAATATAGTTAAAAACATAAAGGTGTTTAAAATACTTTAAAAGAATATGACATCCAGCCCATTCTTTAAAAAACATCTGCTTTAAAAGTCTGTCTGAAGAGGAAGATCTTTGCTTGCTAGCAGATGGCAAACAAGGAAGGGGCCATCTCTGAGGAGGGAGTTCAACTCTGGGAGTAGCCATGGAAAAGGTCCTCTCTCATGTCCCCACCAACTGTGTTTGTGATGGGGTGGGATGGAGAGAAGAGTCTCTACTGATGATCTCAGAGCTCAGGCCAGCTCATACAGGGAGATACAATCTGCCAAATAGCCTGTACCTGACCCATATAGGACTTTATAGGTCACAGCCAGTACTTTGAATTGTGCCCAGAAACAAACTGACAGCCAGTGGAGCTGTTTCAATAGGAGCATTGTGTGATCTCTGTAACCTGCCCCTGTTAACAACCTGGCTGCAGCTCTTTGGACCAGCTGAAGTTTTCAAACATTCTTCAAAGGCAGCCCCAAGTACAGCTTGTTACAGTAGTCCAAATGGGATGTAACTAAGGCATTTACCACCTTGGCCATATTCGACATCTCAAGAAATGGGCACAGTTGTCATACAAGTTTTAAATGTTTGAAAGCATTCCTGGTAGGGAGATTATGGTCCTATATAGACCGGCACTTTGTGCCAGCCTGTGGGCGGAGTCAGGGTGCAGCGTCCTCATGCTGGACACCCTAACTCCACCCCCAGGACACTATTTGGTGTGTTTCAGTCCAAACGGTGTGCACCATCATGACGTAACTCCGGTGATGCAGCCACATGATGCAGAGTGCCCGCTCCTATGTTCCTAACGTAGTCAGGACACAGTTTTAAAAAAGCATCTAATTAGTTGGACAAATTGGATTAAAAATTGCATTATCTCTGCAATATTTTAGGACTTCTGAGATGGAGATCCTCAAATTTGCAAGTAATTTTTGCATTTCCCCTGATTTCCTTCCTATACCTGAACTTGTGTGCAAATTTCAAAATACATGCAACGTCCACATCAGTAGGTATGTAAATTGCAGGCTCTGGACAAAAGATATACCGTTTAATTCAATCTGTCAAAATGCCAAATAAATCCTTTGTGTATATGAAATTTTCAGTTGGGCCTTTACCTCTTATAAAAGCACAAGGATAAATTTTGTCCTGCTCTTAAATCTTTCATTATGTGCCTTATGGCATCTCTATCCTGAGGTTTTCTTGGCAAGGTTTATTCAGTGGAGGCTTGCCATTGCCTTCTTCTTAAGGTGAATATGACGTGTCCAAAGTCATCAAGTTGGTTTTTATGAGTGGAGATGTGATACCTAGTCTCCCAGAGTCTTAGTCTAACACTCAACTCACTAGTCTATTCTGCCTCCTAAATGGTCCAAGATTTTAGAATATGAAGAATCTCAAACATGAATAACAAGTGCAGCACAGGCAATAATTCAGTTACACTGGACCCTCCTTATATGCAGATTTGTCATCCGTGTGTTTGGGCGAGCTTCTATTGCCGTGCAGCCAGTGGGGTCAAAAGTCCCTCACCTTCCTTCCCTCCCTCCTCCTTCCCTTCTTCCTCCGTGGCTTCTGCCTTGGCTTTGCTTTGGGAGCAGAGTCTGCTGCCCAGACAGCTGGAGCCAGGGCCAGGGCCAGGACCAGGGCTAGAGCCCCATCTCCAAGGTCTAGCATCCTGGACAGAGGATCTGGATTCCAAAACCCAAGCCGCAGCTCTGGCCCTGACCCCATTAGCCAGAGAGAGCCAGGGCCAGGGCCAGGGCTTGGCTTTCAGAACCCAGAGGCTCCTTTCCAGGTGCTAAGCCTGGGGACGGGGCTCTGAGACTCTGAGAAAGCCAAGCTGGGACAGAAGCCTTGGAGGAAAGAGGGAAAGAGGAGAGAGGGAATGAGGAGGCAGGGGAAGAAGGGAGGGAGGGAAGGAGGAGGGGGGAGCAAGGGGCTTTTGTCCTATTGTCCCTAATAGTGATGCCGTCATGTGGCTGCATCACCATTAAGGACAATGGGACTTGAGCATCCACAGATTTTGGTATCTGCGGAGGGGGAGGGGGGGGGGGAGTCCAGAACGGATCTGCCATGGATACCAAGGGCCCACTGTAATTTAGTTTATTGTAGAAAATGTATTTCTGACAGGGGATGGGACAGCTTGTGCAACAGCCCTACTCCCCCTTTCCCCTTATAAACCTAGGTGATGGGCTCATTGGTACAAATATACCATATATATTCAACTATAAGTCAAAACAATTATGTCCAAATTTTTACCCTAAAAACCTGGGTCAGTTTAGGTATATGTCAATACAGTTATACTGCTTAGAAAGGTCCTTAAAGAAGTGTTCCTCGGCAGTGATTTCTAAAAGAGCTGCCAAGGCAAGTGTTTAAGTACAGTGTTATACGCTGGGTTTGGTTCCAAGATCCCCCTTGTATAACGAAATCTCTGTGTGCTCAAGTCGCATTAAATGTAATGACGTAGCAAAATGATGCCCCTTATAAAAAATGGAAAGTCAAGGTTTGATATTTGAAATTTATACTTTTTTTTGTACATTTTCAAACCGTGGATACTTGAATCAATGTATAAAAAATATGTGTATAAGAAAGGCTGATTGCATGTATTTATGTGAGAAAGAGGTGATTCCCTTCTTAATCTGATGTTAAAACCTTCTCTTCCCATCCTCCTTCTCCTCTGTATCTCTCTGCCCACCAAACACTCCATTTAATGCCCCTTCCCTTCCCAATTTGATGTTAAAACCTTCTCTTTCCACCAACTCCACTTCACTCCCTTCCCAACCCAATATTAAAACCTCCTCCAGCACCAGAGGTGTTAGGGAGTTGAAGAGGTCCAGAGAAGGAGTAAGAAGAAAAGAAGTGGGGTTTT
The DNA here is from genome assembly GCF_019175285.1 of Sceloporus undulatus. Classification (NCBI taxonomy): domain Eukaryota; kingdom Metazoa; phylum Chordata; class Lepidosauria; order Squamata; family Phrynosomatidae; genus Sceloporus; species Sceloporus undulatus. The sequence goes on along the minus strand of NC_056524.1, from coordinate 136,673,928 downwards.
CTCCTTTACGTTCTTTGTAAGATGCCCCTAAGTTGTACTCTTGACTGATCCATGGGTCATATCAAAATCCATGCTATTGGTCCTGAAGCCTTCCCTTGATTTATACATGAGGTCAACTTGTACATGAATATACATGGTACCTAACAACATCCAGAAATCCTAGTAATCATGATTTCCAGCATCTTTACATACACTTCTTGTCGTTAGAAGAGGTCATAGTACAGCAATCAGCATACGCCCTCTCCATCACAGATTTCATAATTTAAGCAACATTGAGCAAATGAGATGAGTCCATAATAGAGGAAATATGAGCCCACTCTTAATTGGATGGAGAAGGGTGCCAAGATTCTGAGCACCCACTTTAGGATTCCATATTATAAGTACTGATGTTCCCAGTTCTACGAAGAAGGATAGATAAAATGGAAAATATTTTTCTGTCTTATCGGTAAGTCCAGGGTTCCTGATCTTTGGTAACATATGACATTCATATGTGTTCACATTCATATTCTGACTTTAGATTTTTGAAACCCTAATAGTAGGATATTTATTTCATAGACAGAAATTAGGATAGACAAAATGGATAGATTCTCACAGACCGAAAGAATGTGCCTCTTACAGTCGAGTCAACAGGGAAATAGATTGGCCATAGTTTCCAATAAGGCAAAATAAAGTACTTCTTCAAACAATGCTTAATTAACTTATAGTACTCATTACCAGAAGATATGATGATAGCCATCAATGGGGAAATACTCAATACCTGACTAGTATTACTAAATGCCTCATCCTGCTAATGTAAATTGGGACCACGGTTGCAGATTGTGGGTTACTACTAGATGGCAGCTAAAATGTTAAATTACACAAATTTATGGAAAACAGATCAACAACAATTAGCCAAGTCAGCTAAAGGAAACTTGCTATGTATCGCTAAAACCAACATAATATACATAGCTGTAGAGAAAGCTATTCCTTTCATGCTTTGCTGGCAAGTTTTCTGGATTTATCTGGCTGGCCATTTTTGGAAACTGGGATAAAATGGAACTTTTGTCTGTTCATATTTAGCAGTGTGTGGCATCAGCTGTAAATCTTTTACATAGCCTTTTTCAATTTGCTTGTTTGTTTTGTTTTATGCTTTACAAATCTCTGCGTATGCACTGGTTCTTCTAGCTTTCCTTTTGTGTTGCTTCTTGTGCTTCATTTTAACCACATTACCATTCAGTTTCTTGAAAAACCCATGCCATTGAATTTTTTTGGCACAGCTCCATTCTTAATTTCTTCTTCACTCTTCTTTGGCCATTTTATACAGAGATGTGCACAGGCAATGAAATTATGTAACTCAAATATCCTCTCAAACAACATTGTAAGGAGGGCTATGTCACATTCAGATTTAATCAACGTCCTGCTATCCTTTGTAAAACATTTTGTCATTCTATCTATTACACATTCTCATTTCTTTCCCTTCATCCCTATTGATCTACTTTTGAATAAATAGCCCCCAATACTGAGCATGTGTTGTGAGTAACACAGTTATCCATAATGAACTATTTCCTTGATAATAAGGGCATAACAAGGTTCCATTTAAGAGTGGGAACGTTGTTGTTGTTGTTTGGTTCAATGAGTAGTGTCTTCTAATCAATTTTAGAAGGTACTCTAGAGGTGTATCAAGCGTGATGTTTCAGGCTTTATGTCATTTGCATTAATCCTACGTCTTTTTTAAAAAAGCAAGTAACAAAAATATGTTACCATTGGAAACATAGTAATGAACAAAAACAAAAAATCTCTGCTTTTAGCACCCTAATGCAACACATGAATTTATTACTTTAAAAAAAGTAACTTCCATACTCTGAGGCAGGGGATGTGCATAGTGTGGAGAAGAAATCAAATTCAGTCCTCAGTACCTCTAGGTCGTTACCCAAAGGATCAGGTAACAGATGATGTGAAACATCTGATATACTGGAGATGATACGTAGCAGAAGGACAAATTGTTGTTCTTGTGTTATAAGGCAGCATTCTTATTATCTATATCTAGAACTTGGGAGCAGATTTTAATTTTGTATTGCAAAAGAAAAGACACATGACACACGAGGTTCAAGCCACCACACCCATAATGCCTTTGCTATGTCAGTCATCTGGAACCCCTGACATCCAGAAAGCAGGTGGCATTTAGGAAGCCAAGAATCTTCTCCTCCTGTTGCTGCCTCCTCTTCCCTACACGATCATGAAGAATGTGTGCTTGTGTAGTGTCACTGTTGGATCCCAGTTCACATATTCTCCTTATTGGGGAAGGAGGGGTTGGGTGTCATAATCATTTTCAGTAGGAGGAGAAATCATATGAACTCTTTAAGGTTTGAGGCCATGATAATTCTTGTGATGTCTGTGGAAAAGTCTGTTCTCTGCTCCATTTGAGTTTTATTTTAGGTTCTTAGGAAAGGCCTTTTCTCACGCAACAGCTAGCAACTGAAGAGCAATTTTTCCCTCCAGCTTTTGACACTTTCACTCTGGATGCCATCTGGATTCACTGGGCTAGAAGAACACAGCTGTCTCTGTGTGCATTGAGTGGAACTCAGCTTCTGTCCTGGGAGGGCCCTATTGATTTTGACCTGGCTCTTGAATTAGTTTTAGATAATCTTGAGCTAAAATGGGGCTGTGAGGCAAGATGCATGGATATTTTCTCCTGTCTGTTTTCTTCATTTGCATTGCTTCAGGTTAGCAGATGAAAGGAGGCTTAGTTTTCAGACAGATGATGGACATCCATATATTTGATTTGATTTGATTTCCACCCCCCATTTTTGTCCCAATATGGACCACATCATCCCTCCATTTTCAGTGTTTGTCTGTTTAAAGCCTGTTTGTATTGCAGTTGATAGGCTGATGCTTTTATGCCACTTTAAACAAACAAACAAAAACAGCCTTTAAGATGAAAATATTGAGCTTGCAAGGGAATCAGATGTGCCTGAATAATAGGAACATTAAGGCAAAATGAGTCTTAGTGCCAGTAGCCTCACTCTACTGCTTCACTAAGATCTGGCAAGTACAGTTCAGTTGCAGCAGTATTGGCAATGCCAGTGATTTAATCTAAATGTTTCAAGCATTACTGCTCATCAGTGGCAAAATCTAGTCAAATTTCTGTGGTTACTTGATATTTCAGTGTTTTGGGGAGATAAACATATTGTGGGTTTTTGTTTGTTTGTTTGTTTTCTAAGAGGGGCTGCCACATGACACCACTGTCTACAAGTTTACATTCTGCATGTATACCCCTTAGAGCTCTTCCTTACTTTTGACGCTCATCGGTTTTCTAACTCTGGCATATAATACTGCTTCTGTATGTTTTCAAGTAGTTTCTGACTTATGGTTACCCTAAGGCATCCATATGTCAGAGTTTTCTTTGTCAGATTTATTCAGAAGTATATTGCTATTGTCTTCCTCTGAGGGTGTGAGGCTGTGACTTGCCAAAGGTCAGGCAATGGGTTTCTATGGCTGAATGGGAATTCACCATCTAGTCTTCTGAAGTCCTTGTCCAACATTCAAACCATTCCACCATGCTGGCTCTCTCTGGCATATTTTTAACTGCGTTAAAAAGAAGCAGCAGCAGTTAATACTTATCACTGTCTTGTTTCCTCCTTCTAGTTTAAAATAACTTATTTGATTACATTTAGGCTTGGTTCTTTTTTTCCCTTCTTCATGAGACTAGAAATCATGTTTGTTTTAACTGGTGCACAATGCCTTGAGTTCTGAATGGAGAAAAAGTTGGAACAACAACAGCAATAGATGAAAGACTAAAACAAAGTCTCAAAGCTAAAACAGAGATATTTCTACAGTATAATGATCGGAATACCTATTCATCGTTGGGTGTAAGTATTTGACTCATAGGTTTTCATTATTTAAGGAGAAATGGGAATCTGGAGAACATGCATCCATGACTTACTTTAAAAATACAGTTGCTGAGGTTTACATGAGTATAATAAGTTATGAGTACCAAGAAATATTACTGACCATGGAGAAGATAGCTTTTGGACTGCAACTGCTAATATTCTTAGACATCTGGCTGAAATATTCTGGGAATTGTGATCTTAAAAGTGCCTTTCCCAAACTTTGATACTGTAACACAAAACCCACCAAACAAGGGCCTCTTCTGACATAGCACTCCCACCAAAAGGATTCCACTGGTCCATATCAATTTCACATGTATTCTGACCTACGTCTTCTGCATCCAGTTTCCACATCATTATATAATATTATTTTTAAAGCAAGAATAAAAATCACATTAATTTTTGTGTAGAACTAGTATATGATTTTTAATCAGTTTCTAATATATCAATTCAAATGCAATTTGTAAGCCAAGATCTACATCATTACATTCCGAGAATCGAGAAGGCATCCATGTTGTGACTTTCATATCATGTACAAAGACTACAAATTAGGTCGGCATTCTTTAAAATATGTACCAGACAAAATTCTTCATCATCAGAATGAGTGAAGACAGTAGGATGTGAGTCCCATCTTAACTACAATATTACATAATTTTACAATTATTTTTACTAACATGAAAATATAAAGAGCCAGTTTGCTTTAAAACTCTTTTGTACTAAGACAGACAAAATTAATATGGGCTTCTCCAGGAACAATTAATCTGCTGTTTGGAATAATGACATCAAATCCCAGCATTTTAAGGAGGACTATTATGGAATATAATGTGTATGCATTTTTAAAAATCCCTTATGAAAAACATTATTGAATGGTTACTGTAAAGAATGCATCATTTCATAACAATATGCTTCTATTTACATTGTACACAAAAGACCATTTTAAGAATATTATATGACATGACAATCCTCTCATTGGTATGACCCTGGTTGGAATATGTAAAACAATATATTGTGCATATGCCAATTTTAAGCAAGAAACAGTTGACATTCAACGTTCTTACCAATAAATGAATAAAAGAAGGGGGGAAGCTTCTAGATTGTACTGTAGTTATAGAATTTATGGAGCACACCCAACTAGATGTGATTTTTGAAAGACAGAAAAAAAGAAGCCCAAAGGTAGCATGATAGGTTTCAGATGGCAGTAAAGTAATGGAAGAGTCTACGTAACACTTTCCCTTCTTGAAATTTCCCACTCTAAAATGCTTTCAGTTGTGTTCAGCATCTTTAGAGGAAAGATTCTGAAGCCCTTTATGTATTTTTCCCCTGTTTAGATTAAATCAATTTAGATAACATGTTTTTTTTTTTTTTTTTTTTTTTTGGAGATACTGTGGCAGGAGAAATGGTTAAGTGGCTAATATGTCTACAGGAGCCAATGTGGTGTAGTGGTTTGATCACTGGACTATGACTGTGGAGAACAGGATTTGAATCCCCGCTTGGCCATGGAAACCCACTGGGTGACCTTGAGCAAGTCACATTATGTCAGTCTGAGAGGATGACAATGCCAAGCCCCCTCTAAAGAAACATGCCAAGAAAACCCCATGATAGGTTTAGTTTGCCTTAGAGTCACCATATGTTGGAAATGACTTGAAGGCACACAACATCAACAATACAACAGCAACAAAATTTCCTACTCCTCTACAGGTGATGAATCTGTGAACCTCCAGATGTTACTGGACTTCAGCTCCTATCAGGCCCAGCCTGCATGGCAAGCAGTGAGTCATGATGGCAGCTTGGAGTCGAACATTATGCAGAGGGCCCTCCTGTAAACCATCCCTGTCTAAAAAAATGTCAGATTTCAATTCTAATTTTCAGTTGATGAGAACTTTAATGAAACTATATATCCATCTTCCTAGTTGGCACAAATATTAACAGACGAATGACAAAAAAATTGCATTCATTTTAATATCTGCAATCTTTCTCTCTTACTAAATTGGGGGTTGGGGAATAAAGAAAAGAAGATTGTAACTTGAGGATTGGAAGTGTGTACATCTGTTTAAATTCCTCCCACATCTCTTGTTGATTGATGGCTTCAACAAGCTGTTAATTGCCCACTTGGTTAGCTTTAAATGAGTCTTAATTTTTTTTGGATTTGTGATGTAGATTTGCAAGAATTAGGAATTAAGTAGGTCTAATTGCCTGCTTTTTCTTTTGTAGACCATTCAGTGATGTGATAGTAACATTCAACTGAAATTTGTTCAATAGTTCTTTTCATCTCTGATTCTTGAGCTACTTTTTTCGGCTTTTTTTTTTCAGTGGGAAAGAATAGGTTCCTTTTGGTACTTTCTTTTCCTCCTTTTGCCCTTTGTTTGGAAGATACATGCTTTTAGTCCTTTAGAGTTTCTGTACATTTGTTCTTTTGCTTAATGTCTAACATTAGAGAAACATGGGCTCAATACTCTCAAAAGACACATCCTTTGGCAAGTAATTCTACTTCCCAAATCTAAGATTTATTGGAGGCTCTTGGGAGTTATCAAAAGATGTATGTCTGTAATTGCAAAGAACACTAAGCCAGAATTCCAGGGATTTCAGAATGATGCCCTACCATTCCATGAGAATATGGACATATTGTGTATTTCCTTCATATTTCTTGAATCAAACCTGGAACTGAAGCAAGATCTGTGCAAGCCATTATTCAGAGAAAAGTTCTACCATATTCAGAGCAGCTTTTCAAGTGTTTCAGAAAGAATTCAGAATTATGGAGGAGAATGTATGTTAAAGACCACAGTGGGTTAGAATTTTAAAGATGAAAGTGCCGTTGCTAAGCTTTTCCTAGCCCAAAACATGTTAGTAAAATAAAATAAAATAGTTATAATGCATATTAAAAGACAATAGCTTTCTTCAAAGAATGGTAAATGATGACCCTGGAAAGTGTTAAGGCTCCAAACTCTACCCAGCTTTCCTATCCTAGAATTTTCCCTGGCTCATAGTAGATTTCAAAACACCATCACCTTTACTATATTTAATATTGCTGAAAAATCTTTTTCCAACTACTACAGCTGTGAACATTGCAGGATGCTTAAAATGGCATAAGGTGCAACTTAAGGGCATTATTTATTTAGAAAGTTGTTCGTAATAAGAAGGCAAAAGCCTCTGCACTTAAAAATAGTTCTACCTATTTGGCTTGAATGTTTCCAATGCAGATTCTTGAAAGTTCCCATTCCTTGTTTTCATTTACTGTCAAAACTTCTTTTTTTCCCCTGTTTCCTGTTTTTTTAAGCAGTTACACATATACACAAAGAAACATCCTGCTATCACATAATTAAAATTATTTAGGAGCCTTTGATATGGACATGATCAAAGATTTCTGAGACAGTTCAAATATATATCCAATTTAACCTTTCCCAAGCTGAATCTTTCTGGACATTTTAGCCTACATCTCCCATCAGCTACAGCCAGCATGGCAACGCAGCCAGGGATCATGCAATTTGTGGGTCAAAACTGAGGATATTAAGAAATCCCATTTCAGCCCAGGGTTCAACATACTTGTTTCATTCCTCATGTCCTTGCCTCACCACAAGGTGGGTACAATTAGTGCCCTAGCATCCTCACATGGATGAATAGGTATGGATGTACCCTGGGGAAAAATGTTCACAATTGAAAAGTGCACCTAGAAAAATGTGCACGTTTCAGATACTCACAAAACACTGCTTAAAACATGATTAGTCGTAGGAGTAATTAATATATTGCAATGCATATGAATATATAGAATAGATATATATATATATATATATATATATTATATATATATGCCCACAAATGTGTGTCATTTAGGGAGAACCAACACAAACAACAACAACAACACACAACAAAACAAACAACAACATATAATAATAATAATAATAATAATAATAATAATAATAATGTCCAAACATGGCACACATTAGACAAATCCCCAGCAAGAAAATTTAGAGCAATTGTTCCCAGACTATGGTTCTCCAGATGTTTTACACTTCAGTTCCCAAAATTCCTGACTGTTGACTATGTTGGCTGGGGCTTCTGGGAGTTGAAGTCCAAATCACCTAGAGAACTAAAGTTTGAGAACTGCTGATTTAGAGGGCTCCATTTGAGGAAGTCTGATCTCTTATCCATAATTGAATTAACAACTCTCAGAACTCTGGAAGATGAAGGAAGAATCTGGACACTAAAATACAAACCCATATTGGGCTTTGTGACAGTCCTGTAGAAACTTCTATTGGTTATGAAGAAAGAGATGATATTCTAGCATTACTATGAAATCAGCCCCTGACTAGATGGCTGTACATACTGTGCTGCATGGAATCACCTAACAATTCTCATTCCATATCTATTCTAGTCAGGAAGCAATTTACCAGTAAATTATATCCAGAATGCCAAGGTATAAGGCAAAACAAGTCAGCAGATGAAGACACTCAGTGGAAGTGTGGAACTACACTACTATTCAACAGAATTCAGTTTGAAGGGCTTGGCCCAGGTAGCTTTTGTGTGCACATGTGTACATGCATACATGTGTAAGAAGTAGCTTTGATGTTAGAAGGCCAGAAAACCAAATTGTCATTCTTCATAGGACTGTACTTAATGCAGCGCAGATCTAAAATTCCAAAGAACCTGCTTCTGAGGTATTCAAAGCCATCAGGTGTAAAACCCACATGACTAGATAAAAGAAGGGTGGTGTTGTACTAAACCATGAGAAAAACCAAACTTCTGGGACCCATTCCAGGTCATAAATGAAATTTAAATCATAGTGTTGTAGTATCATACATTTTCTTTCTTGTCACATTAATTTAACAAGAATAATCCTAATAAGAGTGACAGATGGCAAACATCTGAAAAGACTTCTGTATTAGAAGTGTTAATAAGAATGTTCTTCTTGTATTTCTACCTCCCCCCTCTGCCAGCCTGCCTTCTGGCAACTTAGTTCTTTAATAATTTGGACCTCTAATGCACAGGGTAGGAAAAAAATATAGATTGAAACTAAGACGCAAGATAAGCAAAACAGCAAATCATTTAAATGATGATCCAAAGCTTATTGTGTCTGGCACTGAACAAGCAGAGACTGGTTCATATAAAACAAATCTTTATAGCATAACAGCGGTGGTCTGTTCTCACCATGTCAGAATCTGCTGAGGAAATGGATTGTATTGAGTTGCATGGATAATAATGTTTATCCCAGGAAAGAAATTATACACCTATAGATGAATGTTAGTTTTCAATCAGCAGTGGCTGCTGTTAGGCACTAAATGTTGTTCAGTGTATACTATATTCAGCTATGACTATTTTCAGTAGTTCCAGATACCATTTAATGTATGATATGTTACACAGTTCAAAGAGAAAGAAAGCAGAGAAAGGAAATGGGAGAATCTCTTCTTGTCCATGTGAAATTGATTTTAAAAATATATTCTACATAATATTTCATCAATAATTCTGAAACAGATAGTCAAAACATGAGTGTATCTTCCTCTCTAACTCACTTCCCAGATTTGCAAACAGGCTTAAAGAAGTAAGGAAACCAAAATCATTTCCATTTTTTCCATTATTAGAATTACTTTGTCAATTTCTTGTAGTGCAAATTATGTTATAC
>NC_056524.1:136654286-136661448 GCF_019175285.1 Sceloporus undulatus | reverse complement strand
TAGATAGACCCTTAATTCTGTTTCATCAGGCTGCAGAAATAATCCAGTATAACACCACTTTAATTACCATGGGTCAATGCTATGAAATTATGGCAATTATAGTTTTGTGAGACATTTAGCCTGACGAATTCTAGTGCCACAGCAAACTACAATTCTCAGAAGTTCATAGATTTGAACTTGAAATGAAAACCTTTGAAGAAGACATTTTGAAATATATTGAGCATCTACAATAAAAAAGAAAGACCCTATGTGTGCATGTGTGTGTGCACATATGTGTCAGTCCTAGCTCTTCAGCACATTACAGATACCTCGACATGTGGCAGAGAGATTTTGGTTGCTATTCCAGTTTCAGAACCAAATTTCAAGTCAAATTTTTAAATGGAAACAAAAAGGGAGGTGGCCACAATTTATCAGGAAAGTGTGGTAAATCTCAAAATTTGAATGAGTGGTTGTTGTTGTTGTCTAGTTGCAATGCACTGTTTCAAACCAAAGGTGAGACTTTCTGCAGCACTGCTGCTGAGACTCTTGAAGTTAAAGAAACACCAGAAAACCAGGATGGGGCTCTCTGGGATGTTTCTTGCAAGATTTCTCAGGTAAAAGAGGAGGGAGTAGGAGGACAGGAAGCACTGTGGACTCACTTTGGAGTACTAGATACACTTTAGGTAGCAAATAAATAATTCAGGCACATAGAGAACTGCTTTTCCCCTTTGTGGTCATCAACGACCTTCATGTTTGTTGGTTTTCTTTATTTCAGATAGATAGGTTGCTGTTCCTGTTAATAAATATGGTAGCATTGGTGTGACAGAGATACCTATGAAACAATGTTATGGCTCTCATTTAGTGGGCAGAAGATTTTTGCCATAATTTGTGAATATATTGGCACACCTGCAGAATATCCAACATTTGTCTGAGTTCAGGGACTTATTTCATATAGTGTATAAAATCAATTGTTGGAATGATCCCAGCATTTCGGCACATGTTGATTAGTCTTTGGGGAGGGAGGGAGGAATAGCAACTTATATGTCACCTTCTTCTTTATCTTTCTAAGCAGTACACATTACTTTTGGGCTGTACTCTAAAAGTGTAGATTTTTTTTAATTCACCATTTTAAGACAAAGGATTTGCTCATCCATACTGTCTCCTTCAATCACCAACTAATCCCTCTGACATTTAGAGTCGTGTATCACCCCTCAATGACAGCACATCTTTCAAACATATGTACATATTGTCTGTCTTGCTTGCATCTGCAGTAACACCCTGCAACAACCATGGACTCCAAATTTAGTTATATGTTGCCTGTTCCTTTTTGTTCCTCATTTTTCTTTAAAAGAAGCTGCAAGTTTCTTGTACTTGTTAAATGAAAGATCCACAATGTTCTTATCCAGACGAATTTTCAAAATGGTATATGTATATTATTTATGTAAGGATAGGAAAAGGTTGGAATTTAGTGTTTAGTCTCATTAGCTCTCTTGGATTGTATGTATCAAGGTCTCAAGAGTCCATTCAAGCTATCCACAGCTTGATTTTTTCCCCAGTTCCAAAAGCAAACCTTGATTTTACCATTTTATATGAGGGACACCATTTTACTATGTCATTGTATTTAATGGGATTTGAGCATCCACAGATTATGGTATCCACAGGGGTCCTGGAACCAACCCCAGTGAATTCACTGTATGGTGAATTCTCCTTAGTGATTGATGAGGAAAATGAAGTTTCTGGATTAGACCGTTTCCCCCTTTCCTGGTGAAAAGAATAGTATCATTTGCCTGCTACATTTCAGAGGTGTCCTTTACTCCACAAACTGGCTTCAGGGACTGTTAACTAGAAAACAGGCAGTACATCTGGATTTGAGTTCCATTGCTGTGGCATGGTCTTGACTAACTGGCACACTCTCGACACCAGATGTGCTCTTAGATAATGACACCACTTGAGTTCTGATTCTGTGGCAATATTATTGTACAGTACCTTTTTTTTGTTCCCTAGTTAATACTTCTGTAGAGAACCTCTGTTTAAAGTGATGCAACTCTTACTTTCACTCAACATTTCAAACACATGTTCAGGTAATTTGTTAGGCCTGGTTCACAAAGAACTGGCAAACCTGTTTCTAATCTATACTATAACACTACAACTGGTGTACGGAACTGTTTTGTGTGAGGGCAAGGGGACTTTCAGGGGTTGGTGGTCACATTGGCTTTGAAGGATGTTAGAGGGCAAGACTCCAATTCCCATCCTTTTTATTATTTATTTGAAATTGTTTTGAGGGGAAGACATTACTAATTCTTTTCCCTTCCACAACGCAATACGTGGTTCCCCAAACTTTTGGGGTTACACACTTTTTTCTTGTGGCAACCCTGCCCCCCCCCCGCATATATTATATATATTAAATATATATATATATGTCTACTGTTTTACTGTATTTTCAAAACAGCATCTTCATCATTGCTCTTTGACCCAGTCCACATTGGGCGAAGTGGCTTGCAGCAAGGCTGGCACAGCAAGAATCTTTTTTGGTTACTGTTTGACTGGGCTGCTCAAATTGTTGCTCCCTTTGCTTCTGGTCATCCTGGAGGAAGCAGAAATGAGCAGCTGGCTAAGCAGCAACCAAAGAAGCCTCTCATGGCATGCCGCTTGCAGCAAAGGGCCAGTTTGAATAAGAGGTCTCTTGGTTGCTGCTCAGGCCACTGCTCAGTTGCTGCTCCAAGACGCTTCTCCCCAGCGAGGAGGTACTCCAATCCTTCTAGCGGGCCGAGAAAGGCACAGCCGTATGTGTCTTGTGGGATTTACAGACCGCCACATTCTCTGGATTAGAAGAGGAGACTTTTGTGGACCGGGAAAGGGAAAATATTTTAACTAAAGGAGCTGCTCTAAGACCAAGGATTCTAAGAATCAAACATTAAATACTACTTCCCAGAGATGACTCATCCTCATCATCATCATCCTCCATCATCATCATCATCATCTATTGTATTATACCCCTCCTTTAGAAATTTAGAAATGCTCTCAGAGCAGAAGACACGCCTTCCCCCACACAGCTTCAAGTGTTGCTCTCCCCCACCACAAAATGTTTCTTCTTGCCACCCTGCTCTAGCCTGTCTGATGAAAATAAAAGAAGGCACAGCGTGGCAACTCCAACCTGCTAGCCAAGTCCCAGCCAAAGCTCACAAACCTTAAGCAGGCCCCAAAATTTGAAAGCTATTTTTGCTTGCCATTTGTCTCCTTTCACCATTGCTCTAATTCTCCGTCCAGTCTGTCTCCAAATGGTGCCACTCCTCCAGCCGCAGGAAAGTGATTGTCCTGTTGTCAAGCCTCATGGGAGTTCCCAGTTGTCACTCTTCGTGAAAGATTGCTTTTAAGGAAGTAAACTCTTACATAGGCAGGCCAAAGAGCAGGAGATCATGCCACACAAAACTTAGTGTTGGAGGAAACCCATGTTTTTTTCTCGTCGAGAAGAAACTTTGAGGAGCATTTTTAAAAACACATTATTCTTCCCACAAATCTCCCTTCAAGGGATTATTTTCTCTCCTTTCCGCAGCCAGCGAAATATTTTTTCCAGATTCTCTCTGAATGACCAATCAACGACAGGCGAATTAATTAGCTAATTACTTGCATTTAAACTCCCTTACCATCTCAAAAAGGATTTTGGCAGAGGTTTAAACAACATTCCTATGCTTAACAAACCCTGGAGGCAAACACACAAAAGGGGGGAAAAAAGCCCCGCCCTCACCAAGGAAATGCTAGAAGGGACCCTCAAGTACCCTCCAGTCAACCTCTTCTGCTTATGACGGAATACATGGGATCAACTCTGCACTCCCCATGCTGATTGCCAAGGTCTTAAAATACTAATCTAATTAAAATCAAATCATAATAATAATAATAATAATATAGCTAAGGAGAGTGCCAGGAATATCCAAACACACACACTCTATGTTTTTCCTGCCAAAAGTGTGAAGCGTATTTATATGTGTCCATACACAGGCTGTTGTCTGTGTGTCGCTATGTGTGTGTATACACCACCAAACTGGGGAGCAGCTGAAAGTGTATTGCTGCATTGTAATGGTTAATATCTTGCACGCACATTCTTTGTGTGTGTGTGTAAATTTTATTTTTCAATTTTTTACAACAATCTATATATCTATATTATCACATAACATATACATAACACCCACGAATCTTACACACAAACACAACCCTGGGAGAGCTTGAAAGTTCATGTGATGTATGTGCTTACACCACACTTCTTGTGGGTGGGTAAATATATAACATACAGTACATCCATATACATATACACAAATGCAATATACTATAATAAATATATATACACACTCACACAAATGTTGGAGGTGCCTGAAAGTTTAATGCTTGCATTGTTTATGCTTTACCACACATCTTGTGTGTTTGTATTATATATATATTACATAACCTCACATACTATACCTATACCACACACGCCCTATATATATATACACACTCACCAAAACTTGTGGAGCTGCGAAAAAGTGTAATGCTGATGTTATGCTTACGCGCAATATTTTGTGTGTTTGTCTATGTATATATATATATACACATACATACATACACCACACACACAACACACCACACACATATTATACACACACACACACACACACACACACCTACACACCCAAAGGACAAACGTAGCGCTGCTGAACTTTTCCCTGCCATTCATTCGTTCTCTTTTGTCTCTTGTCCCTTTTAGATTGCAAGCCTGAGGGCACGGGAAATATCTAGTCATTGTAAGCTTGCTCTGATAGCCCTTTTGGCTGAAGAAGACGCTGGGCATTGATAAATTATTAATTCTATTATTATTATTATTATTATTATTATTATTATTAATTTGCAGGAGAGTGCAGAATTTCCAGGAATGAGGAGCGTGTGACTTAACCCATGTCACCCTGTGGATTTACCCTGGCTGAGCTTGGGGATCCTCCCAGTTCACCATAGAAATTCCACTGCTGACCTTGGGCGAGGTCAATTCCGCTCAGCTTTCAAGCCAACTCCCTAGGTATTCCTTCATGGTAGGTTTTATTCATGGCAGAATTCTTCCAGAACACCCGTTACGCTGCTACTAATTGCGGATCTTGCTTGGGCTTATTAGGACTGCAGTTCCCAGAAGTCTGTGGCTGCTTTTGGGAGGGACCCCCCCCCCCCCCCTCGGCAAACGGGGCAAGAGAAGGGGGGTAGGTTGTGGGTTTGGTGTGTTTAGAGGGCTTTTTTTCTTGCAATGAGGACATTGACAGTGTTCTTCCTCTGAGACCCGAGAGTTGTGACTTGCCCAAGGGCCTCCCAGAGGGCAGGCTCCTATGGCCATCCAAGCCCCTGAGCTCCTTTCCCCATGACTCTTGGAAACATGGCTGTGTCGTGGTTGTGGACTTTTAGGACTCTCTGGCATGGCCAGGCTTGTTGGGGGCCAGTGGCCTCCTTTGAGGCTGCGAGTCTGTGCCAGGGATATGAGGAATAATAAACAACAATAAACAAAAACAAAACAATATCTGGGTATTGAGTTTTGTGAGACTTTAGCCTTTCTTTCTCAGCGAGCTCTGGTGGCACAACATTTCTACACAATTCCCAGGAGTTTCCATAGCATTACAAAGTATGTCGAACTGGATTTTTCTTCAGTGTGCAGCCTTATTAGGACTGCAGTTCCAGCAGTCTGTGGTGCTATCAGAGGCGCTTACAAATTGTGAGACATTTCCCTGCCTCTCTCTCTGCACCTCTCCCATAGTGAATGTAAGAGGTCATGTAACTCACTAATAATAATAATGGCACAGTCTCAGCCTCAGAGGCAGGACATGGACAACCTCTCCTCTCCAGCTCTCTCAAGGTGGCTCAGGCAAACCTACATTTATTTGCACTTGTGTGTGCGGGTGTGTGTGTTGTCTGTACTTGAATTTCTTGGCTTGGAGAACCCAAATCAAGTCTCCACTGCAAGGTAATCTCCCGATCATGTGAATGTAATGTATTTCATCACAAGTGATTAGTCATTTTTTTATCATTCAAAATACTGTCTTACTCAAAAAAACGGTGGCCAAGACCTTTCTGATAATAAGTTTTGAGATTTCATATTTCTTCTGTTCTGTTGAGAATTTGAATTTAGATACATGATAACGGCAGAAGCCTCCCCCTTTTGTTATCTTTTGTTTTTCAAAGCAAAGCTGCTGTGATTAAGCAAAGTTGGAGCAAATCAACTCCAAAGAAGAAAAGGCCTCCAGGATGCAAATGGTAGCTGTTCTTACACAAAATATGCAAATAGTGACTATCGAGAGTAGATGAAGGATTCTTCTTCTTCCTCTTCATTTTCGAAATGACTAGCCTCAATTCATTCTTACTCATTGATTTAGAGGGAATTATTCAGAATTTCTCCTCTCCAGATTGTAATAGAAATGTTCGCAATTGCCATTTTTCTCCTTAATTTCGAATTTGGAGAATATTCGTCTAATCCCTACACAAAATCATCAGTGAGGCCGTCTCGTGTGGTGGTGTTTGTGACTCTGAAAAGAAATTTCATGCAGTCATCATCCCCACATGTTCTACAGACCGCTGGTTCAATTTGTCTTTCGCCACACTAATATCTTTGACGACAAGGCCCATGTGCCCCCCCTTTTCTTCACTGCTCCCTACTGCCCCACTTCCCCTCACACCCTCCTGGAACTTCCAACACCCTAAGGGGTCATACCGCCCACTTTGGGAATCACTGCATACTAGCTCTATATTTTATTAAGACAAAGAGAAGGAACAAAAGACAGCAGCAAGAGTAATGAGGGCTGAAGCCCCACCCAACAATGGTGGGTGGAGTTCACCCATTTTGCTGCTTCGGGATGCCACAGCAAGCCAAAACCACATGGCTCCTCTGCTCCAAAAAGAACCTCTAATTAGTGGATTCTTTTTTGTGCCACGTGGTGGAGGCCATGTGGAATGTGCCATTGGGCACTGTTGTGCATTGATGCAAGGTGCAGCGCCACAATTGGCTGATGCTTGCACCGCCACTTGTGTATATGGCAGCCCCCAGGTTGGATGGGGGCTTCCCCCATGATGGCTCACCCACTGCACGTAGGGTGGTCCAGGACCATGCAGTAGTAGTAGCTCACAAACCGGAGCCCTAAAATTTGCCCCAGAATGCCCTTTTGGGGAGTTTGTACGGGGA
>NC_056524.1:136641888-136654261 GCF_019175285.1 Sceloporus undulatus | reverse complement strand
ACTGTCTCAGTCATTGCTGCCTTTGCACCCAGTCACATTGGGAGAAGTTGGTCTTGCAGCAATCTTTTGGTTACTGTTTGACTGGCTGCTCAATTGTTGCTCCCTTTGCTTTCTGTCATCCTGGAAGCAGCAACTGAGCAGCTGGCTAAGCAGCAACCAAGAAGCCTCTCATGCATGCCAGCCTTGCAGCAAAGGCCAGTTTGAATAAGAGGTCTCTTGGTTGCTGCTCAGCCAGCTGCTCAGTTGCTGCTCCCAAGAAGCTTCTCCCCAGAGAGGAGGTACTCGCAATCCTTCATCTGGGCAGAGAAAGGCACAGCCAGTATGTGTCTGTGGGATTTACAGAGGCCACATCTTCTGGATTAGAGAGGAGACTTATGTGGACCGGGAAAGGGAAATATTTTAACTACAGGAGCTGCTCTAAGACAAAGGATTCTAAGAATCAAACATAAATACTACTTCCCCAGAGATGACATCATCATCATCATCATCATCATCATCATCATCATCATCATCATCTATTGTATTTATACCCCTCTCTTTAGAAATGATCTCAGAGCAGAAGACACGCCTTCCCCACACAGCTTCAAGTGTCTGCTCTCCCCACCAAAAATGTTTTCTTCTGCTACCTCTTCTCTCAGCCTGTCTGATGAAATAAAGAAGGAACAGCAGTGCAACTCCAACCTGCTAGCCAAGTCCCAGCAAAGCTCACAAACCTTAAGCAGGCCCCAAATTTGAAAGCTAATTTTTGCTGCCATTTGTCTCCTGTCACCATGTGCTCTAATTCTCAGCTCCAGTCTGTCTCAAAATGGTGCCACTCCAAGCCGCAGAAGTGATGTCCTGTGCTCAAGCCTCATGGGAGTTTCCCAGTTGTCACTATTAGTGAAAGATGCTGGTAAGGAAGTAAACTCTTACATAGGCAGGCAAAGAGCAGGAGATAATGCCACACAAAATCATCAGTGAGGCCGTGTGGTGGTTTTCTGGTGACTCTGAAAAGAAATTTCATGCAGTCATCATCCCCACATGGTTCTAAAGACCGCTGGTTCCATTTGTCTTTCTTGCACACCAATACTTTGACCGAAGGCCCATGTGCCACCCCCTTTTCTTCACTGCCTCCCTACTGCCCCACTTTCCCCTCACCACCCTCCTGGAAACTTCCAACACCCTCAAGGGGTCATACCGCCCACTTTGGGAATCACTGCACTAATAGCTCTAATTTATTAAAGACAAAGAGAAGGAAAAGACAGCAGCAAGAGTAATGATGGAGCTTGACAGACCACCCCAAAAGGGTGGGCTGGAGTCACCCATTTTTGCTGCTTAGGGATGCCACAGCAGCCAAACCACATGGCCTCCCTCTGCTCCAAAAAGAACCCTCTAATAGCGGATTCTTTTTGGTGCACGTGGTGGATGCCATGAATGTGCCATTGGTGCACTGTTGTGCATTGATGCAAGTGCAGCGCCACAACTTGCTGATGCTGCACCGCACTTGTGTCATCATGGCAGCCCCCAGGTGGATGGGGCTTCACCATGATGGCATCACCACCGCACGGTAGGGCTCAAGACCATGCAGTAGCTCACAACCCGAGCCCTAAAATTGGCCCCAGACTGCCGCTTCTGGGCAGTTTGTACGGGGCCTATGACACCTTTCTTCCTACCTCCCTCCTGTTCCTGGGGTTTTGCTCTGTGTCAAGAATTGATTTCATGCCTTTTGGAGAACTCTACATAGATACAGTGGTATTCAATCTTGCCAGGTACCACCTGCAGTCTGAAATGGTACTACCCTGTTCCTTCTGAATTCTGAGGTAGTCCATTTGTTAACTGGTAAGCTATCTGAAGAAAGTATGTCATTAGTTAACTTAATCTGAGACAAAGTAGTTGATGTAAAAGTACTTCCCTATTTTCTGTCACACTACTCTTTCAATGTGCTAATTAGTTATCTATCATGGAGAAATATATTTGTTCACTAATTGTATTCTTGAAGGAAGCAATGGCTAATTTTAGCAATGTTCTTCCCATTGTGAGAAAATTTTCAAAAGTTACATAGCTTATAAAGACTATTCACAGTTTGCAACACTCTATGCAAAATTAACACTTTTTGTCCAGAAAATCCTGTTTTCTGTGCAAAAAAAATCCATGTGTGAATTTTCACAGAATAAGTTCTGAACCACAAAAATTCTCTTTAGCCCAGGATTCTCCTCCTCAGAGTTTCCTGACAGTTGAGAATCATGATTTTTGATTATTTTTAAAATTATTTTTCCAATCCTAAGTATGGTGGTCTACCTTTCTTTTATAGATAATATCTTACAATCCATGTAGCTAATATGACAGAGATTGCCTGAGATTTGTTTCACTCTTTAATATATCATTTCTACCCAGAAAATCAGAAGAGAAGCTACTAACCTTTCCAGATAAATTGCAGAGAGAACAGTTTGTTTTTCCTAATTAGAGCGCAGCACACAATCTCTGTTTATTCCAGTCTCCTTTGACTTCATATAAATAGAGCTCAGAATTTCTCTGACAACTGTTTAGCTAACAGCACAGATTTGAAGTATTATAGGATAATGGCAGACTTATTAGATTAACTTTTGCCATAATGTTTTAGTGTCCTGGATTTTTATTTGTAGAAAAAGCTGAGTGTATTAGTTTTGCTTTTGCACACATGTTACTGTTCAGGATGGTTGTTAATGCATGCAATTAGAGTTGTACCAATGTCAGAGGCAATTTTGAGTACCAAAAATGCTACTCGTATGCATTTCAATGCCTTTCATATTAGAACACAACATATTTCAAGCACCTGCTCTTTCATTTTAAGAGACTTTGTCACCATCTTCATTGCATTCTCTGCCTCATCATGCTTGCTACATCTTCCTTGATCAAACTGGTATCCTCATTTCTGCTATAGAAATTATACTTTTCTTTTCTGTGCCGTTTCATAGTTTTTACATATTGATATCATTTTTTAACATGTACCTCTCTGCCTCTTTTTTTTAATGTGGCTTGCTAACTGCATACTGGCTTTTCATTGCAGTTGGATAGTCATGTGCTTCTTACCTGCCTTTTAATTAGGATTCACTGTGTCATTAATTTGATCATAAAAGTGCTTTTCCTACTTACACTTAGTAGTAGCAATAATAGTAGAACTAACAGCAGCAATAGCATTCAAAGTCGCCAATATTGTTATGTAGGCTTTATGTCATTTCATGTAATATGTAGTGCTTTGAAAGATTAAATAAGGGAGACTTTGAAGCTCATGGTCTAGCTTTACACTAGTTAATCTCCTGAAGTTTAGTTAATTTCCTGAAATGAAGCAGGATGGGGTATGGGGTTGAGAGACTGAATAAGTCTCTCCAAGTTTAAGAGAAGAAAGGTCAAAATTTGATGTTATACGGGTGTTGTTGTCTTTCATCATGAATATGAGAATATGAAGTGAATAGATGGAGGCTGTATTACATGACATTCACAAGAATAATCATGGAGGATCTACATAAATTTAACCTATACAATGAAGAAATGGAAATAGTCAAAGAATCCCATACTTCGGATCAAATATGGATCAGAATGGAGATTGTAGCCAAGAAATCAGAAGAAGACTAGAAATGGGAAGAGCAGCTATGAAAGAACTGGATAAAATCCTAAAGTGCAAAGATATACAACTGAGCACTAAATTTGAAACCATTGTATTCCCATCACCATGTGTGCATGTGACAACTGGATAGTGAAGAAACAAGATAGGAAGAAAATCAATTAATTTGAGTTGTGGTGCTGGAGAAGAGTGCTGAGGATTCCACGGAAAGCCAAAATGACAAACAAATGGATCCTAGAACAGATCAGGCCTGATCTCTCCCTGGAGGCCAAGGCGTGTTACAGGCCGCCCCAAAGGACACCCCCGCTTCAAGCTCCAAGGACACCCCGCGGCAGCGGGGAGGAGGAGAAAGGGGCCGCTTGGCCCCTTTCTCCCTTGCATAGCTGGGCACAGCTGTCTGAAGGCTGCGCCCAGCGACGCAAACCAGGAAGGAGCTCCGTTTTGGAGCTCCTTCCTGTTCCGCAGAAAGGACGCATTAAACGCCCACGCGCAGAGTGACAGCGTCACATCTGTGCCGCCTTGTTTGGAGGTGGTGTGTTCGTGATGCCATCATGGCAGTGGCCGTGTGGAACGGCTGCCGCCATTTTGTGCTCGCGGAACGCATACTAGGGTTAGGGGGTGAGGAAGCACCGCTCCTTCCTAACCCTAGTACGCGCTCTACGCGTACTTTAATGGCGGTCTGTAACCCGCCCAAGTCTATCAAACTGAGGCTGTCGTACTTTGGCCACATAATAAGAAGACATGGTTAATTAGAAAATACAATGATGCTAGGAAAGGTAGAAGAAAGTAGAGAGAGAGGAAGACAACATGCCAAACGGATAGACTCAATTAAGGATGTCATGGTCTTGGATTTGCGGCATTTGAGT
Organism: Sceloporus undulatus; assembly: GCF_019175285.1. Classification (NCBI taxonomy): domain Eukaryota; kingdom Metazoa; phylum Chordata; class Lepidosauria; order Squamata; family Phrynosomatidae; genus Sceloporus; species Sceloporus undulatus. The sequence continues at coordinate 136,649,815 of NC_056524.1, read as the reverse complement.
ACAGCAGTGGAGGATAGGCAGTTTGAAGATGTCTCATCTACAGGGTTGCCATGAATTGGGCCCAATTCAATTCTGGCAGTGTCTGAATCATTTTGCAAGACATCTTTTCCAGAGACATATGCTTGTTCCACTACTAGATCATTCCCTCAGGACCATAAGGCTACATCTTTCAGGATGCCTGACTGAAAATTTAAGTCCTATAGTGCTGCAAGGGTGCTTCTTGTTAGGTGACTTCTGTTGTTTAATGGCCAACCATCAATTCTCAGAAATTTTCAAGCCTGATGTCAGTTGTAAGACTTTGAAATATGTTTCAAAAATGTTTTCAGAATATTTGATGCTATGCATAAGTTGAAATGTTGTTCCAACATGCTTCCACGAAGTCTTAGAATATGCACAATTCTTCTTAAAAGAGCTTAGATAGTCAGCATTATGAGCCTTCAATGCTTAATGGGTTCTCACTAGATGCAGGAGATGTTCTCAAGCAAGTTTTTTTCCTTTTCTTTCTGATGGCAGGGGAATTTCCCAGTGTGAAAAATATAAGAAGAATGTGTAACACACAAGGGAAATGTAAGTCAATTAAACGAGTCCTGAAGCACTTTAACAGCTAACCATTTTATTATAACATAAAGCATAATGCATCAGATGCATGAAGTGTTAGTCTCATTTAGAAACTGATATTTCCACGTGCGGCTGTTAACTATCAGGATCAATGAACCTTGAAATGCAAGAAAGAACAGTAGATCTGTCATATTTCTGTGAAGAACCTACATAAAGTAAGAACTGAGCTTTTCATGTACACAACATCTTGATCCTTTTTACTTCTTTTTATTTGTTTATTTATTTGATGAGAAGCACATGGAAATGTCTGTAGGGAGGTACTATGGTGTTGTGATTTGAGTGTTGGACTAGGACACCAGGGGACCCTTGTCCAAATGTTGATGTATGGAAGCCTACTGAGTTAACTTGGGCAAGTCACATTCTCTCAGCCTAAAAGGAGGACAATGGCAGACCTTCATTAAATAAATTTTACCCAGAAAACCCTATGATGGGGTTAGCATAAGTCAACTTGAAGGTGCATAACAAGAACTAATTGGCTAGTTTATCTATGACCTCATATATGTTTTAGTAGGCATGTGTTCCTCAGTCCTTTGTGTGCATGAGATAGCTATATAAGTTACTATCTGAACTTTCTCTAATGCTGCGGAAAATTTAGTTTAGTTCTGAAGTATTCCTGAATGGCTTGGCTGAAGACTAAAGGACACATCATGTGCTCACCAAGCCCATCTCCTTCCTTCACATGGTTGAGGGAGTGTGCAGATGTTGATGAATACATAATATGAATGAGAACATGGTGTAAACCATTTGTAAGCAAGAATACTTTCATTGGATGATAGAGTATGAGTGATAGAGGGTGCAACTGGTCCTGATACTCCTTTTTGTGCAACTAGAATTTTGTGAGGTCTGTGAGTATGTGGCTCTGTTTGAAGATAGAGTAGGCATCACTGAAATGTACTGAAATAGTACGACAAATATTTCAACCACAAAAAAAGATTAGTGATAAAACAGCTAAACTCTGCCATAATTATGTCACAGAATCAATAGCCTTTTGATCTCTGGTTCAACAACTTCAGTTTGTTTTAATGGCATTTGTGTTTGTACATTTTTGGCACACTATTAAACCATAACACCAGTTATAGTGTTATCTGAATTTGTTGTTTCAATACATTATCAGTTCCAGGTTATGTCTTCCAAATAAACAGTACACTTATGTATTTTCTAGGGCACTGGTTCTCAACCTACCTAATGCCGTGACCCTTTAATACAGTTCCTCAAGTTGTGGTGACACCCAACCAGAAAATTATGGTGTTTTAGTTCCTAAGACCATCAGAAATATGTGTTTTCCAATGGTCTAAGGCGGCCCCTGTGAAAGGGCCTTTGGACTCCCAAAGGGGTTGCGACCCATAGGTTGAGAACTGCTGTTCTAGGGAGTGCTTTGGGCATGAAATCTGGGGTTTGTCATTCAGTTGCCTTTAACAGTCTCTGGTATTCCCTCTTTAATTCTAAACTATGGGCTCTTTCTTTGATTCCTGTGTTGAAAGCAGATGAAGATGGTTGGGAACAAAAGGTGGGTTTGTAACTTCAGTGATTTAGAGAGAGCACAGAAATGTAGTGTTTTCCCCTCCCCAAAATGAAAATTTTGCATCACAAAAGAAATGTCCATTAAATATGCACATATTTAGGGCTACTATTAAAGAGTACTTTCACCAGAAACTACAAATGTAATCTTTTGTTATAAAAGAAGCATCCAACATAAAGGTATTTTCTTTTTTAAAAAAATTCAAATGCTGCTACTTATCAGATTCAAAAACAAGATTTGATATAAGAGATGGTTCACACTGAAATTATTTTTAACCTTCTGCTTAGAAGGAAACAGACATCACTCAGGAGAACAAAAAGAGAGATGAATGATTGTATCATTTCTAACTTTTTAAAAAACATATAATTCTGCCCAAAGAAAATATATTTAAAGGATTTCTTTTCATGCTTAATAAAAGACATATGCATGAAGCAGTTTCAGTTTTGGTACAGTTTTTTGGGGGGCCTCGAGCATCAGATTTCCTAGTTTTATTTATTGCTGCTATTCCTTCAGTACTAACAATCAGATTGTGTGTGTGTGTGTGTGTATTGCACATTGTCATTCATGACACATTATGGATTTTATAGACTTATTAATACTCCATGAGGTATTTGCCCCAACCTTCCCAGTTCATTCTTACTATCATACAACTGAGTACAGTATAGCACAGCTGAAAAAAAAAACTTTCATCTGGGTTATGCAAACTTTGCCATGCAGTACATTGCCTATGGTTCCTTAACCATGTGAAGGCAAAACTAAGATGGAAATGTCATTTAAAAATTGAAGTTCCTCCTTTGATGACCTACTATGGAATAATGAAACCAGACACAGAGAATAAGGACCAATTTGGATGCATCCACACTGTAGAAATAATTAAAGCATGGCACTGCTTTAACTGTCATGGCTCAATAGTATATAATTCCAGAAACTGTAGTTTTGTGAGACATTTAGCCTTCTCTGTCAAAGAGCTCTGGTGCCACAAAAAATGCAATTCCCAGAATTCTATAGTACTGAGTCATGACAATTAAAGTGGTGTCAACCTGGATTATTTCTGCAGTGTGGAGGCATCTTTTTTTGACCTACAATCTATTTATGTTGTGATGATCCTGGAAAGGATCAATAAAGGCGAGCAATCCAATGCAGGTTCAGCTGAGGCCAGGTGTCACTCCTGGATTATAATACCTCAGCCTTCCTTTAGGCAAAACACCTGACACCGGGGTAGTCCAACAAACTGGGTTGCTCCCCAGCTGTCCTGCTGGAAAGCTGAGGGCTCCCACCCAAGCTGCAGGATTGTACAAGTGAGGTAATCATGTTTATTATGTTTAATGCATTGTTTTTAATGTTACTTTGTTAGACATTTCTTTCTGCTTTTTCTCCTTCTTCAACCACTATCTACCACTTTTCTTTTTCATTTCCTTTTGGCAGTCATCACATGCCTTCCAAAAGGAATTTGCAGTAAATATCTATGCAGGAGATTTTCATTAGTATCTTTTCTAGGGGCTTGGCTGTATGCAAATATGAACGATACTCATTTGTTAAGAAGCTCTGATTTGATAATAACTAAAGCACAAACATTCAATTTCATGTCAACAAAGTCAAAATTAAAGAATCAGTGTATGTATGCTATGAGTTTGTGTTTGAAGGGAGAACCTATAACACTTGGAAAGGAAGTGACCACAGCTAGATATTTTCCTGTGACTTCTTGAATTAAATTTGTCAGTCAGCACCACAGCTATAAATACTTTTTAATAAACATTAAAAGGATTTGCTCAAGAGCCTTGGGTGGGGAACAAGGAGGACTGATGATGCAGTAGTTTTCTTAGTTAAAACTTTTTACAGGCTTACATGATGACAACTGCCAGGCAAAACATTTTGTTTGTTCCCTCAGCTAGATAAAAACCCTTAAAACCTTAATGAGGTTCAAATAGTTTATCTCTTTTATTGTTGTATTTGAAGTTTGATAAATTGAGAGTACATTGCTCTAAAAACATTAAAAAAAGAAAGACAGCAGTATATAAATGTTTAAAATATTTGGTGCTTTTGTTCGAGTGGAATTTTTTCATGAGGATAAAATGGCTCTGTATGAAAGAGAGAGAATTAAAATATATATTATTTAGCATAAAGTAATAAAAAATTTGGGAGAAAGTAGATTGTGTGTTTTTAAAAAGAAAAAGATCAAAACAAACATGTGATTCATGCATAAAAATTAAAATCAAAGTTGAGGAATACCTTTATTAGAACCACTGAATTATCACAAAATAGATAAACTTTTGAAGTTTCCTATTTTGTAATGTTTTATTGGTCCTAAAAATGACACTATGTACTTCTGCTTTCTAAAAAGATTTTAATACGATAAACATATGGCAGAATCTTGTTGTTTCACATTGTTGTTGCACAAGATCTTACATGTGCAGTTGCACTTCCTCAGCACTCAAAAAGCAAGTCAGCAGCAATGGAGTCAACAGAAGAGGGCCTCCTGTTGAAGAAGGATGCCATGGTCCTTACCATATATTTCCTAGATACTTATAGGGGCAGTTGTGAGTACTGACACTTTTGGAGGAATGACATAGACTAGTGGTTCTCAAAAGGTGGGGCAGGCCCCCCTGGGGGGAGCGCAAAATTTGATCAAGTGAAATGTGAAGCTTGAAGGTCCTGGTCCCTCCTGCTCCTGCTCTTCTCAAACTTTTTAACTCAAACATGTGTTGAGTTACTGGATTTACTTAAATAAAACTGTTCTACTTTGAAGAAAGTTGTTTCCTTGTAAAATGTTAAAACATGAATATACATGCATGTGCAAATGCAAATATGCACACTGATGTAACTTTTCCCCCCATATACAGTGCAACCTTGTTATCCACTGGGGTTTGGTTCCATGATCCCCCGTGAATAACAAAATCCATGGATGCTCAAGTCCCATTAAATATAATGGCACAACAAAATGTTGTCCGTTATATAAAAAGGAAAATCAAAGTTTGATATTTGGAATTTATACTTTTTAAAAATATTTTCAAGCCGTGGATGTTTGAATACATGGATTTAAAAATCCGTGGATAAGGAGGGCTGACTGTACTGCATCAAGGGGGAGTATGACTTTCACATATAGATGTAAAGAGGGAGTCCCAAGGGTAAAAGGTTTCAGCTGGCTAAGACAATCACTTCTACTGTGATACAGGTAATTTTCAAAACTATCCCTCTCAGAGTCCCTTGTTGCACAGAGAGAATGAGAGAGAGCGAGATCTGCAAAGCATTGTTTGAAACCAGCAGCCTTCTCCTGCTAAAACAGTGGGCTTCCATACCAGTGCCTCGGTGTTTGTGTAATCTCTAATAATTGTGATTTTTTTCTCATTTGAATAAGAAATATTAATACTGTATTGTACAGTCGGCCCTTCTTATACATGGATTTTTTATACACGGATTTAAGCATACACGGTCTGAAAATGTTCCAAAAAAAGTATAAATTTACCTTGATTTTCCATTTTTTATAAGGGACACCATTTTGCTATGCCATTATATTCAATGGGACTTGAGCATACACGGATTTTGTTATACACGGGAGATCTTAGAACCAAACCCCAGCCTATAACAAGGGTCCACTGTATTTATTGCCTCCTCTCAATTTCTTTTCTCTCTGACCGTAAAGTTTACAATCCCAGCTAGTATATGTGTGTGTGTATGTGTCTGTGGACACTACATGTTTCTAATGGAGTTGACCACAATCCATTAAAGCTCATTCTGCAATAAAATAATAGTCTTTAAGGTACCACCAGACTTTTTAACATGAAAATTACCTTTTCAGTGTAGATGTTAGTTCCACTGTATTGTGATCTTCTGTTTATTTTCAAGACAATCTACGTACAATCAAATTAACATTTATTTCATAAATAAAAAAGACAAAAAGAAGAAAAAGAGAGAAAAGAAAAAGAGAAAAGAGGCATGTACCTAATACAGGATAGAATTCTGAACCCGCCTCTCAATCCTGACTGTAATAAAAATAAAAATAAAAGATTTATCTTTCCTATAAATCTCTGTAGCATTCCTCAAAGGCTTTTGATATGTTGAAATTATCCATTACAAAGTTACCTTCTTTCCTGATCTTTGTAACATATTCTTTATGTTTTTTTCTATTTCAACTTATAGGAGAGCTACTTAACAGGTTTTATTGTGAATCCAAAGTTCTTTTGCTTGAAATATGGTCGTTTGCCATTCATTTTCTGGACTGTAAACAATGGGGACTGTTGTCAGAGTAATTTAATCTTTTGCTGGGAGAAGACTTGGTAAAATATAATTTCAGATTGAAAAAAAGAGAATATGAAAGCATGTGATATACAAAAACTTGTGACGTACAAAACATGTGATATACTGATATACAAAAGACAGAATTTAGAAGATAAAAATTAAAAAAAATTCTGAGTCTCTTTATCAATTTTTTTCTTAATTTTTATCCTCCAAATTCTGTGTTTTGTATATACAGTAGACAATTACAGATTTCCAGTAGAACCAACAGGGTCACACTCCCCTGTCTAGTTCCCTGCATAGTTCAGCCACCAAGGTAACCAAGGCTGTCTCTGTTCCATAGCCAAGTTTGAAACCCGATTGAAATGGATCTAGATAATCTGTTTCATCTAGAAACCCCTGGAGTTGGGAAGCCACCACATGTTCCAGTACCTTGCCCAAAAATGGTAGGTTGGACACCGGTCAGTAATTATCCATTATCCGCTTTGATCTACCCTGGAAAAGCGGGCTATAAATAAAAATTATTATTATTATTATTATTATTATTATTATTATTATTATTATAGTGGGATTCAGGGATGGCTTTTTTAACAAAGGTCTCACAACTGCCTCTTTTAGGCACATTGGGACTTTGCCTTGTTGAAGGGAGGCATTGCTTACCTTCTTCAGCCACTCAGCCAGCCCCCTCTGGCCTGTTTAATCAGCCAAGAAGGACAAGGATATAAGACACATTCAAAAGTTTTGCCTATGTATTCCTTCAATTTTCTTGTCAATAACTTCACCAGAGCTGCAGTTCTTCACCACTGTCTGCTCTTCTGGAACAGCTATTTACCTAATTTGTAATCATTATTTTTTTTTTTACTTTAACTCCATCATCATAATTCTATCTTGTGTTTTCCCAAATCTTTAACATGTCAATTTCTTTGAGTTATTGGAGATCCCCTGTTCATTATCTCTTCTTTTTTGAAATATGATTTCCGTATAGATTATTTAATTGTTTAAATGTTGAGATTCCAAACCTATATTTCCAGTCCAAAATGCCATTTATTTTTATTTAATTTCTGGGTGAACTGTTATCCATCTCTCAACACTTAGCTTCATTTTTCCACTTTAAAATACTTTGTCTATTTAGGCTGCACTTTGAATATTTGCATGGCAGGCTATACTCTCTCAAGCATAATAAATCACCAACCCACAATGAGGTGGGTAGGTATCTCTATCCTTGTTCAGCACTGACCATCCATGGTCCTTGTTTAGAGAATCTTCTGTCTTGCCAATATTAATGAATCTTCGTGATTATTCTGCTTTGCAGTTTGGAATGTTGTAATTTGCAGAGAAAGTTTCTACCAGACATCTCCACAGCCTACTTATGACCTGGGAAGAGACTGTGGTGGGTTACAAACGGCCCTCAAGGGGCCGTTTTCCCACCGCCGCCATTCGCTGCGTAGGGAAGCCCCAGCTGCCAGACCGCGAGGCTTCCCCGCGCAGCAAAAAAAGAGCGGTGAAATGCCGCTCCTTTTTGGAACGCGGAAGTGGCACCGCGAGGGGTGGAGTGCG
>NC_056524.1:136596618-136641788 GCF_019175285.1 Sceloporus undulatus | reverse complement strand
ACTTTATGGCGGTTTGTAACCCGCCTGTGTTTCTGATCTTGTGGAATCCTTCCCTATGTTTACACATTTAAGGATAATAATAAATTTTGCAAAGCTAGGAGCATCATGGAAATTCTGCACTAATTGTTGGCCGTCTTGATCAGAGTCTGTATTGTAACTTTATTTCAAGAAGGCATGCACCAATGGCTATATATACAAAACGTGTATAAAAATTATACCAGCCATTATGGAGAACTTTCATTATACCCTGAAAAAAATTGCAGGTGGCAACCCAGCAAATTATTTTGGAAGAAAAACCTGCCAATTGTATAAGCATGAACTCACCTACAACTAACATGTTATGATTAATTTGGTATAGAGGCACAAGAGCCTGACTCCAATTATACTGTTAGAAGCAACTCTACGATTAGACTCCCTCCAAATAAAAGTTGATATAGAATGTTGTTCTAAACAAAACACCAAAGTAGATGTGAAGGTTTCTGACCCCATTAAAAAAAATGAAGAAATTCAAAGAACTTTAAAAGTTTCCATGAAACTAGTGAACTTCTTTGTGAGCGGGGGCTGGAGGTAGTTCTCTACATCCCACTACTAATTATTGTAGTTTAGTGTCATATTTTGAACTGTTCTTCCTTCTTGTTTACCCGTTATGTTAATAGCTTGCTGTTAAGAAACAATTAATTAGTCTATTTCATTGTTTTCCTTGTTGTTAGGTGGGGAGTTGGGATTTTTTTTTTCATTATTGTAACCTCATTTCCATTTGCTCTTTGAAATCTTTACTCATTCTAATAAATGGTCTGTTTAAAATTCAAAGGAAAGCAAATATGTCACACTTCTCCCTGTTTGAATTGAGTAATTCTAGTTTGCTAGTGTTTCAGAACAGAACATCTATCCTTTCACATGACACCTCCCACATTTTTGTTACTATCCACTGAATAGCAAATGTGATTTACCCGAATCATGCCTTTGACAAATGATGATTATTCATCACAGACCTGAAAGTACTTCTTGTAAGGTTTTTATTTTGTGATAAATCAGTCCCATAGTGTCAGAATAGAGTATTCCTTCCAAAGATAGGTCCAAAATACACTGCAGAAATAATCCAGTTTGAGACTGCTTTAACTGCCCTGGCTTAGTGCTAGGGAATCCTGGGAACTGTGGTTAGTTGTAGCCCCAGAGATCTCTAACTGAGAAGGTTCACAAAACTGCAGTTCCTGAAATTCCCTAGCATTGAGCTAGGGCATTTAAAGTGGTCTCAAACTGGATTATTTCTGCAGTGGACTTTGGACCATAGTCAAAAAAATATTGCATTAAGCCATAAAGACATATAACCACAACTTCCTATAAAGTTCTACATTTTATGAAGTTGGGGGGGGGGAACAAAGACAACTATTGTCAGAAGGTCTGAAGCAGGGGTAGGCAACCTGCGGCCGGTCCTGCTGCCGATTGCCGCCAGAGCCTTTGGCCTATCAGGAGGAGGCGGGCAAGGGGGGCAAGCGGCGGGCAAGGGGGGCAATTGTCTATAGAAGCCTCCGAAACATGCATTTATATTATTTTTAAAAAATCAGCAAAAATTTTTGCGTGTCCTCCATTTTTCAAAAAAACATGTCCTCCATTTGAAAATTTTGTCCTACATTTGTCCCGGTTTATTTATTTATTTATTTTTTATTTTTTTTAATTATTTATTTTTTGGCTTCGGCCCCCCAGTTGTCTGAGGGACAGCAACCCGTCCCCCGGCTTAAAAAGGTTGCCTACCCCTGGTCTGAAGCTTTGAGGGCCTCATGAAATGTTCAAGAGTAAAATGGAACATTCAGCCACATTTCTAGAGACCGCCACACAGAAGAAGTGAGGGAAGTGAATAGAGGACAGTTTTTTTGGATACAGTCCCCCCCCCCATCTCAGCTAACTATGCAGTTAAGCCTTTCACACTTTCTCTTCAGCCAACACATCTAAGAACTATGGTTTCATGTGTAATGAAATATATTATCCAATTCTCTAGAAGCATAAGTCTGGTGAAATTCCAAACATACTGAAATTCCTTGCAGCAGGGCTAAGAATCATATGGCCTTCCAAGTGTTGCTGAACTGAAACTCCCAGCATCCCTTACTGCTGGCTACTCTGACTGTGGCTGCTGAGAATTGCACCATCGTGAGACACTCATAATTCCCATTGCTTTCTTAGTGTGCAGCTGCTGCTGCAGCAATTGCTATAGATGGTACTTGTGTTGTTATTCTTATTGTTGTTGATGATGGTACTCATATTTATTCAGTTTAATGTTCAGAGGTCTACATTCCCCTAAATACTTCTCAGTTCAGATGCAGTGATAACCTTCTTCATCTGGGAAAATTTCCTTAAACAGATACAGCAGTGTGTGCATACATGCATATATAGGCCACTTTTATGGAGGATATTTAAATCCTCTAGGAATTCATATAGATCACCTCTCATGGCCCTTTCTACTGCTAGTGACAGGGTTGTTTCTTTTGACTCTCTCCAGAGCTTTAAACCTATGTAAAGGAAGCAGTGTCCATTTCATTTCCATGAAAATGTCCTTAGGAGCTTTATATATGAATACATTTTGTAGATTTATGTCAGGTGTTTCCATATGTTGTGTGCATGTAGTTTTAAAGCAGCAGAGAAAGATAGAGAAATGAAAGAAACATCTGTAGGGCAACCACATGAATGTTATGAGATGTCTGTTATTAAGTGCACAACCTGTTTTATGCTGGAGTTCTGCATAATTATGTTCCAGAGGAGGAAGAAACAGCAGATGTTGACTAAAGATTGAAAAATTTTAAAGGATGCTGTTTAGTTTTTATTTTTTTAAAAAGAATCAGTTGCATTCAGCAAGAGACATTTTGGCAAGCCAGTTAGACAGCAATCTATTTCTCAAATTCATTGCCCATTTCAGTAAGATTAATGTCAAATAAAGTGTTTCTTCTCGCATGTGATCAGTTGAACAATTATACAGCTCCAATAATCCCCAAGTCAGTCTTTCAGAAAACAGCTGAATATTTCCTCCAGCAGTTTCATACAGCAGATTAAATGAATATGATATCAGGTCAAAAATGCTTCAAGAGCTATGCATGAGGAATTTTTTTTCTCGTATAAATTAATTGTTTTACTCAGCACAAAAATGAGAAAACAATCAATAAAAGAGTACCGTTGTCACGATCTTTGTTGAGTAAATGTCATTACAGTAGAGTTACACAGTATAGTCAGTGAAATACCTAAGGCACTGGCAGAGAAAGACCCTACTTGTTTATTTTAAGGCTTTTGATTGTCTTTTGCTTCAGGATTGGTTAACATGAAATCCTAGCCAAGGATCCAAGATGCCTAACAGTGGTGCAAGTGCCTTCTCTTTATACCATGTATGTTAATGTGTTACTAGGTGTTTCACTCATAGGTCTGCATATATTTAGGATGGGTAGTTGTCCCCTTAGAAAGCAAATTGGGTTTATGTGACTAATTATCAGGTTAGCATATAACCAAAATGAAGGTCCCTATGAGAAAAGGACCTTTGGCTGGAAGTGTGTGTGTGTGTGTGTGTGTGTGTGTGTGTGTGAATCAGGTCTCGAACTTCTAATGGGATCCAAAACACCTTAAACTTAAATTCACAATTTCTGCATTTGGGAGTGGGACAGATGGTGAAGAAATCATATGATTACATCACCACTGCTGTATCCATGCTTTAAGCATGCTTTTTCCTGCATGATAAAAGCCATTCTGTTTGGATGTGTGAGCTGCCCCAAAGTAAATGTGGCTAGAAGAATCTCTTTCAAGTAATGCTGTTCATACAGCCAAACTGTAGATGGGAAGCAGTATCATCTATCACCTATGTGTTATTAATGCTGCATATTGAAAATCAAACAATGTTAAGTGTTTGTTATTGAGCATATATAGAAACTTAGAATTGTAGAGTTGGAAGAGACCACAAGGGCCATCCAGTCCAACCCCCTGCAATGCAGGAAATCTAAATCAAAGCATCCCCAACAGATGGCCATCCAGCCTCTGTTTGAAGACCTCCAAAGAAGCAGACTCCACTACACTCCGAGGGAGTTTGTTCCACTGTCGAACAGCCCTGACTGTCAGGAAGTTCCTCCTAATGTTGAAGTGGAATCTCTTTTCCTGCAGTTTGCATCCATTGTTCCACGTTCTAGTCTCTGGAGCAGCATTGTGACATAACAGTGACCCCATTTGTTTGTGATCCACCATGGATATGATGATGGTGAAGAGGAAATGATAGTTCAAGAAACCACAATTTTACACTACCAATGCACCTGCAAAACATGTTCAGAAAAAGTTTTCCAAGAAGTAAGAAATTGATTGCATCAAGGACTGTACTGGAAGGGGGGGGGAAAGCATGTGTGCTGATTTGGATTACTTGATTAGAGTTGATTATTATCTTTGGGGTCCACTCACTATTTTATGATTAATAAATTTCTATTTGTACAATTTGAGAATGTGAATAAGGTCTGAAAGTGAACAAATGGGGTAGTGTGGGATCAGGAGTGAGATTTCAATGAGATAGAGTGAGCTCAGCTATATATTCATTTGACCATAATCTGCATCACTGGATAAATATAGTGATGACTGTCTTTTTGGTGGAATCAGTCATTCTGTTAAGTCCAAACATGATGGTGCTGAGATCACTCTTGGAGAGAGGGAAACTTCTCTCTTGATCTCACTGTACTGGATAAGTTCCACTCAGTGTCATATTTGCCATTTGGGGCTAAAATAACAGAAAAAATAAAGGCATCCAAACTCCACAAGTTTTTAGAAGTGGTATTCAGTCCCATTTCAGTCTGGCTTCAGGCCTGGGTTTGGAAATGAAACAAGATTGTGGCTGCTTTGTTTCATAACCTGGGAACTGGTTGGTTCTGCTGATTTTTTTCTTCCAAATTGGCCTTGCTATCCTTCTCGACTACTTAGTTTAAGTGGGCATGGAAAGAAAGTTTGGTCCTTCTTGGGGATCTGTTTCAGAGGTTCATATTGTGGGACTCATGCTCAAGGTCTCAGTTGCTAGTTCATAGCAACCCCAGATGATCATTTATTTTTGCTATGCTGTTCAGCAGTGACAGGAAACCACTGGGAAAAATTATAGAGGGATTTGAAATATTTCCCACCAATATATGAATGATATATAGCATTGTTTCTTCTTTTGCCCTAACACAAATAAAGTTGTTAAAGTTCTGAATTGATGCCTGGAGGCAATATTGATCTGAGTGAGAGCTAGCAAACTGAGGTGTTAACCAGAGAAAATCATTGTGCTCCCAGTCTGGAGAGAGATGGAACTGGGAACAATGTTTCAGATGGGATTGTTTTTCCTTAAAGAATCAGGTTTACAGCTTGAGGTGCTGTCAGAATCAGTTTTTCATCTAGATTCTCATAGAAGCACCTTTGCCCAGTTTAGACTGGTGTTATGCTGTGATTATTGACAATGGCAGACCTTTTCATGATACATATGTCTCTAGACTAGATTGCAGTATAGTCTACTTGTGCTATCTGTGAAGCATCTTCAGAAACATCTGTATAGTATTATTTAAAACATTTGTACCCTGCCCTGTGGCTGGGGATCTCAGGGTGGCTGACATTAAAGCAAATTTTAACAGTTTCAAAACAGTTTCAGAACAGTAAGTGCTTGGTGTCAGAAAGACATGGATATTAGTAGGAATTTACAGGATCACATAATACCATCACACCACTCCTGCAACAATGCACTGGATACCACTCTTTTCTGTATACAATTCAAAATATTGCTGATGCCCTTAAAAGCCCTCTAAAGTTTGGTTTCAGAACACCTTAGGATCTGCTTCATCTTGTATCATTCTTTCCATGTCATGGAATTTGTAGGAGAAGCCCCTATGGATGTCTCAGTTGTGATGGAGTCCTTTTTTGTGGGAACAAGTGGAAGGGCCTTCTCAGTGGTTACACATTTCCCTTACTTCTTAAGTTTGGCAGATGATTAAATAGACAAAGTTAATGATCAAAATAGTAATATATTCCACCATCTTCTCTTTTCCCAAGTAAACAATTTGTATCTGATGTCATTCCTATCTGTTGAATCTACCTGTCTTAGCATGTTGCTATTTTAATAAAATTTTATTTTATTGTCCATGCTTTCTGTAAGCCACACTGAATGATTTTTTTTAGCACTGGAGAGATAGAATGTACAAACTTACATAGATGGATAAGTAAACAAATGCAAGTAGCTAATGTTGTAATATTTTGGCAATTGTAGAACAAGGAAGGAAGAGATGTAGTATTGCTCCATAAATACAAATGTAGACATTCAGGGGGGAAATGTGTAGGAGGCTTAAAACATTTTTGTGTGTTTGGTCACAAAACATTTTAATGGTAAGGAGAATACATTTTAAAGGCATGTGATGCAATATTCTTAGACAGTTTACACTTCATGATACAAAGGGGGAATGATACAATCAAATCTTTTCACATATATCAACAAAAACAAATTCTACATGGCTATGGAAAACTTAATAATAATAATAATAATAATAATAATAATAATAATAATAATTTTATTTCTATTTCCTGCCTCTCCCTGCAGATCGAGGCGGGATCACAGCAGTATCAACAATACAAATTACAAAGTGTACAATGGAATAAAAACAACATTATATAACAACACAATACTAATCAACCAGCAGTGTTGCTGTAAATGAATTAAAACATCTGAATCGTCGTCTGTCTGCCATGTTAACAAATCAGAGTGGGAATATTCAACTATAGCAGATCAGGTGGATATGCCTGCTGGAAGAGATCCATCTTTAATGCCTTCTTAAAGGCTTCTAGTGTGGTAATAAGATGGATCTCTTCCGGTAAGTTATTCCATAATTTTGGAGATGCTGCTGTCAATGCTTTGTGGGAAGTAGTGACCAGTCTAGCTTTTGTGTATTCCAGCAGTTTCTTCCCTGAGGTTCTGAGAGTGTGGGGCGGATTGTGTAGGGAGAGGCAGTCCCTTAAGGAACTTGGGCCCGAGCCATATAGGGCTTTAAAGGTAATGACCAACACTTTGTATTGTGCCCGAAAGCTAATCAGCAGCCAGTGTAAAGATTTTAATATTGGAGTCATATGGTCTGATCTTGATGTTCCTGTGACCAATCTGGCTGCAGCATTTTGGATTAATTGAAGCTTCCAAACTTGGTACAAAGGTAACCCCATGTAGAGCGCATTAGATGCCAGGTTGCCCTTTCTCTCTAATTTTCTAGATGTAGGACACTTTCTCATTTAAAAATGTGACTTATATTCTGTAGTTTGATGTGCTATAATTGCAAGAAAGCTGTACCTCTTTAAGAAAACTCATTAGATATAAGATGTTGTTCTAGACTCTTTGCTTGTGATCATGCACTGAACACTGTTACTATTTTAGTATATTTGTATTATGTGATTACTCCAAAGATCTCCCTCATTCAATATTATCATCACAGTAACTCTGTGAGGTAAATTAGGCTGCAAATTAGGACTTGGTCCAAGATCACCCCATGAAATTCATGACTGAGCAGAGATTTAAGCCTGGGTTTCTCCAGTACTAGCCCAACACTCTAATCAAAGCATTAAATAAGAGTGTTGGCACTAGAATTAATGAGCAGGAAAGTAAAATTGTTTATACAATAAGTTACTAAATTGTCAGTTATTTATCTCTATTGTTTCTTCATTGTACTATCATTGCAGTAGCCTGATTCCAGCAACTAATCCGACTCGGGGCCTAAGAGAGTTATAACGGTAGTTGCTTTCAGTAGTGAGCAATGAATTAGGCTGGAGAGTATCCCTAAAAACTGTACTTGTCATATTATATAAAGTATTTTTGTGTCATTTAGTATGATCATCTATATTTCCTAAGAAAATTAATGATATGTGGACTGTTGCTGTTGTTGTACATTTCCTTAATATACACAAAGGAAAGGGCTCTTTCTAAAGGGTCCTTCTAGGCATAAGAACAGATCTTTCAGGGAGGAGGATGTAGAATTCAAGTGAACACTTCCCCCCTGCAAATGAGTTTTTTTCATATTTGTTAACTAAAAAATATTTTATTTTTCAAGCATTCCCGACTTTGCTTTCCTTTGCTATCCTCACCCTACACACCATCACAAGTAGACTTCAGTCTGTTGAACTGCTTCTGCCAGGTGAGCAAACTCTTCATCTGCTAGCTATCTTTCTCTTGTGATGCAAATTTGCATGTGAGATTGTAAAGCTTCTTATGGGAATCCCTCTTTTAAATATTACAAAAGGGAAGATGATAAATAAATTAATTTTACCATAAGGATTTTCATGTATGTTGTTGAATAAGAATTCTACAGACTAAGTGAGCTTGATGGAAAATTTCACCTGAATTGTATCTTAAATTCCATTGGTTACACTCTTTTGTGCTTACCTGCATAAGGTATGTGTTATAATAATAATAAATAAGTGTTATTTTTACCCCGCCTCTCTGTCAAGGAGACAATAAAGGTGTTGTTGTAAACAATTACATATCATAGTTACTTCTATTACAGTTCTGGTGTGCAACTTGCATTGTCAGCCTTATCTCATTCCCAGTAATAATTCCTAAGAGTTAGGTCAACAATGGACAGATCCATCTTTTTGTCAGTTCTTCCTCCTCATTTTATGCATGAATGGAGAGTTCATTTACTGTCTTCATCTTGGTAATTCCACACACATTGGGACATGGTTTTCTTCAAACCAAAACTTCTGATAAAGGAGGTGATACTGTTCTGTCCAATATAGACTACGGGGCATTTTGCCAGTTTATGCATGGACATGCAGTTCTGAAGTTTCCATGTCCTGCCCCTGTTTACAGCTATGTCATGTCCAGGAATGAGACTGAGACTCCATTCCTTTCCAAAGGTAAAAAGCTAGTGCAATGGTTTTATTTTGTTGCTCTGCTAGGAAAAGAAAATTTATTGCACACATCTGCTTTGGTGTAGTCTGAGCAGAACAACAATTGCATGATCACACTCTTTTTGTGAGCCACCTTGAGTCTGACATCAGCAAAAAGGCAGCATATAAATAAAGTAAATAAACAAATAAGCCACACACACACACAAATATATTAGTGTGCAAGACCATGGATTTTTTACACAGATGTCACTTTCAGTATGTTAGTTCTCCTGGGTGAACATTCAGAGGATTGCAGCTCTAGTGATCCAGAACTAATCAAAATATTATCTCCTTATTTTAAATCTCTGTCACTTAAAAAAAACAAAACCTGACCTTTACAACTGGGTCTCTGGCCCTGTCTGCATGGGCCAAATAATGCCCCCCTTCTTTTTGGCAGGGAGTCTGGATGACATATGATCTGAACCCTGGGTTAGGTACAAACAGTCCATATGATGTCCAGCTAGTTCAACACTAAACATGGGTACATTCCCACTTAAAATAGATTAAAATAACTCTCCTTTTAGTCCAGATCTTCCTGGGATATCCAGAGCCCTCTGTTGCAATTCTGGTTGGCTATAGACAATGCATTTTCTGCCTGATGCACCCAACGCTACTTTGGTGACTCACTTGCTCTGAAGTCAGAAGGAGATGGCCAGCCTTGATCATAGGGCTCGGCACCACATTCTGACCTCAGAGTGAGTGACTTGCCATGGTGGCAGCTGCATTGGGCAGCACAGTGGTATATTCTTGTGAACAGATGCCTGGAATCACAACAGGAATGCTCAGGTAACAGGGAATTTGGGCCAGCTCCAGAGCCAGAATAGTCCAGGCTCTCGCCCATGCAAATACCACCTACAGTGGAAATCAAAATGATTCCATCTATGTCTACTGGAATACAGCTATGCTATTTCTGTGTGCCTTTTCTGAAGGTGGATGTAGCAGTGTTCCTTCCCATATGTGCCAGCCATATGTGCAAGTGCCTCTCAACCCACCAATTCAAAGTGGCTGCTTCTGTCACTGAGTCAGAACACCCCCAGATAAAAACAAATGAGACATCTATGGAGTATGATGAAGAGGGGTTCATTCACCAAATTATATAAAGCTCAATCCCAGTGCCAAGAGTTCCATACTTGTAATGTGTAGGGACCGAGATTCCCACCCCTCCCCAAATAATTTATATTATATGCCTGTCTCTAACAGCTCTTTGATTCTTCATTGCTTTGCAGAGGCTTTATCACACCATACTGCTGTGTTTATGTGATCACATATGGGTGATCTAGACATGGCACTATTCAGGAGCCGTTGCATTGTGATAAATCGTAAGCAAATATTGGTTGTGCAAGGTGTTAGCACATTCCATACGGGAAGGCTGTCACCAACTACCAGTCTCTGTATGAATATCCCATTTCACAAGCCTCCCCATGTTGATGGATCTGTCTCTGGAATCAGAACAAACCTTTCCAATGATTCATTTTTTGCCACAGATAAGTTGCAAAAGTTGACAGTGGATTGATGGAGGTTTAAGTTTTCTGCTCCTTTTTTTAAACAGAAGATGTAGAACAGGTTCTTCTGTTTTATAGCCTGGAGCCAAGCTGTCAACATAAATGATGTGCGGACTTTAATACCTGCGAGTCACGCTGAAGAATTCCTTTTTACCTTTTTTACCAAAGAAAAAGAACAGATTAAATACCACACAACACAGCTCATTACTGCCTAGTTTAAATTTATTAGAATGGCAGTTTTTGCAAAAGTAGCTGGCATACTTTATCCAGTTATTACCTGCTTTGGTATATGGTATGTGACAGCTGGAGAGATTTCTCTTACAGCACAGACAAGAAAGGCAGTGTTTTACCCTCCCTCCCCACTTTTACATCTTTGTCAGGCTGTGAAGATTTCTGTGTTTGACCAAAAGAGGAGCTGAAACATCATTAGCGTAACTTATAAGTGAATATGTGTTAGAATGAGAGAAATTGATGTATATCTGTCAATTTAATGTTATGTAATTTTATAGTCTGATTATGTTAGCCTCAGTACTTTGTAGAGCACTCACACCACACATAATCACAGTAATCTTTAGAAGAATCCTCTAAAGTGGGGCAGTGTTATACCTTGTGTAATGCAAATGATGAGTTGACTTTCCTAAGGTCAGTGTGAGGGAGTTTATGGCAGAAGGAAGACTAAAATGATGAAAGTGCTGATTCACAATTTGGGAAAGAATTAATTCTTGTTTCCATGCTATGCACTGCAGTTGTATGAGAATGGCTGAAAAGGCTTTGTCCCAGGATAGGAACTATGTTGCCTATGGACAGTATGCAATCTGGAAAGGAGTCCTGTGTAATAATAATAATAATAATAATAATAATAATAATAATACAATTGTTTATATTCCGCCTTTTCCTTGCCTTTCCAGAGAACTCACGGCCCCAACTCCTACTTTTTTAAAAAAAGATAAAATCCACCAAACTTTTTTTCTTCCAGAAATAATCTCTACGGTTCATGTTGGTTCATAAATATTGTTATCACCATCTTAAAACAGAAAAACCTTGTGGCCAGAAGTGGCTTCCTGAAACATCACTTCACGTCAATGCCAGCCCCACTAGAGTAATCCAATGAGGACTGCCAGAAATGGCCTTCTGCACCTCAGTGCCTGCCCATCTGGCTTTAACCTCATTGAAATTCGCTGCGCTATTACAAGATAACAGCAGTGCTAGATTACTGAAAAATGAAAGTACTTGGAGACTTGGCTTCAAAGTGTGGTAACACAGCAGGGGAAGTATACTTTATAGATGTATGAAAACACAACTGGAATTTAATTTTAACTATGTTGAAAACCAAAAGGTCAGCACTGGCTGGAAAAGGAGAAATTACTATAATTTTGAGAGTCAATGACTGGCTGAGGGATTTATGGTGTAATAACAAAATGATGAACTAGCTTTAGTAGAACTAGAGAGTAATAATTACTTATTAAAATGCCCTTACTTATTTCATTTATTAGAATCCACATTGTTTTCAACATAATCAGCTTGAAGGGGGACTCTATTTTTAACCCCCTCCCAATTAGTTTGTGTGTGCGTGCATTTCTGCTGCTTTTAAAAATACTTTCTTACTTAAAGATAAGTCATTAGTAATACGATCTTGGGAAGAAAATCAAATTAGAAAAAAATGAGAGACACACAGAAAAAAAAAACAGATTAGGAATCTAGCTAGCAGTCAGAAGATTTAAAAATGAACCTTGCATTCTATAGCAGTTGAGGCCTATTTCCAGCTGACTGCCAGCTTGGTACCATATCTTACTGGCAGTGGAGTAAGTGCCCTTTATTCCTGGGAGGCTCTGATCTAAATATGACCTAGTATTCCCTTGTGTTGTAAATTTTATCTAGATTGTTCTAGATCAGACAGTAGAAACTTCCTCTTCAACACTAATCTATGCACTTAGAAAACTTTCTCCAAGACGATGTCCAGGACACAATCCTCCTTTAAGGTTCAGGGAATTGTTGTAATAAAGAATGTCATATTCACTCCACTCCATTTGAGGCTGAAGTGGTTAAGGTCAAAAAGAACATTCCTAGCACGATGAGAGGAAGAACAGACTGCCAAAGTCATATCAGCATAGCTTGCTTTTATGAAGTATCAGAGAGAAGGAGAACCTTTTTATTCAGGTTGGGTCTCCCTTATCCGGAATGCCAAATTTCAGAATATTCCAAAAACCAAAATTGCCCACATGAGTGGTTGAGATGTTGTTACTTATGCTTTCTGATGATTCAGTGTACACAAACTTTGTTTCATGCACAATATTGTTTAAAAATAGTGTGTATAATGGGACCGAACAGACAAGCCAAAATAAAGCTGCTTCAGGTCACTTTGGAGGTATGCTGTTTAAATGCTGCATGAGTCCTATGAGGCCGGAAACCATGCGAAAGCAACGCTCCAGTCCTAAGGACTAGAGCACAGCTTTGGCATTGCTTCTGGCCTCTTAAGATGCATGTGTGATTTAAACAGCATACCTCCAAAGTGACCTGAAGCAGCTTTATTTTGGCCTGTCTGTTCGGGCCCTAATATTACTTTCAGGATACGTGTAAAGGTGTATATGAAACATAAAATAATTTCATGTTTATACTTGGGTCCCATCTTCAAGATATCTCATTATGTATTTGCAAATATTACAAAATCCAAAGAACTCCAAAATCCCAAATACTTTTGGTCCCAAGCATTTTGGATAAGGGAGACTCAACCTGCATTGCTTAACTGAATCAAGATAAATGGAGTATTTTAATGCTAGGGAAGAGAAGGCACAATTGCTGCCACCTTCACCTGTGCTTGATCCATCAGCCTCTGCTCATCCTGGGCAAGAAGAAAGGAAGGATCTCTGGGCTGGCCTTGCTTAAAACTCATATGTATCAGTATGGAGATCATTTGATTTCTCTAAATTAACTTAGTATACACTTGACAACTGGCTGCTGAATTGTGTTTACACCCCCTACTGAAAAGTATTTGAGGTGCTGTGGATGTTGATTTGTTTTTCTTTGGTCAGTCTGTTTATGTGACTGATTCACTTAAGTGTGTCATTTGGAATGAGTTTAATTGAGTATGTTTATCAACCTTGAATACTCATATGATTGGCCCATAGTACATATAAGTCCACCATAAGAGCTCTCATAATGAAGTATTTTTTCCCATTAAAATTACCTCACCTGCTCAGTAGTCAGTAACCAAGTACTGAATATTTCAGTTAACAGTAGCAACAATAAAATAACATGTTAAATAAAACATATAAAGGGTTTGCATGTGAACTGATCGCCCAAGTGCCAGGAAATTGCAGCTGTTAAGGAGTATGCCCTTAACGGATGCTGTATTTAGGCAATATGGGTATGGTATAGTAGGATATGGTATGTGGTTAGTTCTAGTTTCACCACTGCAAGATGGTTGTCAGTGACCAAAGTCACAGATAGGTGTGTTCACATGGTTTATTCACATTCTTTGTTAAATTATAGAAATGTAATTACTGTAGATGAACCAAATGATAAATGTTCATATGTATATTTCAGCCCTTAGAAACTGGACCAAGGAACCCAAAGTATTTCTTTCAAATACAAAATTTTAATATTCATTTTCTTCTCTGTATTTCTCATGGCTATAGTTTGAAAGCAGAGAGAATAAAAGATCTAGTGTAAGTTTGATTATTTGGTACTTGCAAGAAATAGGCCTCTTTGTGTGATGTTGAATATTTTTCCCCAATTGACTTGAGGTCAGCTAAAACACCCCCATATTTGAGGTTAGATGGAGCCTATTTATCAGTGTGTTTCACTGAACTCTCAGGTATTCTATCTGATTGAAAAAAGCAAAAGACTGACATTTTTTTTTAAGAAAAACAGATAGGGCCTTTTGAAAAAACAGATATGCAGGTATAGGTCATTTACTTTCTCTGTGTGTTTGTCTTTGTTTGACTGCCTGTATACTTCTGTGTATTGCAATTGATTTGAGCTTCTGCTTTTACTTTTGTTTTGCTTTTCCCTTTCTTCCCTAATGACCTTTAAATTAATTCTCTTTAACTTAACACAAAAAAGTCAAGTTACTGTCTCATTTTAAAAGTAACTTGGAGTTTGGTTTAAAGTCTGACCTCTGTTGACGTTGGTCCCATCTGCAGCTCTTAGCATAAGCAATCCACTAGCAATAAAATAGATAATTGAGATTCCTTAAAATTAACATTAAAAAATGACCCTAGAATATAATGCCCATGACTCCTCTTCTTTCATTCCAGATGCAGTGTTGATTTACGCCATAATTACAGCTTTTGAGCTAATAAGAAGTAACAAACTCAGGGAGCATATGAACTTTCCTTTTATATAAAATAGTGGAGGATTTCCCTTCTCTCCTTGTTGGGTAACCTGTTCAGTGGGTGTCTTCATCTTTCTTTGGCTGCACCCACATTGCAGAAATAATTTGGTTTGACACCACTTTAACTGCCCTGACTCAATGGTATGGAATCTGGGAATTTTAGTTTGTTGTGGCACCAGAGTAGAGCTATAGTTCCCACATTCCACAACAAACTACATTTCCCAGTTTCCGTAGCACTGAGCCAAATGCAACCCTCATGTCTTTTCTACTTCCCCGTCTCATTTGTATGGGCTTCACTCCTGACTGACTGGCTGCCAACCATTAGGAGGCAGAAATGGGTGTCATGTCCTGGTGGTGGAGTGAACAGCAGATAGACATTCATGGCTTCTTCTGATGATAGGATTAGGAGGTTCTTAGCATTTCTACTTCCTGCCCATCTGCCTATAAAGAATACTCACAAATTTCCTTATCCTCAGTGAGAAGAGGTGTTTCAGCAAAATGAGATATCCCATAAAATAAATGATAAATTGCTATGACATTTTTTTCACATTTTGTGACTTTTTGCCAACCCCTACTCAAAAAACAAAACAAAACAAAACAAAACAACCAAAATAGAGAGATATAGTATGGCTGGGGTAACACGGTCTTTGGGATCCAACCCAGCTTTTATGCGGTCCATAGTCACACAGAGTTCCAGAGGTAGGGTTTCAAATAAGAAATAAACTTTATTGAGGGGAAATAAGCAGAACATGCACACACATACAAGCCTTCAGTCTCTCACACACACAAAGTCTAAAGAAATCAAAGGTGGGAGCAGTGGATAGACATGAGGAAAGCTAAGGGAGTGATACCTTACCAGTGCAGTTGAAGAGGAGTCCAGAATAAGGAGGCTTGGTGACTGTAGTGGAAGGAAGGGGTAGCAGACATACCGAGGGGCTTAGCTTGGTTAAACTGGCAGCATGCCTGCCTGCTTGCAAATTAGTCCAAAGATAGACTGTTTCAATCCAGTATTTATACCCTGAAAATGGCTTGGTGGGGAGGGGGGGACAGAAACCCAAAGTAGAATGGATTAAGTCATCTTAGATGGGTTTTAGATGGTTTGATATCGGTTTCCCAGGTGTTGAAGGAAAGGGTCAAAACTGGTTTGAAGGCAATGGGTGATGGTTGCACATACCTTTGACAAAAAACATTAGTCCACTGCCTCTCAAGCTCTTTGTCTTACTTCAATGCAGCCATTCCTTCCTGGCCACAATCCTCTCACCTTTCTCCAAGCACAAAAGAATTGTGCTGGAATTTCCAATGATTTCATCAAATGGGTGCTCTCCTCCACCTGCTTGCTCTTTCAACCTGCAACTTTGCTCTGCAAGTCTCCAACGCAGAGGATCAGATTCCACAAGGGTCAAATACAGGACACCCAGACAGTGTCCATTTTAATATAAATTTGATGTAAAATATGGAAGGATGTGTGTGGAGGCAAAGCTTGGGGTAACACCTTCCCACGTTAAATCTGTTTTCTCTCTTTTCTGGACTCAGTGGATTATGCATGAACAAGTTCAGAACCATTTTCTCTTTCCAGTTAGTTTCCCTGTCCTTTGACTAGTTTGTGTTTCCCTTAAAATATTCGGTGTGTCTGTGATTGAGGGGCAGTTTAACCAAACCTTGTGTCTGAAGGTGAAAGAGTAGGTATTTTAAACCCAATGCCCATGGCTGAGATACTTAGGGGATCTTTAAAAGTCTTGAGTAACAAGGTCAGCTGCAGATTAGCTCCTAACTAATTTCAAGATGTGTGGTCAGTAAAGATAGGACAACATTTCTGTCAAGGATTAAAGATGTCATATGGTCCAAGTTGATATTTTGCATAAGAAGGATGTCAGTGAAAGCAATCTCTGGGATGTCATATTGATAACCTAAAATTCCACTCCTAATATGATCTGTTCTTTGGGAATATAGCTTTAGGAGCTGCTTTGCCCCAGTGGAACTTTTTAATGAGCCGTAAGGCTGAAGGAAAAACCTGATTAAAAGAAGTGTCTTAGCCAAGATTGCTTTCTGCCATTAATAAAGTTGCTTTCGATCATGCCAGTGATCCTGTTCACTTAAATTCCTGTCTATCTTGCTTAATTTAACTTAATTGGCAACCTTAGTTCCCTCCATGGTTCTGTTTCCATGAATATGATGAATGAGCTCAAGAACAGAAAATGTCATGAAGCGAGCTGATTTTAACCCTTCCCTTCAAACTCATGCCTTCAGGGACTCCCAAATCCTATTGGCAGGCACCGATTCATGAATAACAAGTGGGAGGGGATTAGCTGTATCTGCATTTGCTCTGCCTTCAGAGACTGCTAACAAGAATGCCAATTCTGTTTGCCTACCTCTAGGAAAAGAACAAAGAGAATGTGTTACAGACAGAATGTGAACAACAAGATTTAGTGGGGTAAATAAAAGCCTGTCCCTGTAGAAATTACATAGCAGCAAAACAAGCAAGAGCAGGAGAACATGCCCTGCTACTCAAAATTTCACCTTATGATCTAATGACAGACAGAAATGGTTATTTCAGCATTCTCCATGACAAAAGCTACAAATACACATATTGATCAATTTTGCTTTAGACAACTTTGTTTTCTTGTTAAAGAAAGTTGAAAAAGAAATGCTACAAATAAGCCATAATACTATGAAACATTATTAGCTCTTACATAGCAGGGATAGAGACATTTTGATTCTATGATATCCCTGAAAGCCTGTGGTTTGTAGTTTGGTAAGACACTGGAGTTTCTGTCTGATTGAGAATATGTACAAATATGTGCTAAATTACAAATCCCAGGATTCCATAGGAAGGAGCCATGGCAGTTAAAGTTGAATTAAAAGGCTATAATTGTGTAGTGTGAAAGGGTCCCTTGGTGTTGGGTAGCTAGCAGGAGATAACATTGGCAGATAATCTCTCAGAGACAATGACTGTGGCACTTTAATTAGGTCTTGTTAGTACTGCACACTAGAACATAATGGTAAGCCACTTCTGAATGTCTTTCACCTCAAAAATCCTATTTAACCAAATGAAGAAAGAGATAGAAAATAAGACTCTGACGTAAGCAGGCACTCAACCAGCTACTAGGGGAAAGCAAAGGCCAAGTATCAGTAGTGCTGTATGTAAGGATACAAACCAATCTACTGTCCTAACAGTCTCAAGAAGCCAAAATGACTACACTGTGACCATCATATTTTGGACAGATCATGAAGTGAAATGACTTGTTGAAAAATATGGTAATACTGGGAAATCACAGAAGTAGTAGGTAATGAGAAAGACCACATTATAGATGGACTGACTCACTCAAGGAAGCCACAGCCCTAAGCATGTAACACATATAAGACCTGAGATAGGGATGGACAAAATATTTGGGGGGGGATTCAAAATAATTGAAAAACACGTTTAGGTACCAAGAAACTTTGACAAGAAGAATCCCAGATTGATGGAAATCTTCACAGTTTGGAACTTAATCTATGCAAAATTTGCACATGGTCGTTTTGTGCAGGAAACAACATTTTATGCATGGAAAATAACATTTCAATGCAGAAAAACAGAACATGGTGTTTTTTGCACAGAGGAAAGAACTGTAATTGTGGATTTGTTCTGTGTAAAATTCACACTTAGAAATGTTATATTCTAAAAGCAATGTTACAAGTAAAGCAAAGTTGATATAACAAGTAATAGTTTTAGTAATTTTCAAAAATTACTTTAATGGGATATTTTAAGATTTCATGCCACTGTCTTAACAATCTTAAGGGCTTTACCTCCTCTTTCCCCACCCCGTTTTATCATTGTAATGATGAACAGGAATAGCTACCTTCCTGTTAATGGCAGAAAACAGGAGACGGGTGACAGAAGATGTTCTATACAATTGTTTTTGAGCAAAAGGAATTTGCCTGAGGAATGGTGTTTTGCAGTTTCATGAACAATAACTTTAAAGGCCTAAAAATGCAGTCTCAAAGACACTTCCATTTTTTGTTGACTTTTGGTCTTCTCAAGATAGGGAGTGGGACTTGGCATATTGTATGGATGATGCTAAACTGCCACATTTGGGAGCATTTTGCTGTGTGTTGGACCATTTTTGTATTGGAAAATCCAGAGTTTTCGGGGACCCCTGGTGGCCATGAAAGCATAGAATAGGAGTTGGGGCTTCATGTGGCCAGTAACCCACACTTTCCCTCCCCTGGTCTGGAGAGAGGTCGGGCTTCAATCTTATACAGTGGGACCCGCTTATCCTCTGGGGTTTGGTTCCAGGATCCCCCGTGGATAACAAAATCCGTGGATGCTCAAGTCCCATTAAATGTAATGGTAGAGCAAAATGGTGTCCCTTATATAAAATGGAAAATCAAGGTTTTGCTATTTGGAATTTATACTTCTTTGGAATATTTTCAAGCCGTGGATGCTTGAATCCATGGATAAAAAATCTGTGGATAAGGAGGGCCAACTGTACCTGCCTACTTAAGGATCAGTTGGCACTGCTGCCAACTGTGGGATAAGTTTCCCTGCCAATATTCAGAGTAGAAAGACGGATCAAGGTTCACCGTACAGGTCAAAGGACTGATGTTAAGTATTCTCAAAAGTGAACTGAAAGAAAACAAGTATATTTTAAGCTCATTTCTAGTTGCTACTTTTTATATACTTCATAATAACTACAGCAATGTTACCAATTTTTAGCAAAAGGTCACTCTTTTTGTTTTGTCAATAAAGTGTATTTTGCTTCCAGCACACATACATAATAGGCCCAGAATTGTTTATAACATTCATTTGGTTTACTAAACCAGCAAGATGAGCTGAGACACAGGAGCTCCTGAGAATGTGTGGTTTGGAGTATGCTGGATGTACTCCCTGGTTCTCCTCAAAGACATCTCCAGGGAGCAGCACTTCAGCTTTGCTACCAATTTGTATAGGGAAGCTGTGGCCACACCAGTGAGGTTAATATATTTGTTTGCTTATTCAGATTGATTTTAAAAGGCATAGACCTCCTTATGTGATGCTCCAGGCAACCAGCTTTTCAAATAACAATCGTAAGCATGAGACCAATATAACTGATGCAGTAATAAATATGCGGTAGTAAATATAAATACCATTCCTCCAAATAACCAAATAAAACTATGAATGAATTTGCAAACTAAGACAAAAACGCTCCTAATGTGGGGGGGGGGGGGCTTCAGCAGGGTACTTTCATAATAGATTGTCTGCCCTAACACAGTTGTCAGTCCCAACTATAGTAGAGCCATTGAATCCATGGGACATATATAAATGTGTGATTTACAGTTCTGCTGATTCGCTCTAAGAATGAGCAATTGGATTTAACCCTATAACTGTATTGACTTGAAATGTTATACTATATAAACATTATCTTCTGCCCCTCTGCCATGCAACAGTAGGTGTAAGCCACTAGAAAGGTTTTACCAGTTTATAGTTAGCATTGCTGTGGCTTTTAGTCTGTGTTGCTTTGCATTGCTTTGAGGACACTGAAGGCAATTACTAAATGCTTTTAGCAAATAAGAATATTCCAAATTATACAAAAAAGTACATGCCTGAGATTGTTTGAAACAAAATTCTATTGTCTGCATCAGGGTGAAAAAAAAATAGCATCAAATCTTTCCATGTCAACATTAACCCTTACTTTTTAAAATCTGCTGTTGCCTTTTCTGCTCAAGTGTCGAAAAAGGTTTTTTCTTCCTTTGTTTTCCAGTCATCCCGAAATGTATTCATTTCTTTCCCCTTAGTCCATTTATAATCCAGGCCTTTATCCCCTTTATTTTTCATCCAATTTGAAATTTGTCTTTAGCTTTTGCCTCCCACAGGCCATTCTACTACTTGCCAATACATTTTCCAGAACATACTGTGGACATTATTCTCAGTAGTCCATCCAGAGGGTCAGTGAGGCTCTGAAACAGTTCCCTGGAGGTGTGCAGGTTCACTGAGCTGATACTCTTGGCTGCAGATCGGAGCTTCCAGCTGCTGTGGAATTGACTTGAACATGATGCAGACCAGGAGGTTGTAGTGTTTGCCTGCAATCAGGGTAATAGATCATGAGGGGCCTTTCTGTAACACACTCCTTAGCTTACTATGCAAGATTGCATTCATGGTGTTTTCCCTCAGTTGTGGGATTTTAAACTGCTATATATTATATATTGATTTTAGCTAGTTACAAAAGGTGTGTGTGTGGGATGTGTGTGCTGTTTTTAATACAGATTGTCAAGACTATTTTATACTATTTCTTCACAATTTTTGCAGACAATGTGTGACATTAAGGTTCATTTCACTGGATTTATATGCTAATCAATCAGTCAGTGGCGTAATACATATTAATACATTCTAAAACAAAATATGACAATAAACAGTACACCAAAACAACAATAAATACAGGCAATAACCCAGATAAGGTCTTGAAAAATTACAGATAAAAGGTGTATTCAGGGATCCTGAAAGACATCTTTCCATAAAAATTTAGCTAATATTTGGGGATGTCTACAGACTAAATCTTGCTGGATGTATTCAACAAATGGGTGCCAAATCATGAAAGGTCGATCCAGAGTGTAAGCCTCTCGCTCTGTTGTTATTATCTGCCATTTTTTCCATTAACCAAAAGTCCCAGTCAGTGGCTTCAAATCCCCAAAGGGGGACTTACAGTAGCTTATAGGATCAAAAGAGATACATGTAAACTCACGGCTAAAAATATACAAAAATTTAAGACTAAAATACTACTAAACTGTCTGTAGAATTAGGACATATAAAACATTAATTTAAAAGCATGAATTTAAAACAGTACAGCAGTAAAACAAAAATAAAACAAAACTATTCCTTTATGGTTTCTTTGCATGCATCTCTAAAAATATAAGATATATTTGGAAAAATGCATACCATGTAGGTACACCATCAGAGATCTAGCATTGCTTGAAGTCAGGTTTTCTGGCAAGCAAGGTATAGAAATAGCATACTCAAACCTTGCTGAATTAGTGGCCTAAATCTATAGTACAAAATATTGATTTCCATCCTCCTTCACAAACATTTTAACATCTGTTGGCCAAAGCTCCTGGAGATGAGAGAAAAGAATTGATTCCTTACTACGTTTTTTCTTTTAATCAGGAAAACTATTCTACCTAACATTATGTCTAAAGGCCTCAGTTGTTAGACAAGAAGACACAAACATGTTATAGAAAGAGATGCTGACATAGAATGGGCACCATTTGGTCCATCAACTGAGTCTGTACAAACAGGGTTTTCTTGCAGTACTACGTTAACGCAAGTGCTTCAAGGCAGCAAAACAGGAAGTACCACCCTAAATGTACATCAGAATGTGTATCCATATTGCAGATACCATGTGTCTGTAGTATTACTGTCAGCCGGACACATGTTAAAACATTCTGTTGAATATGGAAACTGACCGAGGCATTCTGATGGAATGGATGGAAAGAACATTCAAATCTATTTTTTTAAATGCTTAAAAACCATGTTTTAGATGTTGAGATTTCCAGACGAGAAGAATCCTGAACTGATGAGAATATTCCATTTGGGATTTAATTTGTGCAAAATCCACATATGGTATTTTTGTGTGTTTGTGTGTCTGAAAAAAAAAGCACAACATTTTCTGATCAGGAAACAATGTTTTCTGTGCAGGAGGAAGCATTTTATGTGTGAAAAATAATATTTCAATATAGAAATAGTAATTCCTGCACAGGAACTGCTGTTTTCTGTGCAAAAACTTTTATAGTTGGGGATTTTTTTTTTCCTGTGTAAAATTCACACATGGTTGATTTGCATAGAATACAGCACTTTATGCACATTAAACTGTATTTAATGACAGAAATTACTATTTCTGCATTGAAATATTATTGTTCATGCAGAAAATGTGCAAAACAATAACATGCAAATTTTGCTCAAAATAAGTCCCCAGTGGCAAAATAAAATAAAATAAAATAAATCTTTGAAACCACACAGAACAAGCCCTGAATGGTGAAGAGCCTTCAAAAACCAGTTTTCAGGGCTTATTCTGTGTGATTTTTCAAAGATTTCCTTGCAGCAAGAAGATTACTGAATTTACTCATTGCTACCTTTGAGAACTAACTTAATGAAGTATTACATCACTATTGTAATATGACTAGAGCTTGACCAGCTCTTCAGACTTAAGGGGTTGTAACTTGCTCTGTCCTTGATTTCACCATATAATCAATCTGATTGCCTACATTGCTGAATGTTATCACTGGAATAATGAACAGAAAGAGAAGGAATAAGTCCCACTATTGTTAAAAAGAAGACAACAATGCAACAGCAAGAGATCTTGGTCTATGTGTGAATTGGGTGCTTTTTGCACCCCTTTCAAACACACTTTTCACCTAGAAACTTTCAATATACAAAATTTGGTACCAGTCTTTTCACTGAATTATAATGTATCACACTTTGTAATTGTTTCCACCTAGTGTACGTGGAATAAAAGCAAAACCTTTTCCGAATGCTACATGGTGTGTTTCTAGATGATATAGAGTTGTGAAAAGTGAGGTTGGAGGTGAGAAAACATGCCCCAAGCCCACTCTTGTTGGAGATATATGATGTAAAAATGCAAATGCATAGCATGAAAGTTGCATAACTATTTTTAGCTCCAAGCTGTAGCAATGTTATCCTCAAGAAGGCAGATTATAGGTAACAGCAGCAATCCCTCTCCCTGCTCCCATTCCTCCTGAGCACACCTTCAGCTGTCCCCATCCTTCAAAAGCAACATCTTATACTTGCAAGTTGCTGGTGTCGGATGGCTTTGTGGGGAAATAGGAAGGTGGCTTCTCCACTCAGTTATCGGCTCCATAGGCAGAGCCATTAGGAAGACTCATTGACAAAGTGAATAGGCAGAGAGATCATTAGTTCTGGTAGCCACCATTTGGGTTCATGAATTGTTCTCTAGTATCATCCCTGTATTGCAGCCCTTGTTGAAGAGAACAGGTGCTAGGATTAGTGAGTGGAGGAAAGATGATGAGGTACGAAACTATGTCAACTTAGCTAGCCTTTTACTCATAAGTGTGATGGAGGAAGAGTTGGTTGTGAAAGGGGGGGCTACCAACTTTAGCTGTGAAATGTCTTCAGCTGGCCCTAGAAATCCAACAAACTGAAAGGTGTGAAATGCAATGTGTTCTCCTCTTTCCACCCCCACCCCACAATCTCTTTTGCAAAAGGATTTTCCATAGAAACTATTTATATAATTTCACAAGCTTTACTTTGCTTAATATTTTACAAGCATTATAAAAAAGAGGATTCATGCTAACAGTATCATGCAGCTCTTTCCATTGACTCTTGACGCTCAGAAAGCAAGTGAAATCCATGTCTATGTCATAGGTCTCAACTGGAGTTGATCCAAATCTATTATTTATGTATGTGGACAGGATTCTTGGAGATGTGAGAGCCACCACACATGTTCTAGGTCCTTGCCCTTCTTGGATTTATCAAAAAAGCTATAGGGGGACCGACTGAGTAGGTATAGGGAACTTTTCATGTCTCACTAAAACAAGGTTCCACTCTTCCTGAAGGAGGCTGTTATAAAAACCTTCCTAAATAAAGCCATGCCTGGATCTCACCATTTTGGATAATTATTGCCCAGTTTCTAACATTACATTTTTAGTCAAGGGTCTGATGTGTATTATGGACTTTCAGCTCCAAGAGTTTCTGGATTAAATGGATTATCAAGATCTATTTCAATCTGTTTTCAGGCCTGGTTATGGGGCAGATATAGGTTTGGTCACCTTGATGGATGACCTATTCCAGGAGCTAGAAAGGGGGAGTGTGTTTCAGTTGTTTCTGTTGGACATCTCAGTGGCTTTCAGTACCATCAACCATGGTACCCTTCTGCATCACTTTGCTGGGTGAGACTTGGGGGCACTGTTTTACAATGATTTTGTTCCTTCCTGGAGGTGCAGATCAAGAAAGTGCTGCTGGGAGAGTCCTGTTTGATCCCTTATTGGTTGGACTGTGGATTCTCTCAGTGTTCTGATTTGTCTTCCATGCTATTTAACGTATACATGAAAGAGGTTTCCCAGAGTTTTGGGGGGCTGAGTGTCATCAGTAAGAAAATGAAACATTACTCCTTTCCATCACAAGCCAATGAAGCTGTTTGGTCCTAAACTGGTTACTTTCATCAGTAATGGTCTGGATGTGTGCAAACAAATTGAAATTTATTTAGACAGGGACCCTGAAAGGCAGATCAGGAAGTAGTGATTCAGCCTGTGTTGAATGGGCTTAACCTCCCCTTGAAGATGCAGGTTCACAGCACTGGGTGTGCTCCTGGATTCACTCTGAGCCTGGTAGCCCAGGTTTTAGTGGTGGCTAGGAGGACATTTCCACATTTAAAACTTGTGTGCCAGGTGTTCCCATTCCTTGAGACGTCAAATCTAGCCATGGTGACACATGCCTTAATTACATCCCAGTTGATTACTGCAATGTGCTCTACGTGGTGCTGTCTTTGAAGAGTGTTTGGAAACTTCAATTGGTCCAAAGGGCTGCAGCCAAATTACTGATGGGTGCTGGGAGCAAAGAATTCCCTTGCTGCAACAGCTCCACTGGCTGTTGGTCTGTTTCTGGGCACAATTTCAAGTGCTGATTTTGACATTTAAAGCTCTACACAGCTCAGATCCAGGTAATCTGAAGGACTATACAACTGCTAAATTGGCAGAAGCTGGGACTAGTGAAGGGAGCTCACCCCATCACTTGGCACTTGGGCCTCAAACTGCCAACCTTGTGACCTGACGATTATCAGAATGGGCATCTTAACCACTAAGCTACCATATCCCTATGTAGGGTTGCCATATTTCTGCCTCATATCTAGGCTTATAATTTTCATGTTATGCAAATTATTATAATTATGCATATTATTAATTTGCATTCTGACTATGCAAATTCTATATATTAGTTATTGCATTTTTTCTACCATTATGCTTTAACCTCAGTACCAATACTTAGCAATGAGCTCTTTTGTTATTATTCTTTTTCCTCATTAGCTGATAAGAAAAGAGAGGGAGCCTTCCAAGCAGTCAAAGAGAGTAAAATGAATTCTTTTACTCTTTCAAGGCTGCTGGGAAGTAAAGTTCCACCATGGTACCTAGCCCTAGGCTCAAACCACTGTCACAATTACCACACAACATAAGGCTATCTCTGCTTGCCTCTGTTCCTTTCCTGCCTTCTGGGCCTGTTGGGAGAAGTGGGAAGGAAATGGAGGAACAGGGTGGTAATGATATGCCTATGCAGTAGCAATTGGAGCTTGCAGGGTGGCACAAAGCTCCCACCGGTGCCACTCTTCTTGCATGGTTTCATGGTTCATTGCCACTGCCACATTTTAACCTACCCATTATCCTGTGATGAAGGAGAAATCTGGAACTTACTGCTTCAGCTGGCCCAACTAGCTGGGGCATTTTAGTCCCTTCATTCTGGGATTTTCTGGGTTTTCTGGGACAAATGGCGACCTTATCCATATGGGGCAAGTTAAAATGGCTTTTCCTCACAACCATGCAAACACTGTGCTGGCACAAGGTAAGATTCAGTTGTGACACTCCACCATGTTTGTCAGTCTTAGAGTCTGAGAGCCTTCTGGAAAAGTTGTGAATTTCTTGTTTTGATGAGCCTTGAGTCTTGAAGGATAACAACATCCAAAGGAATATAGGGCTTGAGATCTGTCAAGTCAAACCACCAATGTATAGTTGTCTCTCAGATCCCAATAAGTGATTATTTTTCAGAGTTTCAGAAGTAACTTACCCCAAAGCATGACATACATGAAATCTATGAGGTGAATTGTTTATTGTCATGCCTTTACTTTTTAAGGCAAAGTTACTGATGTTACTGATGCACGCTCCTTCTTGCTTGAGGCCTGCCTTCCTTCCTTCCTTCCTTCCTTCCTTCCTTCCTTCCTTCCTTCCTGAATGCAGATCACAGCTCTGATAACCTAGTTAGTCATCCTATAAATGACAGTATTGTTGCTTTTCTAGTGGAGAAAAGACAGTTACTGGTGAGAGGGAAACACTCCATTCTAATTTTGTTCCCATGGTCCTTCTAGTTCATATTACAAAAGGAGCACTGCTAAGCAGTTGCCCCTTTAAAAAAACCAACAATGAAAGGAGATAGCCATACCCACCTCATCTTGAAAGGTATTTCCATCCCCCCAAAAAAGTTTTTCAGTATGACTCACATTTACACTTGCCAGTTTCTCCTCATCCTTCATTCTTATGCATGATCCTGACAAAGTAGATTGGGAAATATTCTGCCCAGATTTGAATTGTGTTATGATGGTATTATCAACACAAAGAAATACAGGTTTTCAGACTTTTACAAGTGTGCACCGTACTTCCAAGTAATGAGAAGATTCACATATCTGAGTACTTACCTGGGATTCGGTTCTATACGAGAGACACCTGGCACTTTTCATTGTTTTTGTATAACAAGATTTATTTACACATATGGATAAGGTGAGTATTAGATGAGATTTCACAAATTAGCACTACAAGAAATCTTCACACTTTCCTCCCCACTCATCAGATGGTAGTGGGAATAAATGTTATCAGCCTGCTTATTTTCCAGTTCAGTTCCACCATAGACTGCTTTGCTACATATATAAATTTCAGTTGCCCTTGTTGTCTTTACACCAGACACGGTACATTCCTTAGTTAGAGAGGAAAGATAAAATAAGACCCCTTCAGAAGCGTCTGTCTATCATAATTTCTGAGATTAGTCAATACTCAGATAATGTCCTTAGCAGGCTAATCCTGCTCAAATAGCTTGGCCCATACTAGACATCTCTTTTCAAAATCACAGACTGGGAAGGGTGCAGAAGAGGTGCTTTGAAAGGCTGTTTAGACCAACTCATATCTTATAATAATAATAGGTTTTTCATGCCATCATATGCTTAACATGCAGACCATTCCAGATTTGGTCCGTAGCAGCTCTGTGAAAGCAAGGCACACAGAAATTGGGACTGAGAAAGGCATGACATTCTGGAAATTCATTGCCTGTCACAGAAAACAGAATTAGGACAGAAATGCCTCTCTCAACCTGATGCCCAAGTTGAATCACAATTTTCATAAACCTTCAGCTGATACTACTAGCTGGGGACTTACGGTACCTATGGTCCAAAGCTTCTGCAGGCCACTGGCTTGCAGAATGCCGCTCTAGATGAATCTATTATCTGATTCATTAAAGACAGCTTCATGTGTTTAATCAGTGAATGGGGACAGCATTCAGACTGAAAGACTATAGATTGTGAGATCTGTTTTAAAAGTAGACTTAAAAATAGGCATTCACTCTCCTGTATTGTAGTACTCCTTCCTCCAACAACTTGCTTAGAAATAGGCACATATCTGTTTAAGAAGTAAGCCCAGGAGATCCTCAGAAGAACTCAGAAGGTGTACCAACATAGCAATAGGAATGTATCTTTATTTTTTGACAGAGGAGTTGAACAGAAGGATGTGGAAAGCTATGTTTTGACTGCTACACTGAACAGTGATGACAAGGAAAGTCACAGAGGGAGTGTGTGTGTGTATGTGTGTGCGTGCGTATGCGTATGCATGCTTGTGTATGAGAGCAAGAAACAAAGAAAGTACAAGGTGTCATTTTACAAAGTGACTTATTGCTACAAGAAGGAAGACTTTTACAGCTTATAGACTTGAGCAAGAATGTGAATAGTAATAAGCTTTGTAAAACGAAAGACCTTGAGCAGATTTAGCCTCTGGTGTTATAATTCATGTGGGCTGTCAGCTTTTCAACCATTTTCGTGCTTCCTTGCAGGAGGAGGCATTTTTATGAAAGATGTGTGTGAATTTCCTGGTTGGAATTAGCAATAATTGCAGAAGCCATTGTTTTAACTGGTGCAAGTGATAGCACAATAACTTCAGGTTATTATTTTAAAATTATTAGATTTGCTAATGTTTTATTTCTTAATGTATCTTTTCTAAGCCTAGCAAATTGAGATCCACAAATTGCTGGTTTGAAATCTGTTCAGGTGCTATATGCCACTGCCCAGTAATATTGCAAGAGCCCCTACAGAAACTTGAACTGCAGCTTTGAAAGGGACTGTTCCCTTACTGCCATCATATAATTACGTTTTATGAGGAATGATCTGTGCAAGGAAAGGAGAACTAGCAATCAAGGTTGGAAAAATGAGAACAAATCAGGAATAGAGTTTCTGATGAAACATTTTCTAGTGGAAAGAGTTCTAAGTTTGATTAAGAGACTGTGAGCATTTTCTGCTGTCACACTAAGAAAAAGAACATTCTTCTTTTTAAATTCCAGAGGGGTAGTCGCGTCAGTCTGTTCCAGAAAAAAGAACAAAGAGTCCTGTGGTGTACCTCAAAGACTAGATTTGCCACCAAAATACTGACATTTGTAATGAATTCTGAGGTTCCTCCTGAGGCAAAACATCTGAAGAATCTGGGGAAAAGCCAGAAGCTTCGATAAGACTAGGAAAATGTTTCAGATAGATTCTACATATCCCTGGATTGCTGCCAGGTGTCTGCCAAAAGTGGAATTCAAGGCACATTTAAAGGTTCCTTCTCAGACATGCCACCTGATGAATTTTAAGAGAGGTCAAGCAAATGTTTTTCCAGGAGAAAGTCTCTCATACTGGAACTAGCACATTTATGGTGGCATGGTTTTGATGGGAACAAAGTCCATTTTGTCAGAGGCAAAAAAGAAAAAGAAAGTAGTGGTGTCAGGAAGAAATTCTATTTTAACAGATAAGAATAGACTGGAACAAAATTCACCATTCAGAACTCACTGGTCATGCTGAAAATGACACATTTCTTCTCTGAAAAATCATTATTGCAAATATTAGTATCAGTATTATTTATGACTGTTAGTTTTGTCATGCAGTCAGAATCCAGAATAGAAA
Organism: Sceloporus undulatus; assembly: GCF_019175285.1. NCBI lineage: Eukaryota > Metazoa > Chordata > Lepidosauria > Squamata > Phrynosomatidae > Sceloporus > Sceloporus undulatus. The sequence continues at coordinate 136,612,179 of NC_056524.1, read as the reverse complement.
TATTCTTACAATTAAGTGTTAACACAGAGAGACAGATGCCAGAGGCCGTTGCAATGGGAGCATATGCATAGCATCAGATTCACTAATACTTGCATCCCCGAGCCCTTTTTCTGAAGCTAATGGGAGGGAATGTTTTCATGTTGTAACATTTTCCCTCGGTAGCAGCAAATTGACTGCCATGCATTCATCTTGAGCTGAACTGTACGGAGTCACTTGAGAACAAGGCGGTGGCAAGGAGGGCTGGGGGAGGAGTGATAATTTTTTAACTGCAGCTGCATAGCTAAATTACATGCCTGAAAGTCAAGAGATGAAAGATGTGATGGTGATAAATACGGACAGTGTTAGGCAGGCTGGAAAAAAAGAAAGAAAGTTTAGATGCAAGAGTTCCCCTTCTGTCAGAAAGAGTGTTTTATTCCTACAGTGCAACACAGGCTTTGTCCTAGGGCAGGATTAATGTAGCAGACTCAAAATAAGTCTCTTTGATACCCAAAGCTGTATCTGAAGTCCCATGGATCTCCCAGGGTGAGTAAGTAGTAGTAATGAAAGGAGCAACTTGACTGTTCCCAGCCTTGGGCTGGTAGTTGTTGCACAAAGAGTATTGTCTGCTGCTGCCCAAAATCTATGCCACTTGCGTAATAATAGAAGAGAGAAGGCCACACAGAGGTTGAGAAAAGGAGTATTTCTTTCCACACCAGTACTGGTACCTAAACATAATAATGAAGAATGAAGTCACCTAATGTGGTAACTTGATCTTCCTGCACTGTAAATATGGTCTCCGACCTATGTAATGACATACCACACCAATCACCTTGAAGGACTAGAATAAGACACATTTTTATCATCTTGTTATTTTCTTCATCTTTAACACTGGGGTACCTCAAAGATTTAGCTATGCTGTTCTGTAAAATCATTATGTGAAGAGATCTTTTGGTCTAACTGAAAGAAAGAAATGGGCAGCATGAGCTTTCATAGACTTGAGTCTACTTCCTCAGAGGCATTTGGGGTACCTCCTTCAAGTTTTTTGAGGAATATGAAGTCTCTGTCTCTGCCTCTAACTTCCAGACCATACCATTTTCTTTTTGCTTACATTCCTCCACTATCTAGCTGGGGATGAAAACTTGCCTCTCATCCCATATCAAAGCCAGTAATATGGCAGCTAATATCACAGAGGACTTTTTCACATAGGGAAAACTGGAAGGTTACATTGGTCACAATGCAGGGTCATCCAGGGCAAATTTTGCAATTGCTTTTCAGACGACACTCTGCACAAATGGGTCAGAATCCAGACAGAAAGTGAGGTGAATCAGGAAATATGTATTTTCGCAAAAATATTGTGTTTTCATTCCCATTTCTCTTCATATAATTGAAGCAGTGTGAAAACCATGTCCCCGATTCTCCCTGTTCCCAGTTTTCCTGTGGTTCCTTGCTGTGCCGAGGAGGGGAAGGCAGCCTTGTTCTTAAAGTGATACACACACACACACACACACACACACACACACACACCCCTCTTTCCCTCGTGTGGTTGGTCTCCTTCTCTAATGGAGCTTCTAAGCAGCCTCTAAGGAAACACCTGGTGGAAGAAGGCAGAAAGAGAGGAAGTTTTGGAATTCCTCCTGTACAGGAGGGAGAAATGGAGGATATGTCCTGGAAAAGGATGACATCTGGGAATTTCAGCTCTCACTGAAACCAGGCAGGTTTATGGACTGGCCACCTCCTCTTTCTCTCTAGTGTGTGTGTGTGTGTGTGTGTGTGTGTGTGTGTGTGTGTGTGTGGTTTTATGGGAGTTTGCAAAGAGAAACCTCAGCCTTCCTTCCTCTGAAATAGCTTCTGGGGCAAAGAAGATTTTCCTCCCCGGTTTCCCTTCCCTCTCTGGAGCATGCACTTGGACAAATGACAGTTTGGAGCATGCACAAAAAAGTTATTTCCAAGCTATCTGGGATTTGCCCTCATCCATCTGAAACCCAAATTTGCTTTCGATCCACTTTCTTGCCTAAGTAATGTGCTTTTAATCGCTTGTTCTGCTCTCTGTGTGATAAGCAATACTGTAGTGAATTTGCTTGCTTTTCCAGGATGCCAACACTTTAACCATTTTCGTTTGTGAAAAAGTCCAATGGCAAATTGTTAAATGTTACTGGAAGATGGGATTACCCTGGCTCTATAGCCACTAACAAATCAGCATTGGTCATCAAGTTGAAGAAGAGAGCATCCAGTTTTTATCTTAATCATAAAACCATCCATTTCATACAAAGCTCCTAGACAAGCCAGCATTACAATTCAGGCTCTCTTGAATGACTGGCTACCTTAGATGAAGCAAGGCAAGGAGCCAGTGAAAGTACTTGCTTCAACATTTTGGACAAAACATGGATTTCCCATAAATCCAGACAACAGATATCTAATCTCATCCAGGAAATTTCTCACCTGGGTATAATAATGCTTTCATTGAAGCATAATTCAGCAAATCTGGAAATTATAATTTATGATGCCATCTGGTCAAGCACTAATGAATCTTCAGGGGATGTTGGTCTAATACATCATTATCACTAGTGAGGGCAACTCATTCTCAAACTTCTTGGATCAAAGAAGTACTGCCAGTTTGCATTTTTAATTTTTTTTTTTAGTTGTGGGTTATCTGAGTCCTTGTTTCTTTTTCAGCTATTCAAGTGGTAACAAGTATAAAAGCCTAGTCTTGGATTTGCAAATTAAGAGCGTATACCCGGTTCATGAATACTGTAGTTTAATGCAGGGGTTGGGAACCCTCTAGGTGTTGTTGGACTGCAATTCTGTGTAGCTCTAGTGAGCAAAGCTAGTGGTGAAGAATCCTGGGAGCTGCAGTCCAATAACATCTAGAGGAACACAAAGTTCACACCTTCAATTTACCGAAGAATGAATCCTTCTAACTGTGAAAGCAACAGAATATGTTGGTTTATGGCCAACATGGGATCAGAAACAAACATGTTTGGAGAGTCAGGTATTTCCAGAAACAATTGCAACCTCCATGTCTGGTGTTTTGTGTTTTGTTTTGTTTTTTAAGTAAGGAAATACAAAATCCCAGAAAGAGCCCATTGAAAACTGTGTGTGGTTACTTCTTTAGCCAGAATCCTAAATTGACTCCCTGTTGCTCCACTTTTTCTCTGCACATTCAGATATCTTAAAATTAAGCCTAAACTTGTTACTGTTTTTTTTTCTTTATAGACATCTATTGGTGTAAATGGCACTGCATAGAGTGTTACAAGTACAAGAGTGAGAACTATACTAACCAGAAACAATATATTGTCTAAACAAGTTGCTCCCAAAAAGGAAGGCAAAAAAAATAAAAAAGTCAAAGTACATGTTACATGTTATTTTACTTTTACACTATATAGTTAATACAATGCATAATTTGAATGTGATTTAAGCCACAGCTAAGCCTTCAGAAGTCAGAGGTGGGAAAAGTGTGAGGAAGGGAGTGTACTAGCCCTGCCTATTCTGCCATAATTTTGATCATACATAAAAAGGGACACTTCGGAGAACAGCCCCCTCAACACATGGAGTGATTCCATGAGAGCTAAAACTCAGATTCTGCAGGGCTCCTCTCACCTCTCCTGAGCCAATGAAGGGACTGGAACTGCACTTAACTGTTTTAGGAAAGTTTGAACAAAATGTCAGTGTTGCTTTGGTGCAGGCTCTAAAGTAAAGCACTCCATAGTCCCACACCCCAACATTTTTCAAAAGATAAAATTGGATAGAAAAGAGGATCACTTTCTGGTTGAGGAAAAATGATTTCTTGGACCTGGAACAAATCAGAGAGACTATCAAACATGGTAGATCCCTCAAAGCACCTTTCCTATCCAATTTTATTTTTAAAAAATGTTGGGATGTAGGACTATGGAGTGCTTTACTTTAGCACCTGCACTAAAATGGCGAGAAGTTCAGCCTTGCCAAATCAGGAAGGGTGTTATGCAACCCATCGACTTGGGCTGGTCACCCACCCCTTTAGTACCAATGAAATCTGTACAACTTAAGTTAGTCAACTATGATTCACTTAACTTCGATCCAATCCAATCGAATCCAATCCAGTTCAATGAAACCACTGTTAAAACTAAATTGACACATCAGGAGGATGTTGACTGGCGATCCATGAAGGTAAACAGAGCTCTTTACTAAGGCTCCCGTAGGGTTCTGTTTTTGTTGCCTGTCTTAGCAAGGAAAGCAGGAGTCCATCCCTGGGTAAGCCTAATAATGACCACCAAGCCTGCAGCTGGTTTTGTGGGTCACACATTATGTTGCCCTAATTTATGAGGAAATTGAAAAATACATTATTTTCCACATATCTTATTGGATTGAAGAGACACTGTCTGAGCTTCTTTGGCTTTGGTTTCTTTTACAGCATAATTTCAGGCTTTTCCTTTGTACTTCTGATAAATCCTTTCTTCTCTTGGTGATTTCATGCACTATGGTCAAGATTTTGACTTGCATTCAAGATCCATGTGACAGAGGAATTTTTTTTAAAAAAAGCAAAAGTTGGGGAGGTTTGTTGTGAAGCTTTGTGCGGCAGTCATGGCAATGAATCCTATAACTTGCATTACAGGAGTATTGATGTTTATGGCTCCGGTACACCATCTGCCTTCCTGGAACCCATTGTATTACCATTCTTCTCTCTTATTTTTACAGAACAAACATAGTTTTCCTACAGCAGACATTTTAAAATCTGTTCATGTGAACATAATGAAAGAGCCATATGCGCTAATGTTTGGCTGGAAAAAAAAACATATTGGTCATATTTTGGACATGGAGCCTAGACTGACAATCCATGTATGATTTATCTGGAATTTTTTTGGGCTGCCTTCATTTCCAGGGCACTATTGATGCTTTTTATGGAAATATTATAGGTGTGCTTATTTCTTGCTTCTTTCATTCACATCGGAAAGAATGAAGAATTGCAAATATTCTCTTCCTGTAGGGGAAAATTATAAGTTTTTTCTCTATTAGCAAAAGTTCCCCTAGATTTTGTGGGAATATATTTTTGTGCCAAATGCTGTTTCATGTGTAATAAATGAAAATTACATGAAATGGCCCTTAATGTAATTAAATAAATAAATTTCTTGTTAAATTTATTTTATTTTATTTGGCCTGAGTGCGCCAGTATGTCAAGATACTCTTTCTGAGCAAGGATAAGAAAATTTGCTTTTGTAATGCACCTGGTAAGACACAGGTCACTAGGGTGGAGATTGTGGTTATGTATCCTTTAGCAGATGTTCTTCATACCACTGCTTGCTGTATGTATAGTTGTAGATAATAATCCAGATTGGGTGTTTTCTGACACAAATCAACATAAGGTTGCTAGGATGTAGAGATGTATGAAGAGGGATTAGGCATGCTCCCTGAAACCAACATTATGAAAAGCATAAAGCAGCAGGAACTACTCTGACCTGGATATCAAATAAATGGGTCCTAAATGAAGAACAAAATTCACAGGATCTCAAAGATTACAAGACAATATTAAATACTGCCACACTTTCAGAAATGTTCACTGATAGTTGATTTAAGAAAGATAAGGCAGGAAATTAAACTAAGATAGAAAATACAGAAAGTTTCCTCTCATCTAAACAAAAAGGAATGAGAATGACAGAATATTGTGCATGAGTAGAGCAAGTGATGTGAGTGTTGGAGACACTCTGGGTGATCTAGGACAGGTTCACACTCTTTCAGTGTCAAAGGAAAGCAAAGGCAAGCCACCTATGAATAAATATTGCCAAGAAAATCCCATGATAGGTTCACGGTAATTCAGAAATGACTTGAAGGCACACGGTAATTGTGGATGAACGTATGGATGGAGTATACCATTGCAGATTTCAGGAGTAGGCTGGATAAATTTTTTTGCAGTATAACCTATGCTAAAAATAGAAAATTAGTGCAACCGTTACAGTCTGACCTTTGTTTTTGATGTGATACTTTCTCTGAGTTGTGAGAAACATTCAGAAGCATGATTTCTCACCTACTGTTTGGTAGGATGTAGCCCAAGTGTGTTCCAGTTTTGAATCATGTGAGGTAGTCATGAGTCCATCAGTCCATGTCACTTTCCATATGCGCTCACCCCATATGGCTGTTCCATCTGGTTTTTGCCTTAACATTCACACTTTAAAGCATATTTTTACAAGCACTTTCCTCTTACATATGTATTTTGAAATATATTTTCAAAATACATATGTGAAAGAAATTTGCATTAAGAACAATTTAGCATTATGAAAAATGGAATAACAATTCAATGTCTGCAATATTTAATAACATTATTTCAATGACTGGGCAGTACACTAATCCCATTGTTGTGAGCTAAAGCTAGTATGTCCATGTTAATTAATAAATGGAAATTTGCTAGTGTATAGAATTGGATCAGGTTGTCCCATAGATTGGGCCAAAAGCTTTCTAAGGAACCACTGATCCATATATTCCAAAAAATGAATGGGACAAATCAGTTCATAATTTGATGGAATGGCAGGGTAGGATAAGATTCTGATCTGAATGTTTTTTATTTATTCAAGAAGAAAATAAAGTAATTGGCCCATGAAGCCATGAATTTTGGATATAGATTTCCACAAATTGTTGACTGAGTTCAACACAAATAACATCTTTCTATCCTGACAGAATAGTCAGAGTTCCCTCCTAACTTATATATCAAAACCAAAAATACCCAAAGCACTGGAGATGAATTACTTTGGCAAAGGGGCATAGTTTGGTCTCCATAGTAACAATAGGGCTGCATCCACACTGCAGAAATAATCCTGGTTGAGTTTTTTTGTGGGTTTTTGGGCTATGTGGCCAAGTTCTAGAAGAGTTTATTCCTGATGTTTCACCAGCATCTGTGGCTGGCATCTTCAGAGAAATCCTGGTTGACACCACTTTAGCTGCCATTGCTCAGTGCTATGGAATTATGAGAACTGTAGTTTTGTGAGACATCTTCTCTGTCAGAGATCTTGTGCCACAACAAACTACAAGTCCAAGAATTCCATAGCACTGATCTATGGCAGTTAATGTGGTATCAACATGGATTATTTCTGCAGATGCAAACAGATATAAATGGAGAACCAGATATGAAAACCTTAAAACAGGGATGGACAAAGTGTGATTGCAGAGTCATTTTTCTGATTCTGTGTTGTTGTTTCATTTTTGTTCCAAAGGCCCTGTAAGAGATATGGCAGGAAGGTTTATCATGTTTTGCTTCTCTAGGCCATTTTGGGCCCAGGAGAGGCATTAAAAAGTACAGGGGATGAACTGGCAGTGACTTCTACGTCACTTTTTGTTGGAAAAAAGAAGTCTCAGACCTAAAACTCCCCTGGTGTTACATTTGGCAAAATGTTTGTAATCATTCCTTAGAGGGAATTGGTGGACTTCTGGGTACAAAAAATTAGAGACATTCATTTGCAAGGATACAGCCCCCCTCCCCCCGCCGCCAAGGTAACTGGGGTGGCCAACATGGCCCCCTACCCCAAACAGGTGCCCATTTCTGCTTTGGAACATAGAGGGCTCATTCCGACTTACATTTAAATTGGTTTGCAGTTCACTTTGACACCAAGTTGGTGAACTGATTCCAGTCAACATGTTCTTCCCATTGTGGAAGCAATTTTTACCAATAATTCTATGCATAGGGTAGGGTATTTTTCTTTTAAATGTCAAACTTTGGGTGGATGTGGTGATGCCCAAAAGCCCTGGCAGAGAGGAAGGCAAGGAGGCATCCTTCTGCTTTCTGCCTCTCATCTCCCCCCCTCCTCAGACGTCTTCCTTTTTCAGGGCAGGAGAAGACAGTGGCAAACGTCCTCTGAACAAACCTTGCAAAGTGTGGTACAATAGTTTTATTGTTGGACTATGACTCTGGACACCAGGATTGGGTGCCAGCCATGGAAACACACTGGATGACCTTGGACAAGTCACATTCTCTCTTGCCCAGCCATGGAAACACACTGGATGACCTTGGACAAGTCACATTCTCTCAGCCTCAGGGGAAGGCGACGGCAAAACCCTCTGGAACAACCCTTCCACCTCCTGCCTTTCTCCCCATCCTCAGGTGTCTTCTTTTTCCAGGGCAGAGGGAGACCAAGAGGTACGGTGGGCAGCTGCAGCACCCAAATCAAGTGCCCCCCTCTACAGAATGGCATGCTGGCCTCCAAGGGTCTGACAGTGGGAGTAGGAGGTGGAGAAGCCACAGGAGGAGGAGGAGGGAAGGAAAGCAGCAGCCCTGGAGCCCGTAAAGGTCCCAGGGCGGCAGGAGCAGGGCTGCATAGAGCATCCACCAGTCCTGACTCCTGCCAGCTGTGACTTTGTTGTTGTGGGGCTAGGCAAGGAGGGCACTTCTGCTGGGCAGGGGCTCTGGGAGGGATGGGTGGGCAGCAGAGCTTGGCACAGGTGCAGGAGCCACCTGGAAGGGACACCTGGACCTGGAGGGATCCTAATGCTGAGGATCAGGCATGTCAATTCCAGGGGAAGCCGATGGAGGATCCCGTCGAGCAGCCTTTGAGGGAGGGGAAGGAAGCAGTGACCAGAAGGGCCTCTCCGGGCAGAGGCCAACTCTCTTCCATATAGTCCCTCCTCTCAAATACAATGTGAATGCTCCACATCATTCACACTTGTTGGACATGGTTTCAAACCGCTTCTTTTTAAAAGAACCACTTTTGATCCATCTTCAAATATAGCGAGTTTTTTGCATTTGTCTTGTTTTAACATCACTTCAGTTGATAGCAGTTGTGACTGAACTGCTTTCAAATGTGAACAACACATATATAAATCGAACATCGATTCACTTTATATCATAGTAAGAATGAGCCCAGAGTGTTTCAATGCTATTTATACAACAGCACAAGCCAGAAATTTATAGTAAAGCAGCTGGGGCAAAAGAAGTTGGAGAGAATAAGATATATTGGTCTTCTTGCTAACAAATCACACTGACTCAGTGCAATTAATAAAAAGAGAGAGATCTAGATTGGTCAGCAAGACTCAGAACAATGAAAACAAGGAGGATAATTTAGAGATGTCAAGTTTGCGATCTTATTCTTTAAAATGTATGCTAAATAAGCTGACTGGTTTTCTTTTTGTTTTGCCTTTTGTGATTTTGCTGTAACTTTTGTGATGTGATTTTCGTTTTGTTCAGCATGATCCCCTTTGGTTACTCAATAATGTTTGTTCAAAATATATTTTTCATTAAATGCATATATATATATATATATATATATATAGAGAGAGAGAGAGAGAGAGAGAGAGAGAGTGAGGAGATTAGACATAGTGGTAGAATGTTTGTGAAGGGCAAACACAAATGTCCAATGAAGACCCAGTCTGCACCTTTGTCTGAGAGATGTGGATCAGATAGGTTCTTATTAGAATTTACAAAGGTCAAAATCCACAAGATGTTCTAGTTCAAAAGGCAGCTGTGAATTCTCCTCTGTCATTGGCATCATTATGAGCAGTATGATCCAAGGCTGGGTTCAAGCTCTTCAGTGGTTACTTTTTGCCTCTCCTTGCCAACACCTGCCTGCCATCCTGAGCCAGCAACTGTATTGGCTGCTGTTCTCTGTATCTCTGGCTTTACTGTCTGCACCTGAAATTGGTACAATAGCAGGTTGATGCTGACTAGCCATGAAGCTGGTACTGTAGTGATGGACTGCCTTGGACTATGTTCTTCTGAAGGATGAGGTATAAATAAATTTGGTTCACATTTTTATTTCATACTCTCACACCAATACAAAAACTAAGTGTTAAGCCACTGAAATTCTCAAGTGTCTGAACTTCGCAACTGAATTCTCTGATCAAAAAAGCATAGAAAATGCACTATGTATTTAATGTATTTATACATTTTAATAATAATATAAAAATGCATATGTTAGGGAAAGTACACACCAAAATTCATATATTAATGAAAATAACATCCAAACATGTATTTTGTTAGGTGAATTGCTGATTAAAACACATGAGGTGCATTGCACAAAACTGAATGTACTAAGATTAATTTGCAGTCTGTTAAAGCAAAATCTTAACATTAGGAATGAAAATTTCCAAATGTTCAGGATGGATTGATTTTAAATATTTAATAAAATAGGAAACTAGCAGAAACTTGAAACTGATCAATATGTCTATTTCTAATCCTTCCTATCTGTGAACCTACTGGTAATGAGGAACAGAGTGGTACACTGCTGGATGTCTGAGCACATGACAAGGTGTTGGAGATATTGGCAAGCATCTTTGTCCTTTATCACTCACCTGGACTGTTGCTTTTGTTAACTGCCATCAAGTTGACTTTGATGTATGGTGACCCTATGAATGAGAGACATTCAAATCACCCTATCATCAACAGCCCTGATCAGGTCTTGCAGATGCCGTGCTGTAGCTTACTTGATTGAGTCTAACCATATGTACTTGATATCCACTGGGTTTCATTCCAGGATCCTTCATAGATGCCAGAATCCAAGAATGCTTGAGCCCCATTAAATATAATGACATAGTAAAATGGTGTCCCTTATTTAAAATGGCAATATCAAGATTTGCTTTTTAGCATGTAAATATTTTTAAATGTTAAATAGTTTTTTTTAAAAAATTAAATATTAAATATTAAAAAAATTGAAATGAAGAGCTGACAGTAATGTGGTCTTACCCTTTTCCTGCTACCTCCTCCTTTGCCAAGCATTATTGTCTTTTCTAGTGAGTCATGTCTTCTCATCATATGTCTTTTTAGCAGTCCATGGTTTCACAGAACTCTTCTTGAGCACCATATTTCAAATGACTTGATTTCCTTCTTATCAGCTTTTGTCTGTTCAACTTTTTCAACTATACACAGAAATGGGAAATCTGAAACTATTTCAATGTCCTCATCATCTATTTTAAAGTTATGTAAATAATCTGTGTTCCTTGTTTTTTTTCTTAATGTTTAACTTTAAACCTGTATTTGCACATTCTTCCTTGACTTTCCTCAGTAATCATTCCAATTCTTGCTATTTTCTGCTAGTTGTATGGTATGTATCATCTGCATATCTTCAATTGTTGATGTTCCTTCCTCTAGGTCTAATTCATATGTTTAACAGGAAGGCTAAATAGATAGAGTGATAAAATGTAGTCTTGCCTAATACCTTTCTCAATTAGAAACCATTGCCAATTGGAAACCTCTTCCCTTCCTGAACCTAGCATGAATATATGGCACTTCTCACTCATTTTATGGTAAAAATCTGTTGTAGAATTTCGAACATCTACTCATTTGCTTCAAAAATTAATGCAATGGTCCTATGGATACTGCAATCTCTGGTTTCCCCTTTCTTGGAGATTCTTATTTGTTGACACATTTTAGTTAGAAGTAGAAAATATTCTGTCTCTGTAGATTGAAGCAGCTCTATTGGTATGCCATGTATTCCTGGTTATTTGTTTCTCCAAATGCTCTAAGTGCAGCTTCTGCTTCACTTTGTAAAAGTGGAGGTTTGTCTTCAGATCGTTCTCCTTCCAATTAATCTGTCACCTTTTCATATCTCTTTTATATCGTTTTCTGATTCCATCATCTTTTTATGTCTGTTTGAATACATTTAATACCTTCCCCTGCTGGTCATAGAGCATATTCATTCTTGGCTTAAATTTCTCTTTGATTTCTTGGATCTTGTAGAAGAGGTCTCTTGTTCTTCTTTTTTTGTTATCATCTTCTGTTTCTCTGCTTTGATTGCCATAGTAGTTCTCCTTATCCCTGTGCATATGTTGTTGAACAGTTGTATTCAGGGTTCTCACTTTATTTTTGTCACCTTTTACTGTTGCTTCTTGACTGTCCTTAATTGCTTGAAGAGTTGCATCTTCCCTTTCATTTTACCTGCTGATCATGTTTTCTTTTTCATTCCTCCCTTACAGTGTTCCTGTCCACAGTTCTTCTGTCTCCTGGTTAAATTATGCTTAATAGTGCAAATCTGTTTTTCACATTACCTTTAAATTATATGGGAATGTTCTTCAGCTTGTATTACGACATGATGATTGCTTCAGTTATGATATTAGTAGTTCATAGTTGTGTCACAATCTGCTCCTGGTCTTGCTTTTGCAGTGAGAATGGAGCTTCTCCATCTTCTTTTTCCAACTATATAGTCTATTTGTTTTCTATATTGGCCATCAGGTGATGTCCATAGATACAGTTGCTCCTTGGGTTACTTGAAGAATATGTTTGCAATAAACAACCTGTTGGTCTCACAAAATTCAGTTAGTTGGTGTCCTGCTTCATTTCTTGATCCTTGGCCAAATTTTCCTACTATCCTTAACTCTGCTCTGTTTCTTATTTCTGCATTGCAATTTCCTATGATTAACAAGTAGTCATGTTTTCTTTTCCCTCTGAGCCCGTCAACAGCTGAACATACTTTTGGCTTTAGCTCAGTTTCATCATTAGCCACAACACTGCAAATATTCTATGACAGTGTCTACCTTGCTGTTTCGCACAGAATTATGAGCATGGACAGAAGGTTGAATCAAAAACGGCAGTGGATGGAGATATTTCCTAGTGTTTCCATTTAATGCTATGTTTTGTTGATCTGTGGATACCAGAACATGCCTGACTATATTATATTATGATGATGGGCTTACTTGCTTGCCTTAATATTCCTAAAACCTCTCCATACTATTTAATTGCATTTATATTACCTGAAAATAAAAATAGAACCTTTAAGAAATTTGAGTTACCACATTTCCAATGAGAGTCATTGCTGTGACATTCAGCTTTCAGCTTTTTCTCCCATTATTTCAATTGTTCCTTTGCTGATCCTTGTGACGGATAAAAACTATGTGAGATATGCAACATTTTATTAGCACACATTAGAGAACTGGGTCACTAAGCAGTGTTGTGACTTGCTGTTGTAGGCATTAGAATATCTCACACATAATACAAATTGTTAAAAAAGAAAGAAACTACACACACATTGTCACCCTTACTGAGACTTTGAGACTACTACAGGTATATAAAAGGTTTAAATATTCAGCGTGTGCTTCTTCCATAGCTCAAAATCAATGTAATGATGTATTATATCTGAAGCTTTTGAACCTCATTGTGAGTCACTGTAGACACAGCGCTGGCTCAGTGGAATGATGGGCAAGTATTTAAAGCAGTATGAAGCACTTTCTTATATCCTACAGAAAGAACATTTCCACTCATCTGGTATGTGTTTTTTGTTTTGGTTATTAAAATGCTTTAGCTATATCCCTGGGCTATAAGAATAAATAAACCTCTACCACAAATGGTTATGTCAGTTCTGTTTTTAATCACAGAATATATCTTCTAATTGAAGAAGACATCCTGACAAAATATTCTTGTTAAAATAAGCTGTTGTTTCAGTGTTTCCATTTTCATGTTGCTCCCTTTTCTGTGAAGGTAAGGAATGGAGGCTTGGTTTTAGATGTATTCCAGATGTAAATACTAAAACATCAGTGAGTTTCAAGACCATTTGCTTTCTCATATCTCATATCTGCACCAATATTTCTTGCACAGTAGAAACAGTACTCCTTTTTTTTCCTTCAAAAGAAAGAAATGTCCATCTATGGCATGCCTTCTTTAGCATAAAAATCTCTTTTAATATTTGAAACTGGTGTGCAGCCATTGATACATCTTTATATATGCTTCTAAACAACAGCATGAGCCAAAAATACCTATGGATACCTATTCCATGTGTTATAAATATTATCTATATTCTTATACAAGTAAACATCATAGCAGCTGTGTTTGAGAGGTTGGTTATTTTGTTAGGGACATGGGTTGATTCCTCCTCTTGTTTGGCTAAGCAAATTTTTCCCTATAAGACATGTTGCTTGTTATCGTCATGTGTCATTTGATAATATTTATAACATTTGGGCTTTGAGTTACTTTTACATTAATTTAAATACATTTAAAGATGGCAAACTGACTCCACGTTCTCCCATGAATCCCAGAAGGCACAATTTTGGGAGTCGCAAGTGAACATGAAAACAGAGACATTGTCAATTTTAATTTATTAAAAAATATAGCATTGTTGTGACCTAATTTCTCAGCAGAATAACGCTATATGTAAGATTGTTACTTTTAATCTATTACTTATAGGCGCCACCGTTCGGAAAAAGTTGATAGGAATTCTGTTTATTGAACATCAGTATAACAATCTGATTCCCTTAGTCTAAATAGAATTAATTCATACTGTGTATGTTATACAATAGGGCCATGCTGCATTTATTTCCTTTGTAAACTATCTTTTGCACTGTGTACTTCAAGGGAAGTGTTGCAGTCATTCTTTTAAAGACAAACATTAGTGTTAATTAGCTAGCTAAAAGGAAATTAATTAATGGAAGTAATCAAGGTGCTGAACCTTATTTCTGCATTATGTTCAGCACCTTGGATGGCTATGTCAATAAATAAAACAAAGAACAAATTTTCTGTATTTTGACATGTCTATTTCTAATTCTTAGTAATCTGAAAACTAAGCAAAACCTATTACTAAGTTCAACAATATTGTGTTGTTTTTGGTCTCAGAAGGCTTTCAATAGATGGCAAAAACAAAACATAATATTTTTTATAAAGAAAAACAGAACAAAAAACAAAATAAGCACTTTCCTAAGAGATGCAGAGAAAATTAAAACCAAAACCCCCAAAACTTTTCCTTTTTTGTTACCTTTGGCTCACAGGTGTTTCTAGTGATAAGAATAGAAGAAATTAATCTCCAAATGCTTGTTCCTTTTTCTATTTTGTTAATTTTAATTACTATTACTAATTACTATTAGTTTTGTCAATATGTTTTTTAGTAGTAAGAAGCCATTTCAACAATCTGTATCAGCAACTGGAACACAAGTGCACTAAATGTTGGAACATTAGTTGTGAGTTGGTTTGGAAGTACACAGAGCTTTCCCTTACTATTACCCAGAATTTTCCATAATGTTCAAAGCATTTTACACCCATTATCTTAATAATCTGTGAAATAAAACCTGCACGATAGGCACTGATATATCATATTACTGATGGGGAAGAAAGTAGGGAGTGAGTGATAATGGCACAGAGTGAGTGTGAGGCTTAGTTGAAATTTGATGATGTTCCTCTAGCTATTTAAATGTTTTGGATAAATTAGCAAGATAAACCCTGCCTGTATTTAAACTCAATAATAACTACTGAGTCACCACAGCACAACTTCATGTCTCTGGGGACAGTAGACCAGAAGTTAGTATCTTGAAACAATGAGCTATGGCACAGAGATAGAACATCTGCTTGGCATGCTTAAGGTCCCAGTTTCAAACCATGTTTTAAGTATATGTTTAAGTACAGTTTCAATTACATTTAAAGGCTGCTTTAAGTGTGTGTTTATTTAAAGGAGTTATTTTATAAAGGACCAGTACCTGATATATTGCAGAGGAAAACTGATGAGGGTCTCTGTTGTGAGGTTAGAACAATGCACCAGTGGTCTGTTTCCCTTTTATAGTACTGAAATACCTTAAAATGTCTAAACGGAATTAAGAATGAATTAAGAGACACTAATGTATTTCATGGTCAGTCTTGTCTTTTTCTAGCTATGTACCCAAACATATCTATCTATCTATCTATCTATCTATCTATCTATCTATCTATCTATCTATCTA
>NC_056524.1:136557513-136596608 GCF_019175285.1 Sceloporus undulatus | reverse complement strand
AAGGCCACAAACAGTTCAAGATACTTATCCCTGGTTCAGGTCATGTCTATGAATAGAGTTACATGCTTAGCACACACTGACCCATCCACAAGTCTGGTTATCATTTGTAAATTGTATTGATTGACTGATTATAGTTCTTTCCATGGAGGAAGGTGTCTTATGGCCCTTTTAAAACTAAGCAGTTTATTTCAGTATGAGCTTTTATTAGCTCCAGTCCACTTATTAAATGGGTTAGAATTCACAAAAGCTTATGCTGAAATACGAAAATTCATTTTCTTGTATAATATGAAACAATGAATTTAGATAACACTATGAAAGCGGAATGATTATGGTATCATTATGAATCCACTAAGGAAGTCTGACCAATATGCAATATGATTATGCTAAAAGGTTCTTGAATTACATTTTTCATTCCTTAAAGTTTATCGGAAAGACTTTGAAAGGTGACATAGGATATATCCACACAGCAAAAATAAAGCAGCTTGACACCACTTTAACTATCACGGCCCCATCCTGTGGAGACCTTGGAATTTGTAGTTTGGTGCGGCAACAGAGCTCTCTGACAGACCTCACCAAACTGCGAATCCCAGGATTCCACAGGATAAAGCCATGACAGTTAAAGTGGTGTCAAACTGTTTTATTTCTGTAGTGTGGCAATAGTGTAAAAATAGATTAAACCAATAAATAAATGCAAATTTGAGTTGACCACTGACACAAGGAAGAAGGGTTATATGATTGTGGTACAAGGAGCCTGGGTTGTGCAGTGGTTAAATGCCTGTACTGCAAGCCTCAAGGTTGTGAGTTTGGTCCTAGAGGAGGACTCTAGGGTTCACTTAGCCTTGCATCCTTCCATAGGCCACTAAAATGAGTACCCAGCTTGTTGGGGGGCAACTGGCTTACACATTGTAAACTGCTTAGGGAGTGGAATGGCTGGAACAGACAACACTAAAGGGCTGGCTGGATGCCGGCCCTTTGATCAGGGCCATGGCAACCACACACCATGGCCCCGATATGGTGTTTTCCTAGCCCAAACAGAAGCAGCAAAACACCACTCCTTTTTGGGGAGGAAAAGGGGTGGCTTTTCTGCCGTGGTACTGGCTTTTCAGTGGCCCTGCAGCCTGCAGCATATAAATGACACATCGCTGGAGCGTTGCAATGCTGCCCACTATCTGGGTGGACAGACAGCATGATGTCAGCTTGGGGGCATTGTCAGAGCATGCATCATCTGAATGCCATGCCCCCACACCGCCCCCAAGCCAGCGTATTGTGCCAGTCTATTTTGCCCCTTAGTCCACTGAGAAGCAGTATAGAAATGCACTTACTATTGCTATTGCTTTTAGAGTAAGCACAGTATTAATATTTTTATTAGTATCCTTTGGGAAGGAATTCCAACTATTGTGGCTTTCATATCTATTAAGCAGGTGGGGCTCAGATGGGGTTTGGCATGTGCTTGGGTGGAAAAGCCCTTTTCTTGTATCAGCTCTACTGAAACATATATCAAATACATTCTACTGCAAAGTATGTTAAGTGGAATATTGTGCTACCAAAAAACAAACAAAAGCAGACAGGTAAACAAACAAAGAAACAAAAACAACCCTCAAGATTATGTTTTAATGAAGAAGAAGAAATATGTTTCAGTATAAAATTTGGGGGGGAAATGCACGCATCCTACTTTGTAGTAAGAACATTGAACGCTTTAAAAAATCAAGAATTTAGATATGAATTTTAGAAGCTTATATTGCTTTTGCTGAAAATCATATTTCAATTGATAATTACACTCTTTCTTTCAGTAATACTCTTCCCAAATGATTGATACCCAAATTTCAAAAGTACCAACTTGCTAAATGAACTCAATTAATTTGGGTCTTCTTCCCCCCCCCCCCAGAGAATTTGGGGCTGACATGGCTGGGTTAGCTGAAAGATTTCTGCTATGAGCATTTAAACATTATCTGGGCCTGGTGGGTGTGGGGTCTTGGGGAATGGCATGAAGAGTGTTTCCTTCTTTGTAACTCACGGGTCCAATTTTCCTCCAGAACAGCAAGGGAGAGGCCAAAGACCCATTGTTGGGATCTGTGGACCAGCCCGCTGTAAGGAAGGAAAATTTTCAGGTAACGACCATGTTTTCTTTTTTTCTTGCATTTTATTCTTACATGATTTTGATCTTCCTGATTAATCTGCAGATTGTGCCCATGTTCAAACAAGGGTCTCAAGTTTAGTTTCCTTGTCATGTGAAGACTCTAGGTGACTCTACCAGCTATCGGTTCTGACAACCGTGACAGCAACTCCCAGACAGCCCCCTGCTAGCCATTTCTCAGTGCTGACTGTTTGTGAGTTCATCTTGCATGAGTCCTTGTCCATTTGTATATGTGTGTTTGTGTTTTCTCTGGTACCAGCAGAGGAACAAGGAGGCATCTTTGTTTCTCTTTCTTGCTGAAAAAATCTAGGCACTGCTGGAAAGCAAGCAGAAAAGCAAGTGGATGAGTTGTCACATGGACCAGGCTACAATCCTGTATTTCTTGGCTTCCAGTTTTCTCCAAAACTGCTTCTATATAAGCTTCTTTGGAGTTATAGAATATAAAGAATCACTCTTATCCTTTTGAACATCCTTGACATTTTTGAACTTTTCCAGAGTTGTGATCATTTAGGGTTAAAATCTACTAAACATCATTGTATTTGAAACCACTCTTGCCCCAAACCTTAAAAAAAAAAAAAACCTGACAGAAATATAATTCACTGGTGCTTCGGTTACCAGAGGAATTAACTTCTTTCTCCCTATGCAGCTGGGGCCTGGTAAAGTAGGTCAGGAGTTACAATTGTGATAATAGTGTCATAATTGTGTCTAAGAAGTTATAGTAAAGATACTGTATAATGGTTACATAGATTTACTCATCCCTAACTGTACCCAAATAGGACTGCTACTTAGTCATGATTGTGATACTGTTGCCACTTCACCAATTATCAGATGCAGGGTGAGAAGGAAGCTCAGCATCAGACTGTGTAAATAATCCCTGTAAAATATGGGTTGCATCTGTTGGATGCATCTGATTAAGTTAGGAGGGGGGGGTTGCCAAAAAAACCCCGTAAAACCTGGGTATTGACACCACCACCCCTCTGCATTTTCCTGAAAGATCCACATGGTTGGCTGTATGATAATGGGTGTGGATAGACGTGGGATAAACTGGGATAAAACTCTGCATGTCTTGAACGTGTTTTGAATAAATATGCATCATTAACTCCATCTTTACTCACAGTGCTGATATGTGTGGGCAACAGAATTTGCATAGATACACATAGATACTGTTCCAATAATAAATAAAAAATAGTGTGAACAACAAATGAGGAATGTGTGAGATTATTCTCATGGGTCCAAAATAATCCAGTTTGAGACCATTTTAACTGTCCTGGTTCAGTGCTAGGGAATCCTAGGAACTATAGTTTACTGTGGCACCAAAACTCTCTGACGAAGAAGTCTAAATATCTCACAAAACTAATTACCAGAATTCCCTAGCATTGAACCAGGGCAGTTACAGTGGTCTCAAACGGGATTATTTCCGTGGTGTGTTTTGGACAATAGTCAGGTTGCAAAACAAAACATGTAGATAACCCCAAATAATTAATACAGAATAGTGGTCAATATTCTTAATTTTTTCCATGTGCACTGCTTCCCCCTTTGCCAAATTCTAGAGCGTATTTACTCTTGTGTGCAACGAAGGTCCGGAATATGATAAGGGGAAAATATTTTGTGGTGCAGCAAATAAGCAGGGTAAGTGGAAGGTTTAACCTTCTACCCTCCCCATCACTTATTCAAACTTCCCTTCTTCAACTATGCCACTTCTTCAACTCTAATCTCTGTAATAAAAGCACACATTTCCCTTCAGCATTTGTTATTTAAACCTTTACTGACAGTAATCATTGGATGCTATCACCAATGGTGGCAGTGGAAAATAAACTACATTCCCTAAAATGAACCTACTCAAAAAGGGGGCGATAGATTTAAATTATCCTGGGTATAATCCAGCAGGCTAAAGCAGTGTGTGGGGGAGATCTAATCTAATCTAATCTGAAGCAGTGTGTATGTGGAAGATCTTTCTATTATGCCCCATCTTAATTGGATTGGAAAGGTTTGCAGAAAAACAAACTGCTTTACTGCCCTTTTCCAAAAGGGAGAAAGAGAGAATTATTGCCAATCAGATTTCTAATCTAACCCTCCTAATTGCTTTGTTTAACTGAAAAACAAAAAACACCTACCCCAATATAAATATGCAGATTCCAGACAGCTCTGTTTAATAACATAGTGCCTGTGCATAGATAGAACTCATTTTGTTTACCCTGCCTATTTATGTTGAGATCAGTTATAATTAAAATGAATTTAGTAGCAAAAAAGGAGCAATTTGACTGATTCTTCTCACCAGGAAAAGCCAGTATTTCTTGGTGTTAGGATTTGCCAGGAAAAAAAACAAACATTATTTCACTTTCTCCTATAGATTATCGATTTCCTGTGATGAAGAGCTTTTCTAGGGTGTAACATTTTCACAATTGTTCTCTGTCATCCAAAACGCATTTTCATATCACTTTTAGAAAATAGCAGCAGCAATTAGCTAACACTGTCAAAATACAAACTACTGACTGTAACATTGTCAGCATGGACAATGATGTTGATTTTTCAGAGAATCATTCCTGCATTGTTTAGTATTTCTTATAAATATGTTCTATAGAGTATTGAAACGGGAAGCATGTCTTTAAAAGGCAAAAACATGAGCAAAACCTTGCCTAATTTATAGAGATATTTAATTCATTTCAGGGTTTTCTTCCAGTCAGTTTTGCAACGGAAAACAAAGTAGTAGTATGAATTTCAAAACGCTGTGGGAAACTGAACGAGAATTGTAAAGTTAGTTTTTTTATGGGTTTTTCAGACTATGTGGCCATGTTCTAGTAGAGTTTCTTCCTGACATTTTGCCAGCATCTGTGGCTGGCATCTTCAGAGAATGTTTGCCTGGAAAGGACTTGGTTATATATATTGTGTGATCTGGAAAGGCAGGAGTGATTTGCAAATCACACACTGAGAACTGCCATTAGCAACCAACAATACACATGCAAATCACTACTGCCTTTCCAGATCACACAATATATATAGCCATATCCTTTCCAGGCAAAGCATTCTCTGAAGATGCCAGCCACAGATGCTGGAGAAACATCAGGAAGAAACTCTACTAGAACATGGCCACATAGCCTGAAAAACCCACAAAAAACTATGGATGCCGGCCATGAAAGCCTTTGACTTCACATTGTAAAGTTAGATTTGGTATCCAATACCCCAATACCACCTTAATGCTAAGAAAGTCTATAAGGAGGACATTTGCATATTCCTCCCTCTAAGTATTCATTTTCCAAAATTATATGTATGCACACCACTAATAATATATGAAATTTGATAAACACAATTCAAAATTCTCTGATTATGTGATATTCAAAAGTGATAAATTGTTACACCTGTCACTCAGGGATGAGGACATGAATTTGGCCTCATCATAGAAGAGGACTCTAGAAGTGAGCATATTAATGACAAATAGGATAGAACATTAATCTCTCTTCCCATTCATGCACTCAAATCAAGTACGGCTTTATGCCATTCAGGAATATGTATCTTTAAATTTAGGAAATCATAATAAAAAAAATTCTGGACTGATTCTAATCTTTGCAGTTTGGGGGGGGGGTATTCTGTACAAAATTTTCACATCAATATTTGTGCTGAAAACACAATTTTCTGAACAAGAATTGCCTCCCCCCCACAAAAAAATACTGATTTATGTGCAAATAATGTGAATCTTGAGTAGATTAAGTCCCCAGTTACAGCATTCTTTGCTCCCTTTGTAGAAAATTCTGTTTTCTGTGCAGAAACCAAAACAAAATGCATGCATTTCAGAATAATTCCCCAACTACAGATTTATAGCACAGCATGTGCTATGAAGAAAGTATGAGTTGTGTGCATAAACGTTCTGTACAAAAAAACAAACAAACCCCACAGCGTTTTCTTTAGGGGGGAGGAGAACATGCAAATTTTGCACTAAATATGTCCCAAACTATGAATAATCTTGAAAACTGTGGGGGGAAGAAAAGTCCTTCTTTTGAGAACAACATTAATGAAGAATTACATCTCTGCTCTAAAGCACCCAGCAGAAGAAGTGCTTGGTCAAATCTGAGGAAAGTGTGCTTTATGCACAGGAAACTTGCAAACAAATTTCATCTTAGAAAGAAAGAATCCATCCTGATGCTACCTCATCTGATAAATGCTGACTTTCACTTATTGTGTTGCTAAAAAAGGTTACTTCAAAAAAAAGACCCACCTCCTCTTAACAAGGAAAAGAGGATCACTTGTCCATAAGAGCCAAATCTATCACCACATGAGGTTAATGATTCCAAGGTCTGGGTAGGATACATTAATAATCCAACAATGAAGATTAAGACATTCATGGAAGCAATTTTCTATATCACTTGGTTTGTTCAAACCATAATTATTAACCAGCTAAGGTTTGAAACCACATTCTGATGGTGGTTTGGTATAATGGACTAATGTATGAGTAAAGTATTGGTTCACAACTGAAAACTGGATTCTTCCAAACTACAAATGGAAATGCTAAACTTACTATCCTTAACACATGAATCTTGGGGCTCATTGTGATGTGCTTTCATAACGGGAAAACCATTCTGTGCCTAGAACATGCAATTTAGACAGATTCCCCTTGCTACCCAAAAAAGAGAAATCTGTCGCAATCCACAAGTTCAAGACTTTTGTCATTTCTGTTGGCAATTGGCAGACAGTGGAAAGGAACCATATGCTCTGTATTAAGTAAGGACAGTGAGAAGCCAGGGACAGTGAATATAGAATCCTAAAGGTGTAGAATAGGTCCCATGTTTCCATTATGCATAGGGAAAATGACACTTGATCCTCAGGGCTGTGTATCAGTGGCCTTGCTGTGCTTGCCAATGGACAAGACCTTCCCTGTCTCCATTTTTACTTATAGGTTTTCATTGCATCCAGAGAAATTATGCTTGCATACTAGGCAGAAAAGGGTGGCACGATAACTGCATGTTGCACATCATGTCTGATTTCACAAGGAAAAGTGGAAAAGAGATGTGAATTGGCATCTAGTTTCACCTTCAGCAAAAGAGGAAATCTATGAATCCGTTCAAAACACAGATACAGTTTATTTTAAAGTATGAGTGGGCGTTCAAGAGCTAGATGCCAACATTTATGCTGCTTGCTTCAAGCAGCAGCAAGCTATTTCAATTTATTTTTAAAAATACTGGAGCAGCAAGACACATATATACCCATGTCAAATCTCAAACTTCTTTTGAAGAAGATTCAAAAAGGATTTGTCGTGTAGCATGGAGGGTGCAATTTGAACAGCATAATTTTGATAAAGCATGGTGGGTGCAGAGACCTAGTTGTTTGGTTCTCTTGATTCTGGTCATTTGCTGGGGCTGAGCTAAAATACTACCGTCCATTTCTGCAACCCAATTTTTCACAATATTTTGTGTATGGCTGCACAAACTGGAAGGAGGAAATAAATCACAGGATCATAGAAACAGAGAAATAGATCACTGCAGCTCAGATTACCCGGTTGTTACCATTTTGTTTTCCCCAGGTTGTTCTGTTTCAAAGGTCATTTGGAGATTAAAGGTAGTTGCTATTGGAAGTTTTGTTTTTATGATGGCAACCATGTTTCTTCAGAGACTCCCTTAAAAATGGGAATGTCTGTTAAAAACAAATAATTTAATTTGAAATTTGAAATTGTCTAAATGTTATTCTCATCCCAGGGAAGAGTCTTCCTGTCTGCAAATGACCAAAATCTAGTTGGTGGAGGCTTTCTACCTAAATCCTACCCCTGCAGGTTCAGCCATCATTGTTTACAGGAGCTGTCTGAGCCTCCACTGCAGGATTCAGCCAGATCTTGCAAGCACTGACTGAAAGCATGTCAATTCTCTCCCACTTCAAATCTGAGGTGTGTCATTAATCCAGAATACTAAACCACATATAGAAGACTCTGGGAACTTTTGACACTAACTGGCATCAAAAATTGCAACATGCTCTGATAATTTTTTTAAGGCAAATCTTTTGTTATGAATCAAGCAAATAAATGAATAAATAAAGAATGGAATAAGCAGTTGTTGGGTCACAATCAGCAAAACCTGGCAAAACCCAAGGTTCTCACTCCTTTGGATCTTTCGATGATATCCCTGTTCAGTGTGGTGTGGGAAAAACTGGTTAGGGGAATCTGGGAGCTATAGTCCAAACAGTAACTTTTCTAGGCTCTGGAACAGCAAACTTTTAACTTATAGTTTTTTGTGGGTTTTTCGGGCCATGTGGCCATGTTCTAGTAGAGTTTCTTTCTGACGTTTTGCCAGCATCTGTGGCTGGCATCTTCAGAGAGTGACTATACTAGAACATGGCCACATAGCCCGAAAAACCCACAAAAAACTATGGATGCCGGCCATGAAAGCCTTTGACTTTACATTTTAACTTACTGCCGGTACAGACCGGCAAAAAGAGCTGGCTTCAGGGTAGCATAGGTGTGTGGGGTCTGTATGTCATGACTCCGCCTCCAAGCTGGCATCACACCTCCCACCCAACCAGATGGCTGCGAGCATTTCGGCGGCAAGGTGTATAGATGTCGCACACCACCAAAATGTGGAAAAACCATTGCCACATCAGCAAAGATGCTTTTTCCCAGTGCAAAAAAGGAGTGGCTTTCTGCTTCTTTTTGCTCCTGGAAAATGCTGGATCAGGGTTGCAGCAAGTGGTTGCCGCTTCCCTGATCTGGTGCACAAAGGAGCGGCATGACCCCTTTGGGGCTGTCTGTTTTCAGCCTTAGTGATATCAACCCCTTATTCTAATTTTATTTCTGGAGGAGAAGCGGAATTAACTTCAGCTTTATAGCAATGTAAATCCAGCCTTTCTTTTTCACATTTCTCATTTGCTTAAAAATATAAAGGGCTGGAGTTCTAAATGCATTTTACTTACAAAGATAATTTACAGTTATCACAAAGCATTTTCATAGTGAGGACAAGGCACCACTGTGCTCTTGCTCTCAATTATGCCTTGTAAACAATACATTAAGCCAAATGTTTACTGATCTAGAAAATAATAGCACCTCAACATACATATTAAACATATTTCTAAATAAAAATGCAGTAATTTGCATAAGAACCAAGCCACTCTTGCTTGCCCTTTTATTCCCCAAAATTCAGTTTAGACACAGTTCTCTGTATAATGTTTGCAGTGCCACAGGAATGTCACTGGCTGCAATGTTAGTGTGTCCTCCAAAATTTCATAGATAAAAGCCATGATACTTGTGGATAAACAACCTCAGAGCTTCCAGACAGAGGTTATTAATGAGGAATAACAAACATACAAAAGGAGGCTGCAGCACTTTGCTTTTGCCTGAGCCTCCTGAGAAGAGGAAGATTCTACCCTTCTCCTCTCCACCTTGCTGAATTAACTGAGTGCAAACTACTTTTGACCTTTGAATTTTGTTTGCAGCAACTGAAGTTATCTAAAGAAAAAGGGGGAAAGTGGGAGGAAGAGAGAGGAACTGGGCCCTTTTAAAGCAGGTTGAAAAGTGGGACTAGAGAGTTAATCAGGGCTCATTCTGTCAAACTGAGACAGTGGAAGATTATGTGTTAGTTGTTGTTGTCTATGATTTTTTTTAAAAGTCAGATATCCTTTTCATTTTTGAATGTTTTCCATGTACAGTACAGACTGTTGACTTCTTGTACACAGTTAGTACAACTGCATGTTTTACAGGATTAAAGCTAATTTTTGCAGACTTGCATTCTGCACTGTCTCTCACCTAGCTTCCTTTCCTATAACTTGCCAGCCATGGTTAATTCTAGGTAACTTGCTTTCTTTTTTTCTATGGCTGCTAATTTCTCCAGTCTATTTTCGGATTTGTTCTCCCTAACGTGCACAAAGCGCTTCTGATTGTTTACCCCAGAGCCTCCAGAGACTGACAAAAGCCTCAAGGCAGCTGCTGTTTATTCTACACACTTGGACTGTTAAGGGTTTATTTTCAGCTGGAGGCAGGTAGGCCCAAGTTGTGATAAAGACCAATCATGCCTGTCAATGTTGCAGTGCATTTTGCAGCACAATGTGAGGTGTGAGCCCATCTTGTATATTTATTCTTACCTTTCAAATTGATTCCACATTCTCATAAATACTAATTTAGACCTGGGTGGTGATAGTTTACTCTGTGTTTATAGTTTTTTCCCTGCCTTTGCTGTTGGTACAAAAGTACCTCTTCGATTTTCTTCCTTGGCTGCTAGCTGCAGCAAGTCAAAATTGCAGGCTAATGGTGAGGTGAGCAGCTTATAATATATGATAATCAATACTTCAGATCTGCTTTCTGTGATATGACATAAAAGAGGGAGGCATGGGGCGGGGGAAGAGAAAGAAAGCTGCTGATGTTTTCTTTTCCTTCCAGCACAGTGGTGCAAAGGCTTGAAGTGCTAGTGGGTTTTCCCTTCAAGGTCAGCATGTGCCTATTTCCTCATAAAACCACTCTCTTTTCCCCGACTTCTCCTTTTTGCCTCATATTTAATTCAGCTGGTGCTAGGAATCCCAGGTAGCTAAAATGGAAGCCTAGTCAATACCACAAGCATAAATACAAACCTTGGAAATTTTCTACACATTCAGAAATGAGTAGAAGAGAAAGCAGGAGTGATGGCTGTCATTTCCAGCAGCAGATCTACAATGAGTCAAGGTGAGATGGTTGCCTCAGGAGCTTTTGGACACTGTTAGGGATAGCATTTTACATTTACAGCGACAGAGAGGGAATGGGAGAAATGCTATTTCCACCCAAGAGAAGGCACTGCACACAGAGGCACTGAGGACTGATTTACTGACTGATGTGGCTGTGCTGAAAATCCCTTCTCTGTGCAAGTACTTTGCATATGTACCAGGATATGTGAGTGCGTTAGTACTCATTTGAATGCTTTTTATACCAGCATCAGGCAACCTGGGATGGCTGAAGTGGCATGGCTATGCCTGCTTTGATCACATTTCTAACGTGTTTGTTTTATCATTTTATTTATTTATTTACCCTGGAAACACTTTCTATTCTGGAAAACAAATTTAACAACAATATTTTAAAAGAGTGAGAGAGAGAGCTGAGTAGAATGATCAAGAATGCAGGAGTATTACACAAATTTAGGAGATAGGATGGGCTGTTAGTGTTAACCTTTTTTCTCTTTTAAAAGATAAAGCATACAAGGGAGCAACTCTTGGCCTTTTCTGTGGGACTTGAACAGGAGAAACTCCAAACAGACTGGCCAATGTGCTTTAAAGGTGTGTCTTTGATGGGCTCCCCTTTTGATTTTCATTCTCCAGCACCAAAACATGGCCATGTTTGTGAGATTGAGCAGTGGCATATGCTTAGGTGTGGCCACATGTACTGTAATCGTGTGGAAGAGAAAATTTCAGCATTTCAGACAGAATGTTGAGCAAGCTTCATTGCATGAAATTCCATCTTCTGTGTAAATATTACAGGTAGATGACCTGCACATCACTTCTTCATGAAGAACTAATGTGCAGTTTTTGAAGGATAAGGCAAAAATAAAGACGATTCCTTAATCTGGCTTATTTTAAAGCAAAGCAAAGCAAAACATCTGACTATTCCCTCATTCTGCTTGTGACTCTGTTTATGTGGCTGACTGCTTCCTTTCTCTTTAATAGTTCAAAATCAGGCTATCTTCAAAATTGTTTAGAAAGTTATAGGAATATCCTAACAATAGTGGACTAAGTGTCAGTATCTCTATTTTAATATTACCAGAAGGACCCTTATTGAGAAACTAAGGTTTTATCAGGGAGCAAGCGTGGTGTGACAAAGAAGTCTGAAGTTTAGAAAAGTGATCCTAGCAGATTCCTTAGAGATCAGTAAAAAAATTAAAAACTATTATTTCAGTTATTTTGGGAGCCATTGGATGGAACAGAACTATTAAGATAAGCAGATAAAGGAAACAACTGTTTGCAACCCAGTGACAGATAGGAAGGGAGAGCTCTAACAACCTAGACATAATAAATGGCAATATTCAGTCTTGTTACAAAATGTGTGTTGTATTTTATGGCTATTTTGGTAATAAGAAGTTCTTTACCAAAAACTGAGGGCCAGTACAGATTGCCGGTTTGCGGTGGCCTGGGACCAATTCTAGGGTTCCAGAGCGCACAGCTTCAGCACGCTCCGGAACCCTAGCATGTATGAACAGCACCATCTTTATGTGGTGCCATCCATAAGGGGCATGTGTGCATGACGCAAGTGCAGCACTGCATTTGCACCTCTGAGGACCACGCTTCCATCATGGACATGTCACAGTGTGCCAATGGCACACTGATGACGGCATCTGCGTGTACCAAGAAGTTTTTTCTGGGATCTTTTTGGTCCAGAGAGACACTGTGTGGTTTGGCTGCTGCGGCGTCCCTCCAGAGGGAAACTGGGTGTCACCAGCCTGCCCCTTTGGTGCACTCTGGAGAGCCCCAAAAGAGTAAGAGAAATGAAGTAGTAGCCCTTTGGATCCCAGGTCCTAGCACCAATAAAGGTATACCAGCGTGTCTTGTGTTAGTCGCAACAATTCATTCAAAACTGGTCCAACATCTCATTTTCATACTTAAAGCCAGAAATAATTTGATAGGAACAGATCGTTGATATTGGATAGATTTGCTAGAATATCATCAATTTTCATAATATTAACTATTAGTGGGCAATTTATGGCTATGCAGATGTTAGACCAAAATTCTCATCAGCCCTAGGCAGTGGTGTCTCATGATGGTGGTCATAGGGCCACAAGTTGCCTATCCCTGTCATCAAGGCATCTCTATGTCACAAGGCATTTCTCTGTCCTAGATGGAAGAATAAATACCTTCCCTCTGCAATAATTTAAATGGTAGATAATGCCAGTCAAAGTATTTTGAAACCTACAGCAGGAAATATCACTAAGACCTCTTCTCATCAGTGGCAGTGAAATCACATTACTAATAAACTAAACTATTTTCTGCGCTTCTGTAGAAAGTGCATTGAAAAGTGGATGGAAAAGTGTTGCACTTTAGGGAGGGGGCAGTTAGACTCTTTCAAAAACCATATCTCCTTCCCATGCTCTGAGATCTGCAGGGGCAGGCTTTTTCCTTTTCCCACCATGATCCCAGGCATGTCTGGTGAAGACACAAGAGAGAGAGAGCCTTCTTGGTGGCTGCTCCCAAATTATGGAACTCCCTTCCCTGGGACATCTGCAAGTAAAGACATTTTTATATAGGAAAACTTGTGGTTTTGGGAGCTGTAGTGTTTTTATTTTATTATATTTTAAGTGTCTTTTAATGCTGTTTTTAAGTTGTTGTTAATACTGTTTTAACTTGTTTTTATCTTGTGCTTCTTTAATATCTATTTAGTTTATTTGAATTTTAACTTTTGTATTTATATGAGGTTTTTTTTTTATTGTATTGTGTTTTTAAAATATTGTTAACCATCTTGGATCACATACTGAGGGAAAGGTGGGAAATGAATGACTTGATTAAAATAAATCATCTGCCTGATGCTCCTGCCACTAGACCATTCAGTTGGCATCCACAGAAATCCCCATGGCATGCACATTATGCCTCTTTGCACAGATCATACACAGACAGTATGCACAGACAGGGACACTACAGACATGCCCCCAAACATTCACACACACAGCTCTTTATCACTCCGGACATTTTGTTCCCTCTTATTATGAGCCTGGAATGATCAAGAAGGAAAATGGCTTTGTTAACAAAATTTTTCCCATCACTTTGAGAAAGCAGAAATAAGGTGCCTGACTGGAAATATTATCAATTCTAAGAAAATATAAATGCATAGCATTCTTCCTAATAGTATGAATTGCACAAATCAATTTTCTATTTTTTTTTTACCAAACCAAGCAAAAAAGGAGAAAACCAATTACATGATCTATAATCATGTCAAATAAAACAGCAATAATGCCTCTCTTGACAAGCTTGTTCTTAATGCACAATAGCAGAAAATTCCATTCCTATATTCTTAGCTGGGAAAGGAAGCTATTCGAGAAACTTTTTTCATTACATGAACTGCCACGCAACATAATAATCACAAACATGCAGAAGCTTCAGGATAGATTTCAGTGCCCTTAATTTTTATGAACAGTTTGTATTTGTGTAAAGTCACCCATTATTCAGTTGTTAGATCTGTTGGGGAAAAGTAATAATTCTTATAATGCCTTTTGATTTCCTTGACTACCTTTTCTCAACCACTTTTAGCACAACAAAGGCTAAGAGATTTCTACACCCGATTAGTTTATGAATGAAACTCAATTTTACTTAGAGGAAGTCCCTAACGATCCCCTTTCTGTTTGCTTTGGGCTATACAGCAATGGATGAGAATAATTCTAAAGAAATTGATTATCTCAACCTGCTGGTTTATGCAATGCCCCTGAAATGTTCGACTGTGATTTCTTTTTATAATGGCGAAATCCAATGGCCAAGTGAGCAGGCTGTGATTTGGTGAAGGCGGATGATTAATGACTTAACAGTGTTGTTTCTTGTTTATTTTGCAGAACAAGAAGAGTGCATTAATTGCACAGATGAATGTCGAGTGCTTGGTCATTCTGATAGATGTTGGATGCCCCAGTTCCCCACTGCCAACCAGGCTGAAAATGCAGATTATCGAACAAATATCTTTGTCCCCACAGTGGAAGCTAATGTTGAGACTGAGACTTACGAAACTGTGAACCCCACGGGGAAAAAGACTTTTTGTACATTTGGGAAAGACAAGAGAGAGCACACTATTCTCATTGCCAATGTGAAACCTTATCTCAAAGCCAAACGTGCCCTGAGTCCTCTCCTCCAAGAGGTTCCCTCAGCATCAAGCAGCCCAACCAAGACCTGTATTGAGCCTTGCACCTCGAAAAAAGGACCACTGGATAGTTGTGAAGTCAAAACAGGAGCCTTGGCTGAACCCAGCAGCCAGTACATGACAGCTACTGACAGTCAGTATCTATCACCTAGTAAACAGTCCAGAGACGCTGCATTCATTGCATCTGATCAGATGGCTAGGGTCTTTGCTGAGGTGCATTCCCGAGTGAGCCGAGACTCCGCTGAGATGGACTCTGTACTGGAGCAGATAGACCGTTCAAACAGGGAACTAGGGAGAGAGTCAGTGGATGCCGAGGAAGTAGTGCGGGAGATTGACAAGCTTTTACAGGACTGTCGGGGAAATGACCCTGTGGCTGTGAGAAAATGAAACAAAAAAACAAAACAAAACAAAAGACAGCCTGGCATTTATTTGCTTCTTCTGCTGATTTAAAAAAAAAATCTCCCCTGGTTCTAAAATTTATACAGGGATGAACGAAGACCAATGCTGCTTTAAGGCTTTTAGTGAACATCTGAAGTGCCCACAAGTATGTTCTTTTCACTGCTCTTTCTTTTTCAGATAACACTGGTTTCGTTTTTACCAAACTTTCATTAGAACAGTGTGATGTGTGTTAAGAGAAGGGAGGAGGGTGGAAGGAAGGAAAGAAGGAAGGAAGGAAGGAAGGAAAAATTGATGCCACTTTGACAATCTAATAGAAAGTTGTAGAAAAAAGACAAATGGAACCTGATATTTTAAGACTGATAGTTGATGTTGACTTCACTGTTTACCTGTAGACCCCATAAAAAGCAGGGTGGAATAGTTCTGTGATAGGTTTCCAGCAGTCATTACATGCTTCTACTGAAAATCCCAAAACCAGAAACCAAGTAAACATACAAAAATCCCTGTAGTCAACCAAGCTACACCAAGCATTAACAGTCATTTGTGATAACCATTTCTGTATAAAGTTATCTGCCACACGCGCACACATACACACACAAAAGAAAAGAAAAACAAACAAAAAAGAGAGATAGAAAGAAACCCAAGATTCCATTCCATAGCATTGTTCAGCAAAAATATCCTGGTCATTAGTAATTCAGCTCATGTCATATTAAAGTTAAATGTAAAATGGTAGAGTCCATGTTTGTCCTGCACACGCATAAACTAACTCACATGGTAAGAAGAGGGGGAAGGGGCTTTAGTGTCCAGCAAAACTCTAGGATAGCAGTATCTTTTAAACCTGAGGCATAATATGAGATCACAAATAATAATTACCCTTTGAGGGGTAATAATAGTGGAGATAAATTAACATTATTAACACCTTTTGTAAGTCATTTGTGGACACTAAAATAGCTCAAGTGAGTGAAAACATTTCAGATATCCATGCAAATCCACTAAAATCATTTAAATGTGCAAATGTAAGAAGATTCAATGTGTTTACATCAAATGACATATTTTTATTGATTTATTGCAGATTCAGTGCATTTGAGCCAAATTGTTGAGTGTATAAGAGCTATATTGTGTATTTTATTAAATTAATATATAGTTGTGTTGCAAAAAAGAAATATTTGGGCTTATAATGTAAATGGCAAATGTTGCCTCAGTAGCTGTTGAACTCTATGAGTTTTGTTCTCCTTTTTCTTTTCTTTTTCTTTTCCTTTTCCCCCGCGGAGTGTGGAAAGCAGGGCCTCAGAGCAAAGTCTCTTGTTTAATGTATGGTCTACCAAGTACTGCAGTACATAATCTGTTCAAAATGTGTCTTGAGTGAGTTGATGGAGCTAACTGAACGGCCGGCGAATACATCCATCCGTCATGGTTATGTGCAAGTCCTTGTAGAAGCTTCTGTCGCAACCCATGTTTAATAACAAAAATTACACTTGAACCAACACCTGGAACCTCCTTGTTCTTTGCTGAGTGTTGCTCAATCATTCACAAAGACACAGACCAATCTGTTTAAATAGTATGGTCATGGTTGAATTCTCAAATTACCCTAATATTTCAAAGTTCAATACTACTCTTTGGTTCATGGAGCATGAAAATGCTTTGGTGCCCATGTGATACAAACAATCTTTTGTCTGGTTTTCTGGAAAGAGCTGTTACATTTACTAAAGTTTCAGTGTGAGCTCACAGGCCTCCCTCTGTCCCTCTTATCAGCCTATTCATTCCCTCTCTCTCTCTCTCCCTCTCCCTCCCCTCTCTGTCCTTGGCACACACTTTCCCATGTGTTGTTCTGCATTTAATTCTTTTAAAAAACTACAGCATAAATTTAATGTTTTATTTGAAATTTGTATAAGCACAACTGAGTATCAGAATTATAGCTATAGATATAAATGTTCATAAAACATTCATATAACCCCTTAGTTCATTTTCTTCCCCATGTCTATGTTTTAGGTGAGCTGTGCAACGTAGTGCCAATACATTCACTTGGGACAAAGGTGTCTTGTTACTGTGTTAAACCCTGAACTATCATTTTTTTATTAAATCTAAATGATCATATGCATTTCTTTATATGAAAAGCAAAGTTCATTCTGGTTGGCCGATTTCAAACTCCACAAAAGCTGCTCTTTTATCCTGTGGTATAGTGATGGGAGTGCTGGACTAAGATTCTGAAGACCAAGGTTTGAATCCCTGCTCAGCCATGGAAACCCACTGGGTGATCTTGGGCAAATCACACTCTCTCGGCTTCAGAAGATGGCAACGGCAAACCCACTCTGAATAAACTTGCCTAGAAAACACCATGATAGGCTCACCTTGATAGGTCACCATATGTTAGAAATGATGTAAAAGCACAGAACAACAACAAGCTCTACTAAAGAATCAACAGATTAGTATAGAAATCCTTTACTGACCACTCTTTTGGGGAGGGGGGACAAAACCACAGCTAAAAATCACAGCCTTTTGTAATCTTAAAACAGCAATTATGAAAGGAGCTCTTGGATCCCTTCACATTAAGTTCACAATCCAGCTGTTTTCATACTCATATGAGTCTGACTTATAGGAGTAGGAGCTACCTCATTCCCTCATGTGTAACTTCTGGTAACATTTCCAGCAGCAACCCTTAAGGCATGTTCTTTTCTGAGATATTTGTCACACCTCTGCTCTTGTCCCCAGACTCTTCATGCTAGCAGTGTCCATGTGAGCAATTAGAACACAAAGAGGCAGCCAGGAAAAAAAAGTCTTCAGAAAAACTAACAGATTTTATTATAGGGCAAATTATAATATGTAGAAGGTAAGAACCTGACACTCCAGGCCTTCTCTCGGTTTGAAATGGGGAAAGGGAGGGAAGACCAAGGTGGTTCAGCCATGGCATTTGGACACTGAGGCTTCTTGCCAACAAAGGCAAGCTGGCAGGATCAGGGGGAGAGTAGCAATGGCAGAACAGCAAGGACCTCAAGCCCTTGAAGGAACTGCTTCTGGCTGCTTACAAGAGACATGGAAATACAATAGTTCTCTCATTCTCCCTTACAGTTGCGGAAGATAAAAGGGTGCATCATGAGCCACTGAGGATCAGGGACAGGAACCACCAGTTCTCTGTTGCCCTTGGTTTTCTGGGCAAGTAAAAGATGCAGTGGGGAGCCATTCTGACCACCAGTCCATGTACTTCCAACAGAGAAGCTGGGTCTCCTGGAAGAGTGGCCTAAGTCATTTTGCCTGGGTGGACAGTGGAGCTGGAGCAGAAAGCCATGTTTCATCTCAAAGGCTAATGTTATTTTTGTTTGGGAGGCAGAGGAGTCCACATATGCTTCCCCTCTCCTCCCTTCCTTGGGTAAAATGTACTCGGTGTGTCATTGTGTATGTCAGAAAAATAGCATCAAGCATGTAGTGTTTTGCTAGCTATGTAATTATTCGACAGAGACTAAACCAGGCTGTATAAATGACGTTAAGTGTTGGAGGCATCTGCATTTTCTAAATGGTCTCTGCACTAACTAACCAATTGTACAGTTTACTGTTATGTGTCTGAAGACATAACTACCCTTCCCTATAAAGTGCTCCAAGAAGGGTGTTTATCCATGTAAAAAAGGAATTTAGCTTAAGGCATTATGTCAGTGATGATTTACTAGCTCTAGCTGTTTAACACATTATCTGTATTTAGTTCTGATTATTTATTTACCAGTGCAATGCAATACTCAGGAGTCACGGCTGTAAAGCTCAGTTTAGGAAACCTTGCTTTTATTTAATGTACCTGTCAGTAGATAGTTACTGGCATGCTACACTGCTATGGAGTGCTATCTTTCACCTTGCCTTGGCATACGTGAAGCAGAAAATGTGTGATACAGCAAGGATGCACATTTACAACAGATTCACACAGTCACTTATTGAACAAAAGACCAAGTAATCAATCACTTGAATGTGGATGAGTCATCACAGATCAGACACTGTTGCTGGAACATATGCATCAGTCTGAATCATCAGGCTTCATGTGTGGTATCTGGACTATTCAGGTTAGGAATACAGGTGAAGGGCAGGATGTTTGAATGTTACAAACGCTTTTTAAAATTACTCCCTCCAGGAAGGTTAGTCACCCTCTCTCTAATGTAGTACATTTCTTTCATTTCAGAATTCCAATTAATGTTGAACTGAGGGGAAAAAACAAATTGCCTCTCCACTTAGGCACCCCATTCACAAAAGAGGGGACTCTGATTTGGCTTTAAGGAAACATTGCCAGTTGCCTTGCCTCACATGGGAATATGATTGTCACTGCTACCACAGAAACAGTTTTAATTGTTTTGCTTTTCTCTAGCAAGACGTAGCAAAGTATAGGTAGATGAAGGGAATGCTATGGATATAGTATATCTTGATTTCAGTAAGGCCTTTGACAATGTTCCCCATGGCATTCTTGCATACAACCTTGTAGAATGTGGGCTAGACAAGTCAACTGGTATGTGGATCTGTAATTGGTTGACCGGCCGAACCAAAAAGGTACTCAACAATGGTTCCTTTTCATCCTGGAGAGAAGTGACCAGTGAGGTCCCACAGCGGTCTGTCCTGGGCCCAGTGCTATCTCTGTCAATGACTTGGATGACAGGATTGGGAGCACACTTATCAAATTTGCAGATGACACCAAATTAGGAGGAGTAGCTAATAATCTAGAGTATAGGATCAAAATGCAAAATGACCTGAATAGAGTAGAAAGCTGGGCCAAAGCTAATAAAATGAACTTCGACAGGGAGAAATGTAAGGTACTGCACTTAGGTCAGAGAAATGAAATGCACAGATATAGGATGAGGGACTCCTGGCTGAATGAAACTACATGTGAAAGTAATGTAGGAGTCCAAGTAGACCATAGTGTGATGCAGCAGCTAAAAAGACCAATGCAATTTTAGGCTGCATCAATATAAGTATAATGTCTAGATCAAGGGAAGTAATAGTGCCACTCTATTCTGCTTTGGTCAGATCCCACCTGGAATATTGCATCCAGTTCTGGGTACTACAATTCACAAAAGATGTTGAGAAACTGGTGCATGTACAAAGGAGGGCAACTAAAATGGTGACGGGTCTTGAAACCATGCCATATGCCTTAGGGAGCTGGGGATGTGTAGTCTGGAGAAGAGAAGGTTAAGAGGTGATATGATAGCCCTGAGTAAATATTTGAAGGGATGTCATATTGAGGATGGAGCTGGCTTGTTTTCTGCTGCTCCAGAGAATGGGACCCAGAACAATGGATATAAGCTACAGGAAAAGAAATTCCACCTCAACATTAGGAAGAACTTCCTGACAGAAAGGGCTGTTTGACAGTGGAACACACTCCTTCCTCAGAGAGTGGTGGAGTCTCCTTCTTTGGAGGTCTTTAAACAGAGGCTGGATGGCCATCTGTCGTGGATGCTTTGAGTGAGAGTTCCTGCATGGCAGGGGAT
The DNA here is from genome assembly GCF_019175285.1 of Sceloporus undulatus. Lineage (NCBI taxonomy): Eukaryota > Metazoa > Chordata > Lepidosauria > Squamata > Phrynosomatidae > Sceloporus > Sceloporus undulatus. The sequence goes on along the minus strand of NC_056524.1, from coordinate 136,575,865 downwards.
TGAACTGAATGGCCCTTTTGGTTTCTTCCAACTCTATGATTCCATGAAAGTCTACTACACTGTGAAGAGCTCTACCTCTTGTCCAGCAATCTTCAAGTGCCGAAGACCAAATGTTGGGATGTCAGGTGATAAATATAGTGTACTACTCTACGTTGAAATGTCCTTATATTGTCAAATCATTGGACTATCCTTCCTCTATGAAAGTGGCTCAAGCAAGGCCTTTCCTACTGTTGTCCTAGTTAGTTACCTAGTGATTAGATCTAGGCCGTTCTACATGCAAATGCTTTCCATGGAGTTACAGATCCACTGCACAACATTATTCATACTCTTATAGCTCTGTGAACGAGGGGTGAGGGAGGGATCACAAACTGTTTGACCTTGCCTCTAATGGCACACACCGTTTATTTTGAAATAAAACTGCAATGGCAATATTTTCTTACAGACTTAAAGGATCTGATGCATTTGGGTTATAATGGAGAAGGCAGACATGATTAAGAGTGAAATCCAAACATTGTTATATAGTGTCAGAACATGATTCATCAACATTATCACTGATGGCACAGTTATTGAGGCATAATTCAAGAAGTATTCCAGGTATATTTATAGTGACATCACATAACATGTCTGCTAAGGAGTAAGCTTCATTGGATTCAGTTGGACTTTCTCCAAGGTAAGTGAGAAACAGCCTCTACAGACCTCAGGGCAGAGTGGGGGCATGGCATCCACACAGCACACGCCTGATACTGCTGGTCTGTACAGGTTGTTTCTCACTTACCTTGGAGAAAGTCCAACTGAACCCAATGAAGCTTACTCCTTAGCAGAGATGTTATGTGATGCTACCTGGAATACTTCTTGAATTATGCTTCAATAATTGTGCTTTCAGTGATAATGTTGATGAATCATGTTCTGACACCATATAACAATGTTTGGATTTCCCTCTTAATCATGTCTGCCTTCTCCATTATAACCAATGCTGCCTCCATCATGCTGTGCACCTGACCACAGTTGTGTACATATACAAGTATGATTGCATGGCATTCTGTGTTAAATATGTGTCTGGATAGTCATACGCAGGGCTTTGCCTTCTTTGAACCTACTTTCTCCTAAAACAGCACACAACAATGATGTAAATATCATTATTATACCATTGTTTGCTTTTTATAAATGGAGTTAATCTATGTGAAGATAATGGCCTGCATGTGGTGCAAAATTAATTTCCTTTAGTTTACACAAGATGAATTGCATCTGCATTGTGAAAAAACATACTTTTGAGGATAAAGATGGTGCAAGAAAGTGAAAATTACTCAGGCCTAAAGGGGAAAAAAACATATTACTGACCCTATTTGTACAAAGGCCTTACTTCTGAGTAAACATGGTTAGGCTATTTCTCTCTCTCCCTTTCATATAAAAAATTGAATTGATACCTTATAGGTAGGGAAGAAAAAACTGGTTATGACATTGCAATGTAGTTGTCTCCACTGTTCAAACAAAACACCTTGTTTGCTTTGAATTGGTGGTGATCTGGACACATGACATTTTGACCAATTCAGAACAGGTGATGGCACCTGAGGGTATTAACATACAAGGAAAAATAATATTGATTTTTTTCAGGAGTTTCCTGGAAAATTTGGATGTTTATGTGTAACTGTAGGATTCAGATTGGCAGTGGAGGGAGAAACTTGTAGTTGGAGTAGAACAGACAGGCGTTTTAGCAATCATATTATGGTCCCTGCCAGGAAGTGACAACTCTCATAAGATTGCAAATTCATGCATCTTGCTTGGCATTTTTAAAAATTTGTGTGCATAACTGGGTATCAGCATATCTGCTTGGTAGTAATTTATACCTGCATTTGCACACCTCTGATTAACTGCTTGGATTAGCCTTAATGATGGCTGAAGGCCATTTCTCCTATGGTTAGAAGAAGAAGAAGAAGAAGAAGAAGAAGAAGAAGAAGAAGAAGCAGACAGACAGACAGACAGACAGACAGACTGTCCTGGAACAAAGTGGAAATGCATATTTTCACATGCATGATGGACAGGGTGAAAAAATAAATAAAGCAGAGGGGCCATGGATGTTTGGCTGAAAATGATGCAGGGAAACAATGCATCATTTTACAATGAGGTGGCCTCAGAATGGGAGAATGCATGGTGGATTAAGCCAAATTTACTGCAATTTGCCTCATTGTTTATAGTAATTGTGTAGATATGCCCAGGGTTGCTGTAAATTTGGAAAACCTAGGTCCCACCCAGATTTTACAGCAAGTGTAGACTTGCCCTGAATATCATCTTAATTATGTTATATCTTGATCCTGAACAAGTCAAAAAAGATGGGAACACTATTAAAAAATAAGGCAACTGGGTCACAGTGAGTTCGACATGATCTTCTGTTACACTCCACTAATGAGAAAAAAAGAAAGTGGTAGCAATGGTTGTACCACAGACTTCAGGAGGTATACAGAGGAAATAAAGAAGAAGAAACAGACACTGGTAGAGACTGAAGATGACTGGTAAATGTGATTAACAACTGGGTGATCATGACTAGTAGTGAATCTGGGACACACATACTCAAAAAATGGACCAGGCATTCAATGTAGGAGTATGGTAGAGGAAGCAATGGGTTCATGGCAGTACAACAAGCTTACACATCTCTGCAAGCTTTTAAAAATGTATTGGGGGTGGTCTGTGGTTGATGAGGATAAGTGAAAAGCCTCTGAAAAAGTTTTCCAAGTATGTGCCCCTCCCCAGTTATTTCACCTTCATCCACATATGACAAGAGATGTCTCAGAGCAGGTCTCAAAGCACCTGGCAGCTTTAGAGAGGGCCCTATGACTGACAACAACCTCATGTTCCCCCATACCCCACCATGTTGGAAACACACAAGCACACAGGATATGGGTTATCTAATTTTACCTAATGTTTTGGAGCAGGCAGGGACCTAGCCAGTCCAGTGAAGCTGTACCTGTCTCTCAAGGCTGTCAGACATGGCAGCATGGATTAGTTTAAAATCAGTATGTCTTACAAATATGGTCCTTCGAGGTCCATGGGGTTAACTTGGGACTCTAGTGCACAGGGGGAGGAACAATTGCCTATTGCACCCACAAAAAAGCAGGCCTGCAAACAGCTATGACTTGGTCAGCAAATGTAGTTTAACTGTTTCAGCCTCACAGAAGCACAGTGGCAAATCCCTTCTAAAGAAATTTGTCAAGTAAACCCCATGATAGGGTTGCCTTAGGATGGCATAAGTCAGAAATGACTTGAAGGCACACAACAACAACAGGGAATGAGAGAAAAAGATAGGGGAAGAGTTCAATAATTAGAAAGAGGGAAACCTAAGAAAGAGTAGGTGGATTAGACCTGGCCCAAAATCTGGATCTCAGGTTTCTTTATGCTGCAGTCATATTTAAGAGTGTAAAGTTGGCTTGCCTTTTCACTGAGTTAGTACACTGACATTATTTACCACTATTATTTAATTCATGGGAACTTCAATGGCTTTTAGCATGAATTACTTAGTAAAAAGGTTGTAATCAATCAAATCTTTTGCATCTCAGTTTTTGTCGGGTATGGCTGTTCTGTACACTGGGATCTGCTGCAAATCCAGTTATGTATGTAGGCCATTACCTAGCCAGACACATGCAAGAGGATGCATCTCATACCAGACGTAGAGCCCGTACAGATAGGACAAAATAAAGCTGCTTTGGGTCACTTTTGGAGGTATGCTGTTTAAATGATCTTAAAGAAGCCAGAAGACATGCCAAAGCCACACTCCAGTCCTAAGGATATAGGCCTGCTCAGACTTCTGGAAGCTTGGTGAGGTGCAGTAGCAAGGGCAACTGCGTTTTCACTTGCCCCCAGCACTCTTTGGACAGTGAAGGGGATTACCTGGTTCAGATAGCAGCAGGCTCTTTGGGGTGGTTGGCCTTTACCAGTGGCCCACATTTTACAGTTCTTTAATCACCCAAGGGACAAAAAGAGTTATCACTAGAGTCAATTTTCATATAGCAGAGATGATGTTAGAATTCCCATAGTGCTGGTGGCATGGTCCAGGAGGAGGAAAACAGTGGTCAGTAGTCATGAAGCCCTCTCTCCAGCTGTATTGAGGGGTTTGAGTAGCCTTTGGACCATTGTCTGCTCCTCACATTATGAATTTTTGTTGTTTCATGCTGTTTCCTTTATAGCTTTTTCAGAACTTTGTGTTTTAGTGAGTCAGCGGTGGCATCCATGGGGGATTGTAAGGCACTTGAATTGAGAAATGTTCAGCTGCTTAAGTGGTTCTTACTATTCATTCTCTAATATTAAGCGGTCCTTACTATTTGTTCCCTAAGATAGACTAGAGAATAACTGGAAGAACTCTTTAATTAGCCCTTGTAGAGTTTGGGCATTATGCCCTGTATTTACATTCCTGTAATTTTGTGAGCTAGGGGCTCTCAAACAGGTGGTCATGACTATTAGTGCATCTGGGACAAAATATGTCATCTTTAACCTTATGTTTCTAATTGAATTTTAAAACAAACATTCCCATCTCTTAATACCAACTGAGGAGGATGGAGTACCTGTCACACTGAAGTTGCAATGGAGCACCAACGGTTATATACCAATTGTGAAATATGCCCTTCTGAGGAAGTACTGCTGGAAGAAGCATGAATGACTGGTATTCTCCCCACTCCCATTCTTCTAGGCCTGTCTCTCTCAGTTAGGGTTTGGAATCCTGAGAGAGGAAGCTGGAGTTCAGTGGGGGAGATAGTTAGGATTAGAGACTGAGGGAACAGTATTTTGATAATAGACCAAGGAAGGGTCTGTTAAGTCCAGAGAGGAACAATATTAGTTCTGTAGAATCTAGAGATGAGAGACTCAGTGTAGCCAGACTCAGAAAGAAGGGTTTGGGTTACATAATTTCTTGAGTGATAGTATAGCCTGTGCGGCTGAGTTATTATTAGAAAGTTAAAACCAGCCTTGTATATATGTAACAAAAGAAGACATAGTAACAACTTTATGTCAAAGTTACCTTTGCCTATTCTGTGTTAAAATAAACTTTTATTCTGTCAACATGGGTGTCCCCAAGAAGCATAAAGGGGGGAAACAGTTCATATGCCTTGTTACAACACACCACTAGAATATCTGAACTGGTTCTTATTTATAGGATATACTGCTGGAACAGTACTGCACATAGACTGATAGCCTAGCCATACTTACTTTGAATTTGATTATGTTCAGTGGAGCTGTTTCCTAACCTGTGTGCATAAGATTAGAGTCTTGTGCACTTTAATACTGGACAGTGAGATTTAAAGCCAGGTTATAGTGATATGGATTATTTCCTGTACTGTGTATACATACTTTAACATAAAACCAGAGCTTGGAAATTTTATTTTTATGGGCTACAGATCCAAAGGATTTTGAAGAGCTGCATGAAAAGGAAAAAATCCCCTGTCTAAAATGAATCAACTAATAGGGGAAAAAATTATATACCATGCAAAAAATAGAAAGTTAGTTGTACAAATGAAAGCCTGATAAGCAACATACACCTACAACAGGTAATGTAAGTTATTTAACAAGATTTGAGGTTAATACTTTAGTCAAGACAGGTGTCTATCATCTAATGTCAAGAAAAAAATGCCTTCCTTGGAAACCGCACCATGTTCAATGTGCTGTACAAATACTGGTAACAGAACCCAATATTTCATTCAGCCCAGGCTTTCAGGCTCTGTTGCCTAATGGAATAGAAGTTGCTGAGGTCAATGAGTAGTTTGATGCTTGGCAATAATATGCACCCTCTCGTGGTCACCTAATTACATAAAGTGACATCAGGAGGCATTTATCAGTGCATTAATGTGAAAGCAGATTGACTATTGAGACCTACTGAATTGAAGTATCATGGACTGAAACCTAGTTAAGGCCTTGACTGTCTTGGCTCACTCCATCTTTCAAGGCTGCAGCTTCCATGCTCCATACAGTACAAAGAGTCACAACAAATGATTGGTGACTGTTTCAAATACATACGAGCAGTCTACCTGGTAAACCTTATTGCCATTATGACTGTTCAATGGCTATTTTTAATATGACATATCTGGAAAAAGGGTCTATTCACAATACTAATAACAGCTACTAAGAGGAGAGTAGTAATAAAGCAGTTACCATTGTGGCCTTGTCTGCTCTTGCCTTCATTAATATGGAAGAGGCATAAAACACACACCACCGAGACTCCAATGGTAATTAGGAAAAGCAACTGTGACATTGCAGCAGTTGCATCTAGTTGCTGGGCTGCCAAAAGAAAAAGAAAGTTGACAGTTCCTGCTCCCTTCATTAGGAATGTGTAACTGTTCATTCTCGACAGGAAAGCAGCAGCAAATTTCCCAGCCTGCTGGGTAGGTTTGTATTCTAAGCCATGGCTTTGGTAAAAATCCTACCCCTTGTTTTGTGCCTAAGAATATGGCACTGTGGTCTTTGGTTTCATACATGGGTGGCAAGTATACTCTCTAAGTCCTTACCATAAATGATCTTTCATTACAAAGACATTGCAAAGCAGAAAACAATCAAGAACCAGCATCAAAGGGGGAAAAGAAACTAATGATTATGGGTTCCTGATGACTATTTCAGAGAAAAATAACTCCCCCTTATATTCGCAAGACGTTGCAGAGTACCTACTGGAAGGTTATGGATCTATTTATTCCTTCCTGAGTATATTATTTAAGGATTGCAACCAATCCAGATAAGAGTGATTGATTTCTATAGCACCTCTTCTAAAGTTTGTCAGACTGTTAAACTGATAGCAACAACATTATCAGTTTTTTCCTCCCTTTCTAAAAAGCCATCACTATATTTTAATCCTTGTTTTGTCTTTTCATTTTCTCCTTTATTGGGTAGTCTGTGTTGCATTTAGACCTAGAGGTGGGCTGGGTCTTAAAAAGGGGTGGGTGGGTTAGTTTTATCACAAAATGTGATACAATGATTATATCTACAAATAATTCCATGACAGAAAAGGAAACATTCACGAATTTAATATTGCTAGAAGAGTATGATTATGAAACTTGCATCTTTAAAAAAGTGACCCAAAATCTTCTTCAGAGTGGCAAATGATACAACTACAAGAGAAAGAATCCTAGCTGTAAATGAAAGAAAATGAAGGAGTGAAGGGTATTCATCTTTCTCAGTCCTGGGACACTGGATTGTCTGGAAGATTGCCTGCTGCAATATGTGCCTACTTAAACTTTAACATCTTCAAAAGCCATGTCCAAGTGCCTCGCCTCAATAAGCCAAGGTTGGTGATCACTAGGGAGAGGATATTATCAGTGGCAGCCACCAGGTAGAGGACAGGCCTACCATTTAACCCAGCATAATCTTTATAGTATTTTTAGCATCAAGTGATGACTTTTTTATTCACTCAGACATTACAAATAAAATATTTGTATACATATTGTAACTATATTCTAAATTTATGTCTTCTGCTTTAGGTTTTCATGTATTATTAAACTTGATCTTAATGATACTTTTAATGTGAACTTCTGCTATAAAACAACAGATTATATATAAATAGAGCAAACAAATAAACAAATAAAACAGATACATAACATGAACAAAACAAACTAAAATAGATTTGGAGCACAGGCAGTGTGTGTGTACGTATGTACCTTCAAATCATCTGTTGACTTATGGCAATTCCATGAATTTCATAGGGTTTTCTTAGTCAAGGAATACTCAGAGGTGGTTTTGCCAGTTCTTCCCTCTTAAATATAGTCTACAGAATGTGATATTCATTAGTGGTCTCCCATCCAAGTATTAGCCAGGGCTGACCCTGATTAGCTTGCAAGATAAGATGGGATCTAGTGCCTTTAGGGTATATAGGCCCTGTACAGGCAGTAGCACCATGATATATCAATGTTTGTAGCATGCACACTCTATTTACCTGCAAAAATCTATAATTAAATTATAAAATTAATATTAAATAATTTGTTGAGTTATGAACAAAAGTAAGTCTATAAAAATAGGTGTTAACCCAAATTTTGAAAAGAGATCTGCTCATGGAGAGATCATTCCAATCACAAGCAGTTAGTGAAGGCATTCTGAATTGTATTTAGACGACAGGAGGAATTGAACCAGAAGTCCTAGCAGTGTAGGCCATCCTTCTTCAGTGAGTAGGTAGAGTCACCAAACTAGAATGCAAACAAATGCAAGATGGGTTGTAACAATGACAACAGCAACACACACACACACACACACACACACACTTCTTTGTTTGGGGTATTTTTGATGTTTTTCAAGAGAGAAACAGATGGGTATGTGTCTCCCATGTTGGCCTTGGCTAAAGGTCTACCTTTGCTCTGAAAATGTTGAAAACCACTGGTTTAGACAGGCGTTGGCAGGTCATTAACTCAGCTCCTAATTCTCATCTTCCAGTGAAGATGATAGGACTAATCTGCTTTGCAGGAGTGTTTAACATCTGGAAGTGGGAGGGGGGGTGTATGTGAAATACATTAATTAATTGAAAGCCGAAGCAGTGGTTATTTGGACTGGAACAGTGCAGTGGCTCATTGCACTAGAAATTATAAAAAAGTAAAATCTCAAAACTTGTGCATATATAATGTTTTGAACACTGGGCCAATGTGTTGAAGTGCCTCCCATCTAATTATTACTTTAGCTGAAGCCTTTTGTTGGTTTGGGCTGTTTGTCTGAGTCTGAGCTTTGTTGAGCTACAGGTAGGAAGCCCATTCATCTATCCATACACCGTATTCTTTTTTGATGCAGTATGACACACAAACAAAACTGTTCTGTATCTAATTAGCTCTTACCTCTGGACACAGAAGAAGAAAGGAAAAACAGAAAAAGCTCCATTGTCTCTCCCCTTTCGCTTTCAGCTGCATGGGCCTGCTTTTCAATAGGCTGCCTTCCAGACTCCAGCAAGCTGCTGTCTGTGAGGTGTCCTGCCAGAATATGCCTTGTTAGACATGAGGAGGTTTTGGTGTCTTGCTGCCATCATCCGTCTTTACAATTCATAGCTTGGCTGCTTCCATGCTACGTGAAGCAAACAGTGCAGAAGTACTCCTTGTTTTGTAGCCGTCCCAAAATCCAGAGTTCACTGAATTCACATTTGCAAAGTAAGAGAAAAAAACAAAAACAACACCCATTGAAGTTGACCATCTAGGGTGCTCTCTCTGTGCTTATGAATCTCTATATATGTCTGTTCATCCATAGGACAATGTGCCTTTTTCCAATCCCTTCTGGGTCAGAGAAACAAAAACAGCTTGAAGTGTATTCCTTCCATTGGTTATGTATCCCTACAGGCTGAATTTCACTGACTGTAATGGGGCAATGCCCATCTGCAGCTTGAGCTGTAAAAGGTCAGCATGGTAGCAGTAGCGTGTGCAGAAATGGATCAGGAACTTAATGAGCCATCGTGAAGTCTTTTGAGACATATTTTCCATGATGCTTGCAGTACTGGGGAAGAAATAATAATCACACAGCTCTTCCCATCTTGCCTTATGCATATGTTAACAAAGCCAGCTTGCTGGCATCTTTCATTCCAGCAGAAGACAAATGCTTCCCTCCGTGGACCTTCCAGATTTTTCTAACTTCTTTAGAAGCCATTCTGAAAGGCAACAGTCAATTTTTGTTTTCTTTCAACAACAAAAGCTATACATTTTGATTATTACAGCTCCAGCCTTAAAAAAGCAAGGTTTAATTTTTAAAAGAGAAAGAGAGAGAGAGATGGGGGACCTAGATTTAGCTCTCAAATTAGGCTTAATCTTATTTGCAGTTGACACTATCAAATTTTACAATAATTTGACTGATTTAAAGCAACGAACATATAAAGAATAACCTATAATACAAACCAAAACTCAAATATGAACTATGATGAAAGGCAGCCATCTCCTAAAGCCATTGTTGAAACATCTGCCATTGAAAGTTATAATCTATTTTTAGGACAAAATCTACCACAGAGCCAAGTGTGCTTAAGGCCATTGATTTCATGGGCTTATCTTTGTGCTAAGTGCACTTAACCCTGTGTTGGACTCAGTGTGTTAAATGCTGTATATTGTGTCTGGCCTCATCCCTTAATCATTTTCACTAAGGTTGCCCAGAGAAGTAGCATGGCAGAGAACAAAAACCTGATGAAGCTGTTCACCAATCATTAGACCTATATGGGACCCACAAGGGTCTATCAATAGTTGATCTAATTAAGCCAGCAAGTAGCTTATATAATCAAACTGGGCCTTCAAGAGGTTCTTAAACCTTGAATGGGGGGTTCTTAAACCTTGAGTATGCCCTAGTAGGCCTGGTAGACATCTTTCATGTTTAGGCTGTGGTTAGGCCTTTGTAGGAACAAAAAAAAAACCAAACTAAAGGATTCTATCAAAGAAAATAATGTGTGTAAAATATAACCCACTTCCAATTACCAAAAGACATCTCTATACAGAAATAAGGGATAAAATAAACACTGGAGTGAATAGTCCAGTATAATGTCAAAAACGGTATAAATACCCCACTGAAAAATGAGCAATTGCAAAAAATATATAAAATATCCAAACTCAAGGCCAGAGTTATCTGACCCTGGAACAGGAAAGTCAATAAAGTTTCTCAAAGGGTCAGATAACTCTAGCCTTGAGTTTGGATATTTTATATATTTTCTGTACAGAGGTGTCTTTTGGTAATTGGAAATGGGTTATATTTTACACACATTGTTTTCTTTGATAGAACCCTTTAGTTTGGTTTTTTGTTCTTATATCTGGGTTTTTTTGGTAGGGTCCTTTGTTGATTTGCTTTACATAGGCCTTTGCAGGGCCATAGGTTGGCTACTCTAAGCCATAATCAACCGATCATGGCTTAGAGTAGCCAGCCTATGGCCCTACAAAGGCCTAACCACAGCCTAAACGTGAAAGATGTCTACCAGGCCTACTAGGGCGTACTCAAGGTTTAAGAACCTCCCTATCTAACCCAAGCCTACAAAGGCCAAATAAAATCTACAAAGGCCCAAGAGGATCTAACCAAGGCCTAGGATGGCCTACAGGAGTAACCAATGTCCCATGGCAGCCAAGTGGGCTTAACTGGGGCTTACAAACCCAAAAGCAGCCTATGTCATAAGTGTGTGTGTGTGTGGGGGGGGGAACAAGCCCAATTGGTGCTCACAAATATAACGGGCCTAACTGGGCCTCACAAGGGTGAAAGGAATGAAAAGATCTGAAAGAAAGCCAATGTCATGGTCAGCCAGGCTGAGGACTTGGAGGATGAGGCTGAGTTTGTCCCTCAGGTGCAGGTGGAACCTGAGGCTGAGCCAGGCCCTAGCTCTGCCCTGCCACCTTCAACAGAATCAGCTGAGCCAGGCCCTAGTTCTACTTTGCCAATTCCAGCAGAGCCTGAGGCTCAGCAGCCCAGCCTCCCCCCAGCAGATTCCAGGCCTGGGAGACAGAGGAGCAGGACAAGCAGGTACCTACCTTCAGCCAAAAAAGGACAAAAAGGGCATGACTCCACCTTTCCCGGAGGTTATATGAGAAACATTCAGCAATCACCAAACATCTGTGATTAGGGCCAACATAAACAGCTGTGAGACACCAAGCTTCTCCGTCACAGTCTATCTGCATTCCCTGGTGAAAGTGTCTGGATCTGACTCCCTTGGACTTGGTTGCCTGAACCCTTGCTTCCTAGACCTCGGATTGACCTAGAACTCTTGACCCTGGACAGGACCCGCTAACCTACTCTCTGGAACTCTTGACCCTGGACTGGACTCGCTGACCTGCTCTCTGGAATCCTGGACCCTGGATTTGCCCCTGGTTTTGTTCTGTTGGACACTGGACTGGTACTGTGCTCTTAGATTTGTTTTCTTGCTGCTCCAAAGCTTTGTATGTGTTTGCCTCAGTCTTATCAATTATTCTGTTGGCTGCTTTCCTGGACAGCCAAATAGAGCCTACAGGCTTACAAAGGTTGACCATGTGGCTGAGACCTATGGGCCTCATCAGATCTCTACAAATCTACAGTGCTATATAAATAAAGCATAATAATAATAATAATCTCTGAAGCTCTGGTGACACCACCACCTTCAGCCCCAGAGACCATCCGAGTGTCCCCAAGCCTAATAGCGGCCTATAGCCTAAGCTAATACTTGACCTTCTGACCAGCCCTCTTAACATATATTACTCAAGGATTAAGAAATACAGGAGGATGAAAGAAAGAAGCAAGGCTTACTGCCTCTCAGCTGTTTGTTTTGAGCATCTCCCAAGCAAAACACTGTCACAAGTCTGGAAGCACCATAAGAGGGGCCAAAACTGGTTCCCACCGCCACCACATTGTCCATCTCAAAGAACCCATGGACAGCAACAATTGGAAACCCACCACCTGCTAGCCTCCCCAAATCACTGCTAACAAACCATCTTGACCATGCCACATGATCTTCTCCAGCTGATGATGGTCAATAAAACAGGGGGAAGATGGGCAGCCAGCACCTTTTTAACCTCCCCAGGCTTCATGCCCCAAGCTCACCATCATGGTGCAGTAGATGTTTTTATATTTGGCCTCTTTCCCAACAAAGATGCCTCCCAACCTACAGAATGGGAGACAAATTCTCAAACATGAAAGCCACCCTTTCACAAATGTCTTTCAGTAGTACCTCATTTCCTCAGATGCCTCAACTGTTTTGTCTAAGGAGGTACCTCCCAACCCACTTTAAAATCTGGTGTTAAATAAAAAAATATGTGACAGTTCTACACTTCTGAGTAACTGAAGCTGTTTAATTACCAGTAGTGACACCAAAAAACTTCAACCTGTTTTACACAAGGGTGTAATTCTTCACTAACTTCATTCTCAAATGAACATTTTTTCCCATTGTGAGAATGTATTTGAAAACTGCCATTTCTGAAAACTATTCTCATTTTGGGCTTATTCTGTAAAGAAAATGTACATTTTCTCATGGATAACAACATGTTTTGCATAAAAATAATAATTCTATATAGAAAATAATATTGCATACATCAAAGTGTATATTTTGTGTATAAGTCCCCAGTTTCTGCATTTTGTGTTGTGTTTGCAGAAAATAATGTTTTCTTGTTGTGCAGAAAAAGCTCAAAACTGCAAAAATTCTCATCAATCTATAAATCTCTTCATCAGAATTTCCCAACACTCCAGAACCATATTTTTTCAATATTTTTTAAAATATTCTTCACATCTCTAGTTTTATATTGCAACTATGTATACCTACCTGAATGTGAGTCTCACCGATCATAGTGATACTAAGGGGAGAAACAGATGGCCCCAAAGGGGCAATGTGATGCCACCCCTGAAACAGGCAGACTGGGGCCATGGCAACCACATGCCGTGGCCTCAATCTGGCCAGCTTCCAACCCAAATAAGAGCAGAAAAGTCAGCTCCTATTTGGGGGGGAAAAATCTGCCCATTTACCTCTAGAGCTGGCTTTTTAAACCGGCTCTGGGGTGAGTGGCATCTCAACGCCACACCCCTAAATCAACCAGAAGATGGCTGGCATGTAATCCCCAGCACAGCTTCTAGGTGACCCGGGGACATCTTCTGTCTAAACGCATTGAGCCAGACCTTTAGAATCCTGTTTCTATTCCAAACAAGATGAGGCTCACTGAATTAATGGAATTTTCATAAGTTTTGACTTACCATTGAACAATTGATTCAGTTGATCTACTTTAGCTGAGACTAGCAATAGGATTCAGGCCTGATTAAGCATGTATAGAGTAACAGTGTAAACTTCTTTTGAAAGGGCAGAACATTTTGAACATCAGATACAGCCATTATGGAGATCAATGTAGTTGCATTTAATCACCTACATGGTAGCAGTACTTCACCCTAGATAAGTATCAACATTTTCAACTTCTGATGGATATTGGGAACAATGAAACAGTTATTTTTATCCCATAGCTTTGCAACACTTAGTACTCCCATCCTAGAATGATGAGAAAATGCAGGTTTTCTGCAAAAGTTACGAAGCTTGACCAGAAAACCACATCATTTTCTGGAAACCACATAACTGATCCTGAGAACTGTGCAGTCTTCGCTAAAGCAAGAAAGAAAGAAAGAAAGAAAGAAACCTTTCAGCTTTCATCATGAAAAGTGTGAAATATTCAACATGATAGAGGCTACTGCTTCAGTCATCCTGAGTTTCTTTTCCTGCTGTGTAACATTTGCATTGTGCAACATTCAGACTAGTAAAGCATCAGCTATGAAATCAAACATTTAACCACAATTGTTTTTACAGGGGTATAGTGTGATTTATTTATTTATTTCCCAAGTACATAGTGTGTGTGTGGGGGGGGGGCACAAGTGGTTGTTGTTGTTTTTGTTGTTCCTCAGAATGTTCGCACAGTTTTTTTAAACCTTTAGTGAAAATACTGTGTCCATCGGTTTTTATTGTTGTTGTATGCTTTCTAGTCATTTCCATCTTACGGCAACCTAAAGGTGAATTCATCATGGGGTTTTCTTGGTGAAATATTTCAGAGGGGGTTTGCCATCGTCAGCCTCTGGGGCTAAGAGTGTGTGACTTGCCCAAGGTCCATAGCTGAACAAGAATTCAAACCCAGTTCTCCAGAATCATAGTTCAACACTCTAACCACTACATTGCATTGGCTCTCTCTCTTGGGCCCAGGATACTTGGAGGACCGCCTCTCCCCATATAATCCGCCCCACACACTCAGGTCAACAGGGATGAAATTGTTGGAGGTCTCAGCAACACGCCATGTGAGGACCTCACAGAGGGCATTCTCTATCGTGGCCCCCAGATCTTGGAATAGTCTCCCAGATGAGCTCCGCTCCACCACATCTTTAGCTCTTTTTAAAAAGAACCTGAAGACGTATTTCTTTTCCCAAGCCTTCCCACCGTGAAAAATCATTTTTTTCTCTTACCCCTTTTCATTGATGACCCTGGAATGTATATATCTACTTCCCCTTCTATCTGGCCCTTTTGTTGTTAGTATCACTGTGTTGTTTTTAATGTTGTTTTAATTGATTTTATTGGAATGTTTTTTATATATAATTGTTCGCCGCTTTGATCAAAATTTTGGAAAAGCGGGTTACAAATAAACTATATTATTATTATTATTATTATTATTATTATTATTATTATTATTTACTGCAATTTCTCAAATTCCTGTGCCGTTTTTTCAAAATCTGTGCAGTCGATGTTTTTCTAGGAACAAAAGGTTCATGCAAAGTTGTGGGAGTTGTCATCATACCATTGCATTTCCCTCACAGGTTTCTTGACGTCTTGGGAGCTCCAAATTCAATCCCATTTGGGAAATTGAGAAATTACATATGATTTCTCCATGTGAACCTGACCCAGTGATGAAAATAGGGAGACAGCAGTAACAGATATTTATATAGGAAGCATGTGGCTGAATTTCATGTCTGAATTGACTAACAAATGTGTTTGTCAGAGAGGCTTGGATGGCCTCTGATACTTCAGAGTGAAAGTTTGAACTCCTGACCATAGGAAAAGTGAGTGTGTGTGTGTGTGTGTGTGTGTGTGTGTGTGAGAGAGAGAGAGAGAGAGAGAGAGAGAGCAAGGCATCTCTGCCTGCTTTCTTTCTCTATAAACAAGAAAAATATGTAGAGAATCTGTTTGTAAGTAATGGATAATGCCACCCTCCCCCCCCCAGAGGTACAGAAATGGTTTTGAAAAAAAATTCATGTGTCTCAGTGGCCAATTACAGTTAGTAACTTTTTCTTGGGGCTTTGACCTGTCCAATAAAATACATGTTAGAAAACAGGGTTTAAGGATGTCTGTTTTCACAAGTTGCTTCAATAGGTATTTAGCAGTGGATTAGTAACTATTAATAAGCCTTTATCTTTTGCACCAAGATAAGCTGCTTATGCTCATCTAGGCAATGATTTGCCCCCCACTTGTATGCCAGACCAAAGAAATCGGCTCAGACACCCTTAAATGCTTCAATGCTGCCTCAAACCATGGAAGCTAGCAAATTCTACTAACACATCTGTACGCTGGCCTGCTTTTGTCTAACAAAACTGTAATATCAATCCCAGGCCTTGTAAAGCTACTTAGAGACAGGCTGTCCAGTGATTACATGCTGTTGTTTTTAGACCCATGAATCTCTATTCCACATTCCTAAAAGTAGTGCACTATTCCCAAACAGGAACCATTAGAGAATTAACGTCTGTCAACATTTTCTGAACCGCATCATGTGGAGAAACATCAGTCTGTGACAATTATGATACCTGGATAAAGATAACCACAATATTGTACTAATGGACTCATCAAGCAATCCTGGGTGAACTGATGCTTTCCCCCCCCAAAATGACTGTTCTATTCTTGCCCATTAAGCTTATAAAACCAATTATCACCAAATTGGTAAGTCTTAATAGCACTAAAAGCCCATTACAGCCTTCATTTTAGGTTTACACAGAGCTGACGAGAGCAGGGTCAGAGACAGCACTACCTTTGGGAAACAGGAGTTTTGTGTTCATGACACCTTTTGCAGACAAAGTGAAATGCCAGGGACTTGTTAGGTCAGTCTAAAAATGAAAGGAGGCTAGAGAAATTGCAAGGGAGGGAGGGAAGCCGACTAGACAGAGGTGGGTGAGGAACATCTGAGATAAGCTCTCATCATGTCTGAAGAGCTTTTCTGGATCTTTGCCAGCTTGAATGTCGGATCAAGAATGTAAAGCAGAGACAGCTTTGCTGATAACAGGAGATTATTTCAGTCTGAGGTGCTGCTCACATCACCCCAGGCTTGGATTGCTTCCAGATCTTGGCCCAGAAAGAGAACATGCATCAGTGAGAAGCCACCAGAGGCAGCTGATGGAAGATGACATTCTTGCAGTGTCCTACAAGCTTCAGAAGATATCTAGCTTAATTTAACAATTGCTACTTATGCAGGGTTAAATATGACACAAAATATTTAACTAAAATCTTTGAGGTCACATTAACTAACTTTAAAGGGAGGGGAGAAGAAAAGGGGGGAAATAAGAAAGAGATTTGAAAATTAATAAATCATTTTCTTTGTACACAGTTTGTTCTTTGCAAGGCAGATTCACAGATTGCCTTTTGTCACAACTGTAATATCATAAACAAGAATGTCTAATCAGAAATATGATTTTTAATAATGAAATACCTTACAAAAAAGTAACACTTACTGAACATTTAAGACTTAAGCAAGTAACCAAGGAGTGGAAAGACATAGGGAAATGATGTGTTTTCCATGCAATGTGGAAAGAATTTGCAAATGTCCTGCTGTTTATTTTTATCAGATAATGACCTTGATCTAGATAGGGGCCATGCACACAGAAGAAGAGACTACTTTGTTTTGTTTTGTAGCTGGATAAAAAAATGATGCATACAGATAAATATTAAATGTCCTGTTATACCTATTGATCTAATTACTTAAGTTATAGAAGGAAAGCCGGATTTTTTTTTTAATGATAATAATTATAGTATGCTCTTTGGACAGGGAAGGAGAAAAACTTGTTCATCTCCATGCCAGACAACTAAGGAGTGTAATCAAACCAGACACATATCAGGGACAGCACAAATATTGACTTAATATCTTGATACAGGTTGAGTCTCCCTTATCCAGCATGGTGCAGTTGGCCGGTCACACTCTCTCAGCCTTAGAGGATGGAAATGGACAACAAAGGAGGAACTAGCAAAAAAAAAACCAACAAAACAAAACAAAAAAACCAAAAACAAAACCACCCTATGACAGGTTCCCTTCAGGGCCACCATTAGTCAAGAATGTATATATTTGACATCCAAAACACTTCTGGTCCCAGGAATTTCAGATAAAAGATACTCAACCTGTAATACCTTTTATCAGCAGAAATATATTTTGACATCAAAAAAGGGATAATAACAATCTCAGCCTGCAACTTTACATTTTTTCCTCTCCAACTAAGTGCAGTAATATTTGTAATTCACACAGCACATCGCAGCTCTGAAAAGCATTTCCCAAACCTAATTTTGATAATCCTACATCAGCACTGTAAAATATTATTATATCCATAATGTAGTTAGGTAGACACCAACTAAGACATAAGGGCTTATCTATTGTGTTGTGGGTCTTCTGGTTTTTGGTATTCTGCAAAAGCTCAGAATATGTTCCAACTGACTTTCTGTAAATTTCATATGTCCACCAAAAGGATGTATTTGGCCCTGTTCAGTCCAGCCTGAAAGGCTGGCCTGGGGGTGGACTCTGGGTGTCACGTCCAGATGATGCACACCCAAACTCCACCCCCTAGGGTGCCATGATGCAGCGCATCACTCCACATGCTGCATGGCATCATGGTGCTCCCCTGGTATTGTGTCCATATGATGCAGCCCTGAAGAAGTACCGTATAGCTACTGCAGCGTGGCTATGGTGCCCTTTCCAGGGTGCAAAAAGGAGCTGCTTTTTGCAGC
>NC_056524.1:136554596-136557503 GCF_019175285.1 Sceloporus undulatus | reverse complement strand
TCCTTTTTGTGCCCTGGAAAGGCCAGATCGGGGCTGCAGCATGAAGTTGCCATGGCCCCAATCCGTCTGAAGAAAGGGTGGCTGGAGGCCATCCCTTCGGGGTTGTTTGTACAGCCCCTTGCTCAACCATCACATCCCCAATAACATCACAGCTACTGAAGATGCTTCTTCAGTCTAAACAACCCTTGTTCACTGAGAGCTAATCTGCCCTGCAGAAATAACACAACTTGACACTGCTTTAACTGCCAAGGGACAATGTTATGAAATTCTGATATATGTAGTTTTGTGAGATATGTTGTGGTAGCCTTCTCTCTCAGAGAGCCACGGGGCCACAACAAACTACAAACCCCAGGATTCCATATCATAGAGTCATGACAGTTAAAGCAGTGTTAAACTGCATTATTTCTTCAGTGCCAATAGAGCCTAATGGCAAGTGTCCTATGACATGTGTTGTCACTATGTTCCTATTACAGCCCCAAGGATGTGCTGCGTTATCTGAAAAGATAAGGGACTGCTCAGTAGGAAAGAGTAAATTATGCACATTTAAAATACAATATAAATATTAATCCTAATCACCAGCCCATGCTGAGGATATCCTTTGGCATAATGTGCCCTAATATGCAATAATTATGTCAAAATAGAAGCTATTATAAACAGTAATTAATAACAGCAGTCTAGAAGCGGTTTGCTCAGCATCCTCTCCTTTGAAGACAGCATCAAAAGCAGCAGTAAAATGTGCACCACCCAATCCAGCAAAGTACACTGGCAGCCCTAGGGTACCTTTTCCAGTGGTGACTTGATTTACCATCTCCAACATGTGTTGCAAACATTGTAGAGTTTATTTGTGTTGGAATCTCACTCTATTTTTTTAAAAAAGCCAACAACAATATAATTGCTGATTTACCACCGCTGTTCAATCTAATTTACTTTTTAATGGTCCATTTGTATAGCAGACTTTGCATTTTATTTCAGTGGGAATGTTATGGCGTCACCTGCCCTATTTCATATAAGACACCAGGAATTGGAGACAAAAATTACCAGGCAAGGAAAAAGGAGTGACGAACAATAGGGAAATCCTTTTGTTGAAATGGTCTAATTATAAATGTGTGGTCTTTTCTCAGAGAGAAGGAGTCTTGATGTGTGAGAAAAGCATAAAATCATCACAGAAAAGAATATTCCTTTCCATCTTTCTTGGGGTAGCAGCTCAGCAGAATTAATTTTCAGGTGTGATGCTATCTTTTTTTCCACTTTTCTCCTGCTAACACTGCAGTCATTCCATGCAATGTGACAGGCAACTGCAAAGATATAAACTGACATGCTGTGCCTTATCAAACCGTAACATCACTCTGGCATAACTATCCTCTTATTGACTTGGGCCTAGCCCAAATGCTAGTGATCAGAGATAATGTTACAAGGTATTACTCTCTACCTTGAGGAAAAAAGATCAAAATGACACAAAATTAGAAATTGACTTTTGGGTCTAAGAGTTTGTGTTGTGAAGGCGTCCCCACGATCAACAGTCTTCCTACATGACAAGAGTATGCATAATTTATTATATATTTTACCTCAGCTTCAAGGCTTCGTTCTGTCGGTGACAGCTGTCATTTTAAAGGTGACTCATTACACTCATTTTCAGAGCCTCCAACAGATGGATGGGTCTTTATTTCTCTGGCAAATCTGACAGGTTATGATTTTCAGCAGCTTTTAATCATTTGAACCAAACTTATACACATCTGTCAATTACTAGTGCATTAATGTTAATAATACTGCAATTGGAAGATGACAAAGAAAGTTCCTCTCCTTTCAGAATACCCTTTCCCACACCCAAATAATGATTGAAGGGAGCAATACTTTTAATAACAGCAATGTTGTAGGTTCAGTGGTATCGGTGAAAGCTTCTTGGGTCTCTTTTAATCAATCCAGAAATCATTAAAATGTACAGAAGATGGCAAATAAAATCACCTATATAATTAAAGAATTATATAGTGTCAGGGAGGAGGAGGAGGAGGAAATAAAAAGAGCATCTGCTGCTCTATAAAGACTGTTTCAAGATATGAGAAGTTGTCTGCATTTCTGTTTAAACTAGACTTGCTTGGAAAAAATCCCACATAATATCTATATAGCATACCTAAGATGTTCAAAGCATGCATCAAACTTGCAACCCATCAAGTTAAACAGTCAATTTGCTATGTACTATGATTTGCAAGGTGCTTATTGAACCCTTGCTTTGCTCTTCCAGACAAAGAGCTAACAAAGAATTTATTATGATAAGTATTTGTGGTGTAGTGGAGTAGGAACCCATATAATCATACGCCTGAGACTTTCTTCAGAGCAAGAATGATGATACCACCTTCCAGAATACCAGGATAAGTGATGGACACTCTGAATGAAGAGATAATAAACCTTTCAAGTTTTACGTGTTGTAAAAGTTACATTTCAACTGGCTGAAGGTCTTTTGTGAACTTTCAGGCTGAACCTTTTCAGTCAGACATTAGCACCTCTGTGTTTAGTGGAACATACTTTCAGATACTTTTGCATAGAAGTACTTAGGAGTAAGCTTCATTAGTAAGTAATGAGCGACAAATGTTGTTTTTGTTGTGTGCCTTCAAGTCATTTCAACTTATGACAACCCTAAGGTGAACCTATCATAGGTTTTCTAGGGCCGAGACTGTGTGACTTGCTTAAGGTCACCCAGTGGGCTCCCATGGCAAAATCGGGAATTGAACCCTGGTCTCCAGAGTCATAGTCCAACATTCAAATCACTACACCTATGTTTTTAATTGTATTGTTGATTTAAGATGTAAGCCACTTTGAGTCCCAATTTTTGGAGCAAAGCAGGAATAATAATAAAATAATAATAATAATAATAATAATAATAATAATAATAATAATAATAATAATAATAAT
>NC_056524.1:136397971-136554586 GCF_019175285.1 Sceloporus undulatus | reverse complement strand
GCACCACACTGGCTCTGAGCTACAAATATGTGTACATATTTACATTTTGGTGTAATGGGAATGCAGTGCAGTTAAATTTCCAAAGTGATATAACGAGGAACAGTGAAGTTATTTTAATGGTGTACTTTATTTTCTTATTTTCAAATTTTACTTTTGATGGACATTTTTACAGGGCCTTTGGCAGGAGTTATTCATCTTTTATACCATTCATTTATCAATCATAAAGCCCCCCCCCCCAAAAAAAAGCATTGTAAAATAGTGGAAAAGTGGGAAGAAATATAAGAATTAACACAAGTTACCTTTTCAGCACGGTAAGAAATAATAGTAATGGGTTAATTCTCAAACACTATAATGAATAACTAATACATTACTTTTAAAAAGTAAATTTCCAGTCTCTGCCTCTGAAAAGAGTCAGTAAATCAGGTTCTGTAAAAGTAACAGAAGCGTAGGTACATGTTTGCCCTGGTGCATGACTGAGGGGGCTTACTTTAAAATATGCCACTACCCACTATTGCACTACACTACACCGTTAAAATATGACTACAACTAATATGTAGTATGCTCCATTGAACATCTTCATCAGTGTCGCCTTCTCTTACTGACACAGCTCTCTCAAGATTCCTATCCTTGGTTTGTTGCCTGAAATTGTTTAACTAATCTTGGTTAAGTAGACTCATGGCCCTCTGGATAGTATTGGATTAAAGCTCCATCAGTCCAAGTGAGCATGGCCAATAGTGAAACATGACAAGATTGCGAGTGCTGCAGGTTTCCTGTCCTGAATTAGACATTCAGTGGATTGGATCTATAACTCTTTTGCCGTTTCCTACACCAAACAAAATGTCTTTCCATAACCTGTCAGCATATCTCTTGCCTCACCTGTTGATAGATCCTGGTTTGGTTAAATCTCCCCAGTAAAGTAAATGCCAAAGATTTGAAGTGAGGTCTTCTCTAGCTGCTGCTGATCTTCCTCTTCCTCTTTTCTTTTCTTTCTCTCTGTCTCCCCCCTCTTTTGCCTGCTTCTGTTTTTAGCAAATTTCAGCAAGAAGAAATTGTGGCAACATTTTCAGAATAAATATATCTTATGATGAATAAAAAAAAATGAAACTAATGGGCTGCATTCCTTTCATTCATTATTCATTTTGAAAGGGATGTAAGAAGAATGAATGAAAGCCAAATGACAGTCTTTGCCTTCTTTTCATTTCTTTTCATTTTTTTCTAGAAGGGGACAGTTTCAGGTTATAATAACAGGGTGTTGGGGAGACAAGAAGAGGAACAAATAATTTCATATGTCTAACTCTCTACTCAAAACATCGTAGCCAAAGTGACAGGCATTTTGATAGATGCTCTTTCTAGAGGATCCTCCATTCATAGGGCAAGGTACTTGTGGACGTTTCAGTGAGACAGAGTTTGGTCCTTGCGGATACTAGGTTTTTATTTGTTGCTTTGTTTTTTTCTCAGAGGAGGGGAGGCATTGGATGGTCATCCATTAGGGGTGCTTTGATTGTGAGTTCCTACATGGCAAAGGTTGGCTGGCCCTTGTGGTCTCTTCCAACTCTATGATTCTATGACTGCAGGTTCTGGGGGGACAATAATTCCATTTTTCCAGTTACCGTATGAATGAGAATTATTTTAAAGTGACTTTCAGTACAGTGAGGGCCTTGATATCTGCTAAGGTTTGGGTCCAGGATCACCACCCCACCCCCTGCATGGATACCAAAATCAAGTCTCATTATATACCATGGGATAGTAAAATCAAGGATTTTTTATTTTCGGGGGGGGGGGTTGTAATATTTCAAGCCATGTATGGTTCAATCCATGGATACAGAATCAGTGCATATGGAGGGCTGGGTGTATTTTGAAGCATTTCCTCACAATGCTAAGAAGTCGGGGGGAAGATGGGGGATTTGAAATGGACCTAATTGTACTTTTTATTTTAATTACCATCACTATTTTCCTTCATTTAAAATATTTTATTTTATTGTTGCATGATTTATATGCTGTTATGAGTCTTTTTTAAAAAAATTATACTTCACTCTAAACTTCTATAAAGAAGGCACAGCTGTTGTACTAGTGGGTTAAGTCACTGACATTTTGATTTTGGCCCTTCTGAGAACCTGTACTGCTTAGAGATGTACTTTCCTTTGACACAACCAATCAGACTGGAAAGAGTTACTAATAAGATTGAAATATTGGGGTATGTCAGCAATAGAGTGTACTATAACATGTCGAGCTAAGACTCCACATTCTGGAAAAAGGCACTATCTAGGTGGGTAAAACAAGAACAAGATGAGGCTGCAGCAAAGTAAAGAACACCACTCCTGCCAGTGTCTATTACCAGGCCTCTAACATGGATAGTAGTAGTAGAGGTTTTCCCCACATTACCCTATTCAGATGGAATTGGATGATCATCTGTCTGTCCTTACCATGTTACATGCAAACAGCTAAGACCTAAAATTGAAGGGGACATGTAGTTTTATGTTATTTAGACATGTGTGTCAGAATGAGACCTACCAGTTTGTCATTGGTTAAACTGAGTACCTGGGAACTCTTATTACTTACCAAGTCTGTGTCCTCTGAAAGAATTGGTTTATAGCTCTCAGGGTGCCAAATCCTGTGATTGTCCTGGCAATTTATCATCATTGTTCAGTGTATGAGGATGCATATTTGTTGTCACATAATCAAACATACACCAGTAGAGTTACAAGAAGCACTAACAAAAAGCACAGTAGTAAACAGTCAAGATTTTAATATATTTTCAGAACTTAGTTTTTTGTGGGTTTTTTGGACTATGCGACCAAGAAGATTAGTGTCTTTTGCATATCCTCCTACCCTGAGGCCTGGCCATCAACAACAGAACAATACATAGATTAACATGGGAATCACTCCTCCTTACCCAGGATCACACAGTGTGTGTGTGTGTGTGTGTGTGTGTGTACACATACATACATACATACATACATACACTCTCTCTCTCTCTCTCTCTCTCTCTCTCTCTCTCTCTTTTCCAGGTCAGCATTCTCTGAAGATGCCAACTCAGATGCTGGTGAAGTATCAGGAATAAACTCTTCTCAAACATGGCCACATAGCCCCCCAAAACCACACACAAAAAACAATAAAACCTATAGATGCCGGCCATGAAACTTTATATTTTCAGAACAGTTCTGGATTCATTGGAAATGACTTAAAATGAGAAGTGTTTCTTGGATGGTCCCAGGTTCAAACCCTGGCATGTCATATTGCTCTGTACAAGTCACTGATTGCCTTTTGGAGTTCTCCATCTGTCACAGAGAAATGTCAGCAGGACTGCCTCCCTACGCTGTCTACTACATGGCCGAGAGGGAAGATTTGGCTGTCCTTTCTGAGGCCCTTGGCCAGGGCACCTGAGACCATGTCAGATGTTTTAGACCAAACAGTCTTATTCAAATGTTCTGGCTTTATAGAATGGTAGTTGACATTTCCCTTAACATTTTATGACTTCTGGAGGTTTCTCATTTTGACAACGAGAGATGGAACTGGAAAGAAGTGTCATCTGTTAGACAGAGTACTTGCTTTACAAGTACAAGGTCATAGAGACCTTCCTTTCCACCTCTTCTCCAGAGAACCTGGGAGCATTGATGGGAAGACCTTCTTCTTAAATACCCAAGAACCACGGCTAATCAATATTGGGTGAGAAGAACTAATGTCCTGACTCATTTCGAGGCAGTACTCATTAGTCTTATCCTCAATAGCTCTGCCCGAACTGAGACACTTTTCAGCTTGTCCACATACAAGCACTTGTGCTGTGGTCAAATATAATTCTGTAAAGGAAAACAAGAAGCAGCTGGCACCATACAGTTAAGTTATAATGAAAACATGAGGTGGCTGCCATTACGGAGTCCTGCACTAATGAGAACAGTAGGAGTCTAGCATTACAATAGTCTAATGAAAACAGGAAATGGCTGGCATTACATTGGTATAATGAAAACAGGAGGGGGTTGGCAATATTCTGAGACAATGAAAAAAATGAAGATTTCTGGCCCTACTGGATTTAATCTATGTTATATATGACTCCTACATGCCTGTGATGGAGACTATAAATTGGGCCAAATGATACTGCTGGTTTAATTTTACTCAAACCTTATGTTCTGGTCAGCGGCAAGGAAATAGACAGTTTCAAGTAGATAATTGGTAATTTGATTCCCCCCCCCTCCATCGTATGATGTCTGCCTCCATGAAAGATGAAGAGATGCTCAGGAAGAATGACATTTGACAAATACCAGGGCCTCTCTACTTTCTAAATGTTCAATCTGGAAAACAGTTACATTGATAAATAAAGATAGCATATCAAACTAACTCATGATACAAACAAAACAAAAAATGTCATTGTAAAGATGTTAGCTGACATTTTGTAAATGCAAAACTACTGTCAAAACAATTCATTAACAAAATTGCTCACAATGGCTTTTACATTTCTTGGCTTTTATTTATACACAGCTTCAAGTAGTATAAATTTGGTATAGCTTTAAGAGTCCAGGGTTTACTGAAAACCCATGGGGAACAGATAACACTAACTGTGGGCTGCTTGTCACTGACACTATTTCCTAGACTCCTTCAACCTTTATCTATGCCAGACAAAGTTCCGCTTTTCTTTTTGTTGGTAAATAATATATTATTCCAGAGATTGTTGTTTTCCAGTTGAAAACATGAGGAACCAAGGTAGTCAAAGGAAGCCATAGTGAACTGTCAATCTTCCACTCCAGAGTTAGGAGTATTATAGAACAACGCTCCTCAGGCTTTCTGCTGTGGCTGTCCTTTGCCTCCATAATCTGACATACAGTATGTATATGTCCATCAGCTACAATTGTTTCTTTTTTACCCTGGAAAATTTTCATGGATCGGCAACCGATGGTTTAATGGCTAGCAATGGTCCATGGGCCAACACTTTGACAAGCACTGGTGAAGAATAAGTGGAAGAGAGAACTAGGATAAAATAAATGCTGAGAAGGGAGAGGGGGGAAGAGAGAGAGAGAGAAGTTAAGCATAAAATCAATCATCCAACTAATGGGCTTTCTTCTCAGAACAAAAAGGTCAGGACTTTCTTTCTTCTTCTTCTTTTTCTTTTTCTCTTTTTGATTCCTTGTTTTTCAAGCTAACCTTTTTAGCTTTTTTTAATTATTGCTGCAGAAGACGGTCTTCTCTGTAGCTCTCAGACAGTAAATATACAACTGTCTTCTGTTTTATTGTGACTTTTAAAGCCATCAGGAACTGATTGATTGTGGTCTCCCTCATCTTGCTGGATGAAGTGTGTGTCGTTTGAGGCTACAGTAAATTAAGAGGTTGCATCAATCCATTTGTACACCAGCTCTTAGTTCCTTATCATTTTTCCCCGCCACCATTTTTCATCCTTAAGATCAACCTCATCTTTGTGGAGATCTCCCCAAGCAATCCATCGATAAGATCATGGAGGGAAAATAACACACACACACACAGAGGCACAACATATATTTCATTTAAAAAGCTATGTCAGAATGTTCCAGCATGAAAATGGTGAGCTTCCTGGGTTTTTGCTGTATTCCTCCTTGAGCCACAGCAAATATATTCAAGTCAGGTACAACTGACTGAACCAGCACTGTGATGCAAATAAGCTTGAGATAATCAAATCACACTTTCTAATCGAGTTCTGCTTTGCCGGCACTCTTTATTTCTCTCTAGCTGGCAGTTTCCACATTGTTTTACAATGTGCAGAATTAGCTTAAAGAATAAATACTTGTGAGTTTAGGATTTTCTATTATTATATATATATTTGCCTAGTGTATATCTGGGGGGGGGGGAAGAAAAGTGAGTGGGGACAGAAAATCTTTGTGTGCTCTTTTTATTACTCTGAACTTGAATTTTCTTTCTGCTAGGAAACATTGGTCTCCATTTGATGGAAGGAAGAGGAATGGAATAAAAAGGGGGAAATGTCTCCATTAACTATATCCTTTTATAATTTCTTTCAAATAGTTAAAAGCAATTATCTTGTCAAGGAAATGTTTGTTAGGGTTCACAGGATCTTTTATGCATGGCACTGGCAGCTATGTGTGCTTTGTAAAATCTGTGACTGCCTGTGTGAACCTCAGACATGGCTTAAGTGTGATAGGAGGTGGCACATGACATGCATCCAAGATTAGAGTCTGGCTCTTAGCCACCAATGCTGGCATCCCACTTGGTCATCCGCCAAACTTCTGCTGGGATTTGGATTCACTGAAACTGATTCAAGCTTTAATCTTTCTTTTTGCCACTACCACCCTACTCTTCTAATCAGTATTTTATTTCACAGTTTAAATGCCTGGGCAACATCCAAGAAGCACAAGAATGCCAAAAGTTGAGGAAACAACCTCTCTCCAACATATTATATGGTCTGTGCCCAAATTACTTCCTCGGGGTTCTTCACAAACGTAGGTACTCCACAATCCAGAATAAACTCGCCTATCTAAAGCTACAAAATGATTTGCAGTTTGGATCATATTCCACTCTAGAACTCATTTTCTTGCCAAATATTACAAAATGAATTTTAATTGGATTATAACCCTCTCTGTATTTTTACAGTGGTGTTAATTATGGGTGGCTCTCCAGATGATGTTGGACTGCAGCTCTTACGATGCAGTACCTTCTGCTATGCTGATGGTTAAGACTGATGCATATTACAATTCTGCACTGTTTGGTGGAGTGAGTGTACGTGTGTGTGTATATTACATCTTCCATCAGAGGTAATATCTGTTTTGAGCTATGCAACAGCTATGGATTTTGCATAGCTAACAGCTATAGCAGTTGAAATGGAATCGGAAATACCCATTGGTGCAATGGTATGTGCTCACATGAATACTGTGTGGAACTAAAACATGGCTTGTGAAAGCAATTAAAAGAAAATAACAACAACAACAAATCATTAAAAAACCACGAAGTTAAAATTCTGCCCAAGGTGCACCTCATAAAATTTTAATGTTAGCTTAAAAAAGGATGTATAATCAATGTTGCTGTCACCATCATTGTCATCACAGTAGCCTAAGACTTTTGGTACATGATATGAAACAGTAAATGGTGTTCCACCCCTACATGTAGATGCATATGCTAAATCCAAATGTTAGACCGAGTTAAAGCAGAATTAATGAATGGGAATTTGCTAATTAAACATGCACAGTGCCATTGATTCAGTGGGTCTTCTCTAGTTGAAACTAACAAATGGGTCTAGGCCATGTGTGAGTAAAATATGCAGACTTCTACATGTTGTAGCAGTGACTCCCATCATTCATTATCACTGGTTATGTTGACAAGAGCTGCTTGGCAGCATATTGCAGATCAACAATATCTGGAGGACCACATGATTCAAGCTGTGATTAAGCCTATACTGTCCAAAGTCAGCCATGTAATTTTGTCACTAGAGTCAGGAAATCCAATAATCACCTCTCCTCATTCCTGACTGTAAAAACTACAATAACAACACATTAAATAAGTAACAATTTGCTGTCTTTTCATGATTACCCTAAATATGATCCACGAGGAAGCTGTTTCACCCTGCTGCATGGTAGAACTGGCCCTGTCAAACAGAATGGACTTTTCCTGTCTTTCTTCCAGCCTTTCTCCTATGCTTACAATGCAGGATTTGAAAAGTATGACTAAAAACCAAATGACAGAAAAATTAAAAGACAATTCAATAAGATATTCTCTTAAAACATTATGATTTTAAGAATATGAAGCATTAAAAATAAAAATAAAACTACAGTACACACACACACACCTTTGTTACAAGATCTATCTGCACAACCACTTAATTGGCAAGCGTGTTTCAATAGGAAGATATTTACTTGCTGGTGAAAAGCTACTGCAAGCACGCTACTGCAAACAACACCCGGGTGGAAGTTATCAACCTTTGATAAGAGCTCCAGGGCAACTAAGAAAGATTCAGTTTTCTTTTCCAAGTCCCAGCATAGATCAACCGTCCAGGTGACCCAAGTAGACTTTATCCAGTAACTTGATCTGATGTTGAAAAACCACGAAGCCTTTCACCCTTACCTTGCACCCAAGTTCTGGAATTCCCTTCCAAGAGAGACTAGCCGGGTCCCTTCTCTGTTCTTCTTGTTCTGGCAGTCAAAGACCTTTTCATTCTCACAGGCCTTTTGCATTCAAGCTGAGTTGCTGGTGCTGAGTTGTTCATGGTGTGTGTGATCTGATTGGGTGCTGCTATTTTATTGTTTTACTAATGTATTTTAAATGTTCTCTAGGTTGTTTTATTTGAATTTTATTACTGTTTTCAATTCGGAGTGCTTTCCTGGCAGAAAGACAGGACATAGATGTAATCGATTAATTATATAAATGCATACACAAGAAAGCTGCCTAGTGGTGGGGACTGGTGTCTGAAAGGCATAGTAAAACCTTTTAAAGCAGGAGAGGACAAGCTGAGGACCTTCCTAGCACTTGCTATGAGCTGCACTCCTCCCAGATTAAAACCACACATAGCCAGATGTTCCCATCTGGTCTCACAACCCTTGCTTTTGAAAGAAAAAATTAGTTTCAGGTTTGCCTTGGTTTAAGGAAAATTTCACACTTCTGGAGGCTGGTCAAGACATATTTTTAACTGGGGCAAGAGTTCTAGACCAGCAAAAGTGAGTGAAGGGCTAGATGTTGCCCACATGGCTATTTTTGATTAAGTAGGTAGGTGGGTAGAAAGGAAGGAAGGTGTGTGTGTATGTACACATGCATGTATGTGGAAGTTGTCATTTTTGGGCAAAATGTCCTGACATACTTAGCAGACCTGGAAACAATAAATTAATAAAGAAATCAGACATTCAGTAATCCAGCACCCTCTTTATGGACAAGCTACAGGTCAGGTCAGGGCTTGGCAAAGCAACAGTACAGGTGAAGGTCCCCAGGGCAGGGACAAAAGAAAATGAATGAGAACATCCAGCTGCTGAAGTTTAACCTTAGTAGCAAAATTCTCTGACAGTTCCTGAAATTCAGATTGGATTTGCAGCAATGATGGCTACTGAATTTATTTGCGCTGGGTTTTATTCCAAACTCTAAAGGGGCTATCCAAAGTGCTGAACCCTACCTCCAAAACATGTTTAACACTTTGGGTAGTTCTTTTAAAGTCTGGAATAAAACCAAGAGAGGCTTAATCACATCCCTAACAGAGAACCCACAGGCTGCTATTGATTTGCAGCCAGCATCATCATAGAAAGAAATGCCCAGGAAGAATGGGTGTGCAATATCCATATTTCCATTTTTATTAATCTTCAACAGACTGGTAGTTATCCTCTTTTTTTCATGAGAATTTCTACAATTTGTGTCAGAATTTGTGCTTGCTCTTTTCTTGCCATATGCATGAGTGACAGTGTGTATTAAAACATGGCTTGATTAGTTAATGGAAAACACAGCACTTGAATGTAAGCTTCTTTACCATTGTTACAAATCCCTTGCTAAGAAATAAACATAGGGGAAAACAAGTCACCTGGATAGCAGGCTGATTAATGCCAGAAAAAGCCAGACAGGTTGCAGTTAAACCCTGATTGAGATAAGGAGATCTGCATTCAACAGGTGGCTATAGAAAACTGGTTCATCAGTTCTAGGAAAACCCACAAGACCATATTAGTGTAATTTCCTGAATGGAAAAATGTTTCATTTTGTATAGTTTTGTCTGAAGAGGGGGAAAAAAGTCCCAAGTCATGTGGGAGGAAAGCCACTGTATGTGTTTTTGCATGAAAAAGATAAAATTGCACCAACATTTATTTTGTTTAGAAATTTAATAAACTTAATTAGAACAGAGCCTCCAATTACTACCAAGAATTTCTTAATCCGGAAATTCAGACTAAAATAATGGAAGATTTATTTATATGTGCTTTTCCATAAGCAAAGGCAGGTACTTTGAAATCTCCAAATCCAAGGCAAAATTCAAAGGAAGAAATTTTGGAAGCATCCATACGAAATGTAGTTACTGTAGTTCTAAATTGTCTTAATTTCCTATTTTTATACCCTCACCTCTTAATTCAGACCTTCTTGTTCATTGAAATCCATATGGTAGCAAGAGGAAGCAAACATAGTGGAGTGGTTAGATTATTGCACTTGGACAGTTCAAATCCTTATCCAGCCAAACAGTGAAGGGTAAAAATTGTGAAATTAAAATCTCTTAGAGTAATTGTCCTTTATGAAGAGAAAAAGGGCTACCCCTTCACATGTGATCATGGTCTCCTTGGAGTTAGGATGGCTTAAAATATGAGGCCTTAATTATATTGGTATCAATGAGACATGGTATCAAAAGTAGCAAACCTAACAGAGCTATACTTAGTAGTTGCTAATTTTCATGTCTCTAAGAATTTAGGTGTGGCATGTGTTCATGTCATTCCCTATTTGTTGGTCTTAGCCACATAGTCTGTCTTCCTGCACCAGTTAGTCTGTAAGTTTTGTCCATTTTGAAATCTGCAATTCTGTCTCTACCATGATTGAAGAATACATGTCACAGGGCCACTCACCATGTGATGTTATGAAACCTTTATAAACAAAACCTATTGTTGTTTGTTGTTAAAGTGTGCTTTCAAGTGATTTCCGACTTATGGCGAATCTATCATGAAGCATTGGCAACTTTCTTCAGAGGGGGGTTGCCATTGCCCCTTCTGAGGCTGAGGGAATATGACTTGCCCAAGGTCACCAAGTGAATTCTCATTTTGTATATTTTTATAAAGAAGACTAAGCTTGCTTTATTTCTGTTCTTGACCTTGTGGGATGATGGTATACGAATCATTGTAGCTCACGTTCTGCTTGCCTATACTAATTACCCTGCTTGTGAGATACAATCCTTCTCTGTGTCCCCAAGAGACAGGTTCACTACAGATTAGTAGAGATGGATATAAAATTGGTGCTTAGGGTTTGTAGGTCTCATCTGTGAGGACAATAAGGAGAATGTGGTCACTGAGGATATGCAGCCGAGCACATGGGATCTACAATACGAGTTCAGTCAGCAAGGGTACAAGTGGTCTGAGTCATAACTTGAAATGGAGCCACACTGCACAGTTTTCACTCTTATAGCTCCATCTTACTTGTTCTCATCATTTACTGGCTGGAATTCAGATGGGGACAGCCACATAGATATATGTTGCCTGTACATCCACATGTCTTTTTTCAGGTGCTACAGAGGTTGGTATTCTCACCCAGTCAGTACAGCAACAAAAGTTCCTCTCCTGACTTACTTCAAAGTCCAACCTTTTATCTTCCAGATGTTTTGGACTTCAACTACCAGAAGCCTGAGCTAGCTTGGCCAACTGTCAGGAATTCTGGGAACTGAAGTTCAAAACATCTGGCGGATCAAAGGTTGGGAAACACTGACCTAGAGTCACCTCATACAGGCATTCTGTGCTCCAAGATGAGCAGACTCGATTGTAGAAGCATCTGGCAGTCCTCTACTACAAGTCAGATGCACAA
Source organism: Sceloporus undulatus (assembly GCF_019175285.1). NCBI lineage: Eukaryota > Metazoa > Chordata > Lepidosauria > Squamata > Phrynosomatidae > Sceloporus > Sceloporus undulatus. Next base: position 136,543,156 of record NC_056524.1, on the reverse strand, counting down.
TGAGTACAGAAGCACTGAGATATCCAGAGGACTTCTGTAGATCTCAATACTGATGTCATTGTTTTGCATCTGGCTGGGGAAGGGGGCAGACAAGCTAGGCCTCCTCTGATCCTGGCTGCTCACCTTGAAGCACAGAATGTCTGTGTCAGGCAGCTTCAGTGCTTTAAAATAAGTTGTCATGGAGTAGTATATGGACCAATGTAGTGTGAGGATCTTTACGCTATGCTGAAGTGATGTTGAATTGAGGCCATAATTAGGTGAGACACTGAAAATTTTCTAAAAGAGAGCGCTGTTTCTGGGAAGGACCTCACCAAACTGCAACAAACTGTGGGATTCTGTAGGATAGAGTCAATGTGCTTACAATGGTATCAAAGTATTGGGGGGAATAGTTGCTGTGCTGGCTCTTGTGCCCTTAGTAGCAAAATGGTTAAAAGAAAGCAGCAAATGAAACTTTTTATAGCATGGACATAAATATAGCCATCTGAAAATTCCTGCTATTAATGTCACAGGAAGAGAAGTTGGTTCAAACTTTGGCACCTCACGTCTGAGCTGAAAGATCAGACCTATGTAGTGGTGGAAGTTTGGTACAGTGAAAATGGCAAGTAGTTAGGGACACTGGCTGTTTGAAAGAGGGCTGGAAAAAAGAAAACAAAAACAAAGGCACTCTGGAAATCAGAAACACTTGGAAGAAGATTGGAGAGCTTCCCAAGTCAAGTAATGGTTGGCTCAAGCCATATTTATGACCAAGTGCTGAAAAACCAATGGCCTGTGGGAAAATAAATCAACCTGGAACCTAGAATGAACACCTTGATCTCCCCAAATTTGGCCAAGTTACCTTGTAGACTACCACATCCAGGATCCCACAGCTAGAATGATCCAGTGCCCATACTGATCAGGAGATATTGGGAACCATCATTCAAAAGAGAATGTCTCAACTTTCAGAGGCTCACTAAATGAACAACAACAAAAAAATAGGCAGAGATTCCAACTGATTTTCATAAATAGTAATTTATTGTTACTAGCAAATTGTCCCTGAACCTGTTTGAATAATGGCATTCCCCTGGAGCACTGTAAATAAATAATATATGTGAAATGAGCATTAAAATGAATGCAAACTACTAAAACAAATTGGTAAATGTCTACTGTTGAATAGAGGATATACACGATATGGTGCTATCTGAACAATTCAGAATATGTTGTGCATCACCATATGGCTTATAGCACCCACATTTCGAAAATATGGAGGGATAAACAGTGATAAAAATATAATAAACAATTTTAACTCAAGATATATCATCTCAGTTATAGCTGAACTAACTGTTTTCTGCTCATATCGAAAGCATTCAAAGAATAAGAACATTCAAATATTACCGTTTAAAAACTTATTGCAAATGAAATGTAAGTAAACCCACCACAAAGGGCTTCAGCAGATGGGTCTGAGGTCCCAGCCAACCCTAGCAATGAATCTGCACATTGTACCTCTTTTATCATAAAGCACTTTGGTGGAAGGAGGGAAGCCTTCTCTCTCAGAAATCTGTGAAATCGGAAATCTATCCATGTTACACATGGCATAATTGGCAGGCCTCAACTGTCTTTCAGTAGTCCCCCCCCCATTCCCTTGCTGCCTTGGACTATTTTCAATTGAACAAATTCAGCTCAAGATGGCAGCTTTCTTACATTATTAAATACATCAGTCAATAATACCTGATGTAATTGCAGCTTCTTATGCAACTAGGGTAATCATTTAAGTGATATCCCCCAACCCAGCTATCCCATAGTCTAAAGTCAAACCATTATTGCTAAAAGAATATTACTTTAACAGGATTTTACAAAAGACACAGCCTATTATGACAGCTACTAGTCTGGATTGAAGATAAGGAGTTGACCTGTGCTCAGATGATTCTCAAATTATTTGAAATTGTGTTGTACAGAAAAAGCTCTTGATTATAGCTGATGCCTGTCTTGTGCTACATATCAAAACTAGCACCTGACAGTTATAGGAGAATGTGAATGAGTGTAACGGTGCAATTATTTTGGAGAAGATGGAGGGACTCCGTCAAGATTAAAAAAAAAATGTACTTAATAGGCATATATCCTCCTCTCTCACTTTCAAGGTCTAGGGAAAGATGAAAAGTGATATTGTTGCAAAAGTACAATGAACGTTCTTGAGTGAGTGGAATATTAAATAGGAGCTGGGAAATCAAAGCCTATAAGGGCAGCGGAAGCTGTGGAAAGGATTAAAGATGGGTCTGTTGTTCAGGTAGGCAATCTTCTGATTCAACCCCAAATATATTGGTTTGAAAATAAGATATAATGCTATTTTCCTGAAAATAACCACTAAGGACAGAGTAAAATGATGCTTGTGCCAATGGAACACAAAGATAATCTGGATTGCTCTGCATCTGTAAAACCAAGTAGGTCAATACAATGTCGCAACTGTGACCAACCCACCTCCCATCCCACTCCACAGTTTGGCAGAATCATATCATTTTTTTCCATAGTATGAAAGGGCCTGAGGAGAGTCAAATCTTCATCAAGCAAGACCATTTCAGGCTGGGGAAGAAACACATTTCATAGTGGTTATAGCAAACTTCACAAGACATCATCTATGGGAGAACCAAGCCTTAGGAATGAGACCATGCAGAATTTGTATGGCAAGGGTCCAATGCTCTAAGGCTTCCCGTAGCACATGGCAGTTCATAAAAATCACTACTGCTTGCAAGTGCAGGCTAGCCTAAAGACACTGTGAGAGAAAGAAGCAGCAGTGGGACAGTATCAGGTTTGTCCATTACAGAGCTTGAGAAATAATTCACTAGAAGTAACTTATTAACCTTTTCAACATCCATTTTGAAAAGATTTCAATGTTTCAACAATATTAATGGATAAAGTAAAGTTAATAATGACTAACATTTCAAGTTCCAAGTTTGGACTTCATAGCATGCTAGAAATTATCAATGTAACAAATTATTTTAAAACTTTCACTACAACTGGTGTTAATAAATTTTCTAATTAAAATGAATGTGAACATTTTCACATAGAATTCTGGTGCTTTAGACAGAAATGCCAGTCCAGGCATTCCCTCTGTTTTCTTAACAGCTGTATCTCCATCCTGTTATAAGCAAAGGGATGAATGATTTGCCATGCTCACTGCTTGCCTCTCATGCTCTCCTCTTGTAGCATACAAGACAACCCCCACCCTACCTCATCTTGCCACCTCCATGAATTTTTTTATGTTAGAGTTCAAATTCCCCACACTTCTCTTTCTGGTGTTGCTTAGTCACAACCCATTCCTTGCAGTACAAGCTTCTGATAGCTATCTCCTTCATCGGTTTCTAAGCTTACTCAGACTTATGACAACCTTTTGTGAGGATTTTGATACTTAAATTCATCCTGTGGAGACTTGAAGCCTCAACAGAGATTTGACCCCTGGTCTCCCAGAATCCTAGTCTACAGTGTTTCCCCAGAAATAAGACGCTGTCTTATTTTTTTTTTCTCAAGAATACACACTATGGCTTATTTTCAGGGGATGTCTTATTTTTCTTAAGTATGGTACAACTTTTATTCAAATATAGTTAAGTCGTCTTCTTCTGGAACATCGTCATAACTTTCCAAACCCAGAATTCCATCCTGAATTTCTTGCAACTCCATTCCCTTTAGAACCATTGATCCCAATCTTCCTGCTCCCTTCCTGCCCCCTTCCATTCTGCTCTGGACCTATCACTATGTCTTATTTTCGGGGTATGGCTTATATTGTGCAAATGCTTAGAAATCATGCTACGGCTTATTTTATGGGTTTGTCTTATTTTGGGGGAAACAGGGTAGCACTATAGCATACTGGCCTTTATACCTTTTAATTGTATGGTATCATTACATAACATTCCTTTTAAGGACTGTATGCCCAAGTGGGTGAGGTACCAAATGTACTTGGTTTTAAAAAAAAGAGGGGATGAGTGATGAAAACCAGTAAATGAGCCACTTTGGTGGCAATCCCATACAGAAACTGTAGCCTAGAGAGTACTTTCCATTAAATGAGGTGCCTTACTTATGAAGGGATATGCATACAATTTCACATTTAATTTCTCTCCACAGAATTCTTTTTTAAATAAATAAATAAAACAAAACCTTTCTTCATTCCATCATGACCTGAAGGTAGCTTACAATTTAAAAAGAAGCACACATACCCAAATACATATTCATAAAAGAGTATCAATGACAACAGTCAAGAAGTAATCAATAGTTGCCTCTATTTACAATCTAGCACTAAAATATGACAATATTTCAGAAGCCTATCTAATGACCTACTAAAGTCCATCAAGATTCTTCACTTGCAAAATTTCCCTCCATGGGCTCTGCTTCTGTGCCTTAAACTGAAATAGCAAGTCATCATACAGATGTTCAGCAGGTGAAGCTTTTTCTAACATAGAAGTCAAATACAGGGAGAAACTCCAGATGATAAATATCCCAATGCTACTCGTAGTCTTACAGAATAGAAATGTCTTTGCCCTTTTCCTTTAAAAGAAACCAAAGCAAGAAATCCCTTCTGGAAAGGAATTGTCACCAGCTGCAGAACCAGAACTTATAGTTACTCTGTCACACACCCCTTCTCAGGCCTATATAAAAATGTACCCAGTGGTTTGTGAAGGAGACAACACTTTTTGAAGTAAGCTATTTGCAGATCCTATCAGAATTATAAGTATTCACCAATAGATTATTGATGATGGGTAATGCATAATAGACAAGTGTTGTGTCTCAGGTAACCCATAAAGGCTGCTGGTGATGCTATCATAGCACAGGAGTTTAAACAAAAGCTTTCAATCTTTTCTGTCCTAAGATTCCTCTTTAGCCAAGGTAAATATTTTCTCTCATGTTTTCCTGTATGTTTTTACATTGCTGGCAAAGGTATTGTTTTGACCCATGTTAGCTCAAGTGAGGGTGTGATTCAGACTATAAAGACTAATGAGCTTAAAATGAAGTGTGGGTCCCAGGATATAATTTCTTTGTGTCTTAACTATGCCAACAGCTTTTTTTTTTTAAATACCATATGCAAGTGATTACGTCTCAGCCAAAATAGGAACAATGATGATGAGAACAGCAGCAACAACAAGGGCATTGTTGGAATGGCTGGAATAAAGAATATCATTAACTTTGGAATGCTTAAGATCAGCTATAGAAATGACAAGTGTCATCACTATGTTTGAATTTTAACTGTGCATTCTTACATGCAGTTCACCAAAGGGTGCATCAATAGACAGCAGAGGATGCACAATTAAGTGCAAAATAACTCTAAGGCACATTACAGAGTGCCGAAAAGTGGTGCTCTGCCTGCGCTGTCATTAGCTGCACCGAGAAGCCCCAGCAACCAAACCATGAGGCTTCCCGGCACAGCTAAAAAGAAGCATCAAAATGGGGCTTCCTCTTGTGTTGCGGAAATGACACATCGAGGCACCAATGGCGCACTCGACGTGTCATTCTCACGATGCTACGTGCAGACGCTAAGCATCTGGCACGTAAAAATGGCCACGCCCGTGTGTACAGGGCGCAGCCATTTTTACGCCCCTGTCACGTGCTAGGGGTGAGGCCGGTATGGACGCTAGGTCCTCGGCAACCCCTAGCACGTGACGGGGGTGCCGCAAAGGCCTGTGCGGAAAGGGCCCATGTCTCATAGTAAAATCATATTGACCATTATAGATCCAACTACATATGCAAAATCCTAATAATTGACAGCACACACAACTGATGGCATAAAAAGATTCTGCTCTCTTTTACCAATCTTTTCTAAGTTACTGAGGCTTTCTGCAATCCTTGGATTTACCTTTCTACTAAAATTTAAAATGCTTTGTAAATATGAAAACCAGGTCATGATTATATCATGTTTATTGTAGGTCATTTCTATAAAGAATTGGGTTGAAGACAACATCCTTCAATACCAAGCCATTTCCCCTCACATTAGAATAATTGATTTATAGAACTTAAGTCCAGGAAACCTATAATCTGACAGTTTACAAACTATGAAGTTAAAACTAAGAGCCCTCTGATCTTAGGATCAATTCTTTATAGACCTGATTGCTAAGACAAAAAACTGGAAAGAAGAGCTGTGGGGCCATTTAGACCAGAAGATAGAATCATATAGGACATGTCTACATAGACTATTTGCAGTGGCTTACCCCGAACCCCATGTTTCCCTGTCCAGAAAATGCAAGGCCAAAGGCCCAATTTGACTACAGACAGTCTTCACTTGGGAAGGGCTCTGGATCTTCCCACAAAATCCAGAGTGCTCTGGATCTATCTATCTATCTATCTATCTATCTATCTATCTATCTATCTATCATTTTCTAGAGTCTGTGAGTTTCACAGCTCATTAATACCATTCTGAACTGAAGGAGACTGCTTTTTCTTTAGAAAGAAAGGACAAATTTAAGCAAAAAAGTGGTTAGGGGTTTTGTAATGTTTTTAGGGAGTTATCTTCCTGTGCACGTATCTACAGCTAATCTATATCAAATATATTCTGGTTGTTAGTTACTTACTCTCCAGGGCAGATGGGTAGACACACCCACACACCATACTTCAAACTGACAGACAGATTTAATTGCAGAATCAGAATGCATTGAGACTGTGAAGAATGTACATACTATCTGTAGACTTCATCATGAACATGTAAAGGAATTGAGAAGGGAACAGCCTTGTCAAATATCAGGAGTGCAGAAACAAATGTTTTAATCATTGGTGGTGTTTTAATCAGTGGCTGATGGAGAAAACCATTTTAAGAACTGTAGTGACTCACCTTAAATATGAACTACATAAAGCTGTGAGGTTCAGAAGATGGAGTTTCAGTGATATGCAATCCATGGTTGAAAATAGTAGAAGCAAAAAATGCAGAAAATGTCAAATTCCTGGGAATTGTGTTGTATGACCTATACAGTTGTTTTGGCAATCTAAGTGATTTTAGTTAAATGTGTTACATTTCTTCAAATCATATTTAAGATTAAAATATGTTTCTCATAGTAATTGCAGTATTGTGCAATTTGTATGCCTATTAAAACATGAAAATAGCTTTTGCATGTTTAAGTGTCCTCTTGAGTTCACTAAACTAAAAGTAAAGTAGTTAGTTTTATAAAGAAAAAGAAGCATCGGTGTCCCTCTTTGTAATCTGTATGAGTTAAAAGGCAAACATAGAGCAGCTTGTTTCCTAATGCCCTCATGTTATAGGAAGCAAAGAATGGAGAAAGTGTCATCTCCAAGGGTGTCCAAAATGTGTGCTGTTGAGAGGAGACCTGTAGAACTTTGAAAGTTTTCCCACTAGCTCTTGAAAGTTACTTTAGGCTCATCTTGAATGCACTTTACAAGCCTGACTTGCACAACATTTGACCCATGACTAAGCCAAATATGACTCATTGGTCATGTGTGGCAGCTGACTAAATTAAGAAACCTGTCTTTGCTGCTTGTTTGGGTCTTCAGAACAGTGGAACAGATTGTTAAGCACAAGCTCGCAGGCTACTTCATGAGAATTTCACATCTTGGGAAGACCTTTAAATGCTTTGAAACTGGCCCTTTCAATTGTTCACTAGAAACTGCTTGGAAGTCCAACTATTGCTTTTAGGATTGATTGAAAATAGTTTCTGCAATCCAGCATCAAACAATAACTGAATTGCTTCCATCTGGACCAGCCTGAGCATCTGAGCATTTCTGAAAGGTAGATACACCTAGAGCACATTGCAGTAAACCAGATAGAAATTTATCAAAGTGAGTACAACAGTGGTCAAACTCTACCATGAAACTCTTAAAGAGCTATGTCCCCTGCTGCATCAGGAGAAGTGACTGCTGTGAATTTCAAATAGAAGTAAAGTAGTTTGAGAAGGGAAAAAAAATCTGGCAGGGATGGTTGGTTATGTGCTAGGCTTGGTCGTTCTGAGTTTTCAAAGTCGAACTTTTTTTCCTTCCATGAAAATTCCAAAATACCTGAACTTGTTATGATGTGAACCAGGGGAAACAACCTCTTTTCAGAAGTAAAAGTATTGCACTTTCCCCCCCTTGTGTTGTTTTCATAACCAAGGCTGATACTTCTCTTGAACTCCACAGGGAGAAAATCAGTTGTGAACTGGCAGTATGTCTGAACTTTCACGTTCTCCTCCTTTGGCACATTTCCTAACAAGAGTGTATGAGGAGGTGTTGAAGAGCCTCCTTCTCACCTTGATGAGCACTTAAAATGTAATTTACTGTTGCTTTCAATTACTATAGATTCCACAAGTGTTTACTATTTTTGGCATACTGCAAGCTCACAGCCAAATGATGATGAATGAACAAGAAGACTTTGTTCCTCTTTTTTATTACTTTAAAAAAAGATCCCAACCAGGAAACTGGTGTTAAGGCAAAATAAGATATTTAGACTAATCTGCATGACTTCTATGTGAAACTTTAATAAACTGTCAAGAAAATGTGCTAATGCTGTGGTGAAAGAAATGTACCATGTTGACAGATTTTTCATGGGAATAAGTTATTTCTTTCAGAAAAGAAAGGGGACAGTGGCATATTTCATTTCACAAATATCTTATCTTTATTCATTATGCAGAAAGGCTGCTTTCATCATGAAAATAAGCTCCTATCGGGCACTCAGGCTCTAGGTTCAAGTACTTCAGAAAGATGTCATCTTTTCCCTCACTCGTGTCTCATCACTTTTTCCTCTAGGCAGAAAATAGAAAGCACTCCAGCAACACAGGCTTTCAAATGTGTTCCCAGTTCTTTTCCCCTGCTTCTGTTTGCTCTTAGAAAGAAAGTCTTTACTTATTGAAGGGACAAGAAACAAAGCAGTCTTCCATCTCAGTGTCTTACAAGTCCATTTGCACAGAGGATCCAGTATACATGGTGGCAGAAAAGCTAGGTCTGCTCCAATACCTATGGATATATGATATGGAATTGATGCATGAATAAGAGCATTGGGTTTTTCCCCTCAGTATTGGAACACTGTTGTGCTTTTCAAGAAATATGAAATTAAAGGAGGGGAACTAAATTTGCGAGATTTTTCTTTTTCTTTCTGAATTTCTCTAGTTTTTTAAAGTACATTTACTAGAAAGTATCTATTTTTTTCCTTGCACATTTGAACAGAAAGGGGGAGAATACAGTCATTTAGAGAGTGAATATATGTGGATGAATGAAATGCATTGTTACATGCCCAAATATGAGTATCAATGTTTGTTTGTTTGTTTGTCCATTTCTGGAAAAATGGATGAAAAAAAGCAAGGTAGAAAAAACAAACCATTCCTGTTTACTATATTCCCTTACAATGTTGGGGGCGGGGAGAGCATTACTGTGGTCCTCCTGATGTTTTTTGAACTGCATTTCCCATAATCCCTCACTACTGAGTAGGCTGGAGAAAGTTATTGCTTAGTATCAGGAAGATCACATATTCCCTGACATTGCATTGTGTCACTGCATTTTGGAAATGCGTCCAGGTGATGCTATCATTTTATAGTCTCTAGATTTTACTATATCTGTATGAGTGAAAGAGGGAAGGGAAAGGGGGAGAAAAATAGTCTGGAAGTATAAATCAATAGTTTTGTAGTATTATAGGCAATGCCTGTCCTACCATATCACATTTTGAAAAAAATAAAATAAAAGAGACTCCAACAACTCAGATTATATTTCCAGTGCTGGCTGGCATTCTCTCTGGCACAAATTACTGACCTCTGTTATTTCATTACTCCCATTTTGGATTTGAAATATAAACATGGCACATGTTTAGGTTTATCTACCTATCACTATATCTCAGGATATGTGTCCAGTAAATTTTACCTTTGGGGGGTGTCCAGGAAATATAGTACACATCAACCTAATTGCATTTCCTGTTGCAGCTTGAAATTCATAGAGATTCTCCTTTCAGATGTCTAGAAATCTGAATTCTTGGATTACACTCCAGAGTTACAGGGCCAGATGTGTCATTTCTGGGATAGCTGTGGACTAGATCCAATTGTTAGTCCCACCCTGAGAAGCTTGTTAAATTAATGGAAACTTGGTAAATCAACATTCATGTTAAGTTTCACTGACTCAGTGCATAACTTCCAACATTTCACAGATAAAAATTGGGACACATGTGGCCAAGCAACATCAGAGTGTGGTTAAGATGTCCAGAGTTATTGCTGAGGGCAAGATTCCAACCCCTCCTCTCTCCCACCCCCCTGCTGAGTTGAGGGAAAACTTATTTTGTACTTCGAACTCAATTTTCAACAACTGAAGTAAACTGAGGACAAAGATAGAAGAGGAGAGAGAATTTGGAGCATTTGAAAAAGATCTGAAAAAATGGAACAAGAATTGATCAGTATTCTCCCTGCCTAATCAAGACCCCTGGAGTGTTATATCAGTTCAGGAGTAACAATTGCATCTAGGTATATATTCCTTGCCAGTCATTTAACTGAAAGACTGTAGGAAAACAGACTCCTATATGAGGTGCTGTTCAGTGGAACTCTAAAGAGAAAGAACGACACAAAGGGAAAGCAGGGCCTTGATGTTGCTCATTAGACTATGGCTGGGCAACAAGCTGAGCATAGGACTGCTGGTCATATTCTTCCCAATATGAAGAGATGTAGTTTATTCATTTATGGAAACTATTTCTACATTTGTGCCTATGCATATAAGACAATACAAGCAAATAATAATAAACATATGTAAAGAACTGTAAAGCTGTATACTTACTCATTTGTAATATACATTTTCTGGAAATCCAGTGGTTAACATAGGCACGTTCTACACATGCCGATAGTACGTGCTCAGCACGTACTAGGGTTAGAAAGGCGTGTCCTTTCCGGACGCCCCCAACCCTAGTATGTGCCGATCACGTACAAAACGGCGGCGCCCATTCTACATGGGCACCACCATTTTGACGTAGTGGACGCTTAGCATCCACATGTTGTGATGCGGTAATGACACCGCAAGTCATTACCCCATCATTACCACACTGCAAAAAGAAGCCGCGGTTTGGCTGCTGAGGCTCCTCCACACAGCAAATGAGGGTGCCGCCAGACTGCCCTTTTGGGCAGTCTGGAAAGCGCCATAGTCTAAGGGAAATGCTGATCTGCTTACTTCCTACTACCTCAAAACATACTGTTGTTTACAACCTTGGGAACTTAGGTGACCAAAATGGTGAACTCTAAGAAACTCTAGCTAGATACAGATTAGAAAGCATAAGGCAAAGAACCTTCAATCTCTCTACAAAAAGAGATGCATGAGCAAACCATGCCTGTTTCAACTGTCTACTGACACATCGGATATGAAGCACAATGAGAATAAAAATGCAAAACTAAAACGTGTTTTGGCTACATATTGTAATTCCTATATTCCTGTATTCACATAGCCAGGAACAGAATGTTTTCTTCTTGATGTAATTGTGTTTCAAATCCAAATTCCAAATGAAGTCTCATTTAATCTCTTCAATAATATTTGTTAACTTTATGCACATACATAACACAAATCTTTAGGGATTGTTTTGGCATTCAGTCAGACTTTATGTTTATTAAATGATTTATTTTAGTCATTTTATCCTGAATATTGTAAAGTTGTCCAAAGTGCAGAAGAAGCTACCCTTTGTGCTTCAAATCACATGAGATTCTGAAAAAGCACCCACATTTTTTTACCCATTCACTATGAATGACAGTCTTGTCTTATGCTCTGTCTTGTGATTCTGGCTTGGGAACATCACTGTCATCTGGTTTTAAAAGTTATATTTGACTAATTGGGAGGATTTCATTTATAATGATTGTCATCAGATATGAACTAGGAAGAATGTACAGTAAGAGTTCTGCTGGATCAAGTGAAAGGCCTTTGTGGTCTAGCATCTAGTTTCCCACAATGATTAACTTCATGTTCATGGACAGCCCCCAAGTAGGAGATGACTTGTACTCCCCAGTAAACATGGTACTGAGAGGCATGCTGACAAGACACAACCTGCAGGCCACTTGCACCCCTCTCTCTGAGTTCTCCCAGTGCTCTCAGGAATAGAAGCAAATTCAAGAACAGCAATGTAAAAGTGAGAATAGATTCACTGCAATTGAATTCACAAGCTATTCCTGACTAGCACTTCATTGCTACTGTTAGAGAACTGGCTGGGGAAAAGGACTGAAAATATGGTAAAATTGCCCACCATGACCCCTAGGAGGCATTTGAAGCCATATGGCTTTTTTTTTTAAAAAAAAGGTGGTGTGGTGGGCCATATTTGGCCTGTCATTATGATGACAGTACTTTAAAAGAGAGTTGAAGGAGGGGGAACGCTATAAGAATGTTTCTGCCTATAAACAAGATATAAAAAGAACATGTACATTCAAAGGGAAAACCATAGCTGGTATTCTGTACAGTATTTGCTGAACAGCTATGAAATAACGAGACCATGCACATGAATTGAGTTGAATGTTGGCCACCAATAACAACCAATTTAAATCTGAACCCATGAGATATACAAAGGGAGGGGGGGCTAGGGCTTATTACATGGGACTGCAGGAACGCAGCTAGCACAGAACGATGGGAATGGAACGGGGAAAGGAAGCATTTCGCTGAATGCCGGAAGTCTCCGTTCTGTTCCCCATCCGTCCCAGAGGAGGCGATTTCCAAAACTGTTCTGAAAAGTTCTTGAAACTTGCCTCCTCTGGAATGGATGGGGAACGGAACGGAATGGAACGCGGACTTCCAGCGGCGGTGGCATTTCAGTGTGCAGTAAAACGCACCATTTCCTCATTCCTTTCACATCATGCTGCCTTTCATTCCATGCTAGCTACATTCCTGCAGCCTGTGCAAAAAGCTAGCTAGCATGTGAGCAGCTGAGGCAGGTGGTTTCTCTTAGACCACCTCAGCAGCTTTACCTGAGTGACACACCTGAGTCCCAAGGAGACCCCAAATGCTGGGTTGCTCCCCAGATGGCCTACTACTGAAAAGCCAACCCAATAATCCAGCCCCCAAGTTGTATTACTTATGGTGAGGGCTAAACCCTCAAGTCAGCCCCAACAACAGCCTCCTTCCCCACCCCCAGTTTTCATGACCTATAATGGCAGTTCCAGACATCTCTCCTTCTCCAAATCGGTGCCATAAATATTAGCCAAGCTCCTACTTTTGCCCCCACTACTTGCCACAGATAAAGCACAAGTGTCTGCTTAGCCCCTATCTCCCATTAAACTGGCCAAAAGAGTCCTCATTCCCTGTTGCAGATGTCCCAGAAATATCTGGTTTTCTACTTCAGATAGACGAATGCCATCAGCTCCATAGCTCTCAGGACTTTGAAAAAGAAATTCGGGATGAGCCTCCCCACAGTGATGCTGTACATCATGAGGGGGGATCCATATTATGAGATCATAAGCCAAATGTACATTCTTGTAACTTTCAGTATTTATGTTTACAGTTGTTAATCACCATATATGAGTCACCCCCCCCCCCCCAAACAAAAAATGATACCTATTAAGCCGGACATCATGTCAACCAAAGGATTTTTGAGGCACTGTAGAGCATGAAAATGGGAAATGATGACTGCAACACTCTCGAGTTATGGGAACATTGAAAGAAGCAGTTATGAAAGGCCCCCCAAAGAGTCTTTCCTTCTGCCTATCAGCAGACATTTTTATGGGGGCAGAAGTAGCTATGATAGTTGAGCTCTGTCATCATAGCTATATCTGAGGATGCATGCTTTTGGCCCATTGTTTTTTTTTCCACACTGTTGCAATAGAAAATTTCCTAAATGATGCAGTTCTGACATTCAAGAGACATAGTGTCACTGTAGACCCCTTCAGGTTGTAAATCCCTGTTCTATAGACATTGTAACTAAGAGCTCTTGAAAGTGTTACCCTACATAAATTTATCTAATCCATTTTTTTTTATAAAAGCCATCTAAAACGGTGGCCATCTTGTCATTATGAACCCTACAGTTCAATTGTGAACCATATGAAGAAGCACTTCCTTTTAATGACCTACTCTGCAGCTTCATTGGATGACCCTGGATGTTATGAGTAAGGGAGAAAGACATCTGTGACATGACCTATGCCTTGAGATTTCCTTTTACACTTTAATGTATAGAAGGCTCCTCATCAATGACACCTAACCAGCCTTGACCCTTTATACACTTTCCGTAAATGTATAAGGGCTAGGATCCCAAATGTCTTTGGTGTTTATCAGACGAGCTCTTAAAGAGGTACTATTCCAGTGTGACTCCTCTAGCTGCCTCCTGTTGCATGCTGGGATTGGCAGTTTTAAGGAGGGGTATTTAGAATTCTCAGGCAGAGAAGTTCAGCTCCTTAAAACTGCCAATCCCAGCATGCAACAGGAGGCTGCTAGAGGAGTCACACTGGAATAGTAGCTCTTTAAGAGCATAGTGTGATAAACATCTTTGTCTTATAAGTTTAATATCTTATTTAGCATATGTGTAGGTGCCTATATGGTTTAGAATTCGCTGAGGCAGAGGCTTCTGTTATACCAAATAAACATTGACTTTATTGAATAACATTTAGCAAGAATGTAGCTTAGGTAGAATAGTTCAAAGGCTAAATTAATATAACAGTTGAAGGCATTTCACTGTTTCCTCTTTACAAGCTCCAATACACTTTCTCTCCCATTCAGTATCCTTCTCTCAACTCAATCCCCTTCAGCTGCTTTCAACTCGTTTCAGTTCTCTTAACCTCCCCCCTAACTCCTACTCAATTCTCACTCAACTCACACTCAACTCACAGTCACTCAATCCTGTCTTTTATATCAACTTGTTCCCCAGCAGCCCCTTCCTCACAGTCAGCCTGAACTGTGCTTGGCAGTCAGGAAACCAAAACTGCCCAACGACTCTCTCACAACATTTTCTTCTCCACTATTTTTTGGGAAGGTGGCAGTAAATGTCTGTCACTGCAGAGTTGGAACTGTTGCAGGGGCAGTCCATATGCTCAAAGGGTGATTGGTCATATGTTATGCTGCAAGGTCTCTTGGAGGCCTGTGCACTTGCTAACCCATCAGTTGCTTATATCTACTATAGTGGATCATCATTCATTGGCAGATCAATGGTGAGAAAAAGAAGAAAAATATGACACCAGAAGAGAAAGGTGTCAGTTATGAGCTGTCCATTTTTCAAATTCCTGGCTTCCAGAGGGTGAATGTTCACAGCGCCAAAGCCTCGTGGAATGAATGGCTTAACAGTTACCTATACCATGGGGCAGTCAATTGTCCAAACATTCTTTTTCACAATCCTTTGTGTCTCCTTTCCTCCGTAAAGTCAGGCATTGAAAAAATAGGTGGCTGAGAGCTCAAACTGATAAGAGTTGAACTTTAAATGTTGTGCAAGGCTTGTATAAAGTTTTCTATAGAAGTGCTTTAAATTTTAATGCATAACATTTTAAACTTTTTAAAACTGTTTAATTGGTTTTTTTAAAACATAGTATCTACATTTTAACACTTTGCATTGTTCTGTATTGTTTTAAATTTTGTTAGCTGCCTTCACTCCCTATGCTGGGAGAAAAGTGTGATAGAAATAAATGTAATAATAATAATAATAATAATAATAAATCAGAGTCATCAGCTTTCCATCTTGTTATTGCCATTTGTGTTCATTTTGTGCAACTGCTTGTGTTGCCATTGTTTTGTTCTTCCTATCACTTCACCACATAGCTACCCTGTTGATTTTAGAATCACAGCCCTCACAAATAAAGTTGCAAAACTCTGGCTAAGGTTCATTACAGCTGTCCCCAAGAAAAGAACCTCAAAATGCACTATGGAACCTTTTTATTAACTTCATATATTTATACAACATCTTTGATGGTGCTAGATTCTAAGGTGACATATAAAATAAAATCACCCTTAAACAGACCAAAATTGTTCAGTTCGAGCAGTTAAATTATGAGCTACATGGCAAAGGGGTCAGACAAGGCTGCATCTTATCACCCTATCAATTCAATTTATATACTGAACATATTGTAAGGAAAGCAGGTTTGGACATAAGAGAAGGAGTGAAAATAGAAGGAAAGAATAACAACAATCTAAGATATGCAGATGATACCATAATACTAGCAGAAAACCTCCTAGACATGGAACAACCACTAAGGAAGATCAAAGAAGAAAGTGCAAAGGCAGAACTACTGTTGAACAGGAAGAAAATGAAAATAATGACCACAGAGAATCTACATAAATTCAACTTAGAAAATGAAGAAATAGAAATAGTAGCAAAGTTCTCATACCTGGGATCAAATAGCAGCAGGAACTACAACCAGGAAATTAGAAGAAGATTAAGAATGGGGAGAGTGGCTATGAAAACACTAGAAAGGATTCTAAAATGCATCTGGGCACAAAATCATATAAGCTGTTGTATTCCCTACTACCATGTATGGATGTGAGAGCTGGACAATTAAGAAACAAGATAGTAAGAAAATCAATTAAATTGAGATGTGGTACTGGAGAAGAGTGCTGAGGATTCTGTGGACAACCAAAAAGACAAACAAGTGGGGCCTGGAGTAGATCAAGCCAGAAATCTCCCTGGAAGCCACAATGACTAAATTTAGGCTGTCGTATGTCGGACCCATCATGAAAAGGTATGACTCACTGGAAAAAAACAACAATGCTAGGAAAGATGGAAGGAAGTAGAAAGAGAATAAAGTCAGATGGTAGATGGATGGATTCTATTAGGGAGGTCACAGGTATGAGTTTGCAGGAATTAAGTAGAACAGTGGAGGACTGTTTGAATTGAGGACAGTTAACAACAAAATGCTTGGAGATGAGGAGGAGAAGGGAGGGGAAGAATGAGTGAGTGAATGGCCAGTTGAAGGAAGGAAACCTTGGTCCTATACAGACAGGCTGAAATAAAGCTGCTTTGGGTCACTTTGCTGTTTAAATGATGCATGCATCCTAAGAGGCCATAAGCCACATCAAAGCCATGCTCCAGTCCTAAGGACTGTAGTGTAGCTTTGGCGCAGCTTCTGGCCTCTTAGGATGCATGCATCATTTAAATAGCATACCTCCAATGTGACCCAAAGCAGCTTTATTTCAGCCTGTCTGTATGGGCCCTTTGTTATTTGGGATACCACTGCCAAGAGAGCTGTTGTCAATTATTCTCATACCTCTGTTAGAATAACTATGTGAACAAGGTCCTTGGTAGAGGGAACAAAAAGTGATTAGTGATAATTCCTAGATGAAAGTGCAGTCATAGGAATTAGATGAAGTACCAACTTCACCATTTCAGAACTCAGTTATTAGAGTGGCATGGGGGGGGGAGCCATAACCTTCCTTAAAACTGTGACCAGTGGGGTCCCACAAAGCTCTGTCCTGGGCCCAGTGCCATTCAACATCTTTATCAGTGACTTGAATGACAGGATTGGGGGCATACTTATCAAATTTGCAGATGACACCAAATATAGGAAGAGTAGCTAATATCCCAGAGGACAAGACCAAAATTCAAAATGACCTTAATAGATTAGAAAGCTGGGCCAAAGCTAACAAAATTAATTTCAACATGGAGAAACGTAAGGTACTTCACTTAGGGTGGAAAAATAAAATGAACAGATATAGGATGGGTGACACCTAGCTGAACGAGACTATATGTGAAAGGGATCTAGGAGTCCAAGTAGACCACAAGTTGAACATGATTCAACAGTGCGATGCGGCAGCTAACAAGGCCAATGCGATTTTAGGCTGCATCAATAGAAGTATAGTGTCTAGATCAAGGGAAGTAATAGTGCCACTCTATTCTGCTCTGGTCAGGCCCCACCTGGAATACTGTGTCCAGTTCTGGGCACCACAATTTAAAAAGGATGTTGAGAAACTGGAGTGTGTCCAAAGGAGAGCAACTAAAATGTTGAAGGGTCTTGAAACCATACCCTATGAAGAACGACTTAGGGAGCTGGGGATGTTTAGCCTGAGGAAGAGAAGGTTAAGAGGTGATATGACAGCCCTGTTTAAATACTTGAAAGGATGTCATATTGAGGAGGGAGCAAGCTTGTTTTCTGTTGCTCCAGAGACTAGGACCTGGAGCAATGGATGCAAGCTCCAGGAAAAGAGAGTCCACCTCAACATTAGGAGGAACTTCCTGACAGTAAGGGCTGTTCGACAGTGGAACAAACTCCCTCGGAGTGTAGTGGAGTCTCATTCCTCAGAGGTCTCTAAACAGAGGCTGGATGGCCATCTGTTGGGGATGCTTTGATTTAGATTTCCTGCATGGCAGGGGGTTGGACTGGATGGCCCTTGTAGTCTCTTCCAACTCTATGATTCTATGAAGAACCATCAACATATAACACATGGAAAAGTTACCATTTGTATTACAATTTCCATAATGCAGAAAAGTATGGCCTATGAACATTTGCATAGGGGATTATTGGAGCTCTCTTTAAAAATAACTTTCCCAAATTTTGCCAACATAATATCTAGTCTCTGCATCTGTCAATATTTGTAATCAGAAGTGGCCAAAGATTCAGGGCTATGTGCAACTTGACTTTCTGAATGCTACTGCAAGAACTCAAAAAGGCAATGACTCGTAGCAAGACCATCCATGCAGAATTCTATTTGTATAATCATCAGCTGAAGAATTGCCTCAGCTTTGTGAATCTAGTAGTGGTGCACACTAACATTTGCCAGTCCATGTCGGCTATATGAATCAGCCCTGATTTGTCTTGGCCACCAGCCTCTGATTATATTTTGGAGAGCCTGCTTCCAATTCAATAGCTTTCTAGTACAACAGTCAACCTTTTCCTCACATTACAAGGTGAAAGCTCTTCTGTGCCTAGTGATTTCAAATGCCTCGCTTTCATAAACAGTTGGGGGAGGCACCTCTCACAAGATCTTGCTTGTTAATGCTACGATTTGCATGTCAAATTGCAATCCAGGCTATTTACATTGTGTGGTTAGTAGAAATATCACTGAGTATTGTGCAGTCCAGAAACAAGCAGTGTCAACAAGCCTCATGGACAAGACCAATCTTTTCATTATGTTTTCCTTCCATATGTGATGGCAGAGTGAATAGAAAGACCAGATTGCATTGCTGAAAGGGAAAGCCAGATCTTGTTCCCTCTCTTCAGCATATGTGTTCACTAGCATCTGAATAGAGAAATGGAAATCAGGTACAATGGTATACTTTGCCAGGACACATTGATGCTGCTCACCACATAATTTTATATCTATTTCCAGTTCCCTTCTCTTGAGTGCTAAGCAGCACAGTCCAATTCTGCCTATGTTTTCAGAGAAATAAGCCCCACTGAACAATACATCAGAGAAAACATTCACAAAATTGCACCATAAGGAAGTATTGCTGTGTTATTTCAAATATTATACCAGACCAAACAACATGTTTCTGAAAATAATAGTCATGGATGTAGCTCCTCCTTCCTTCATTGATTACAAATCATCCCATTTCATAATGTCACATAGTTCTCCATATTAATACACTTGCTCCATATGTGCAAGAGTTGCAGTGCTGTCATGGGTGCAGTGAATCTGCTCTGGGCTTTGAGACTTTGACACAGTTTTAAAAGATCCTTAACACTTTCCCCAAAATAGGTTCACCACTATGGATAATGCCATTAAAATGTGGAACTGAACCCAGAACAAATCCATTGCACCCTGTCATAGAGGCCATAGTTCACATGATCAGCCAATCCTGGCTGCATCTGCACTGCAAAAATAATCCAGTTTGACACTATTTTAATTGCCATGGCTCCATGCTTTGGAATCCTGTTGTGGCACCAGTGCTCTCTAACAAAGAAGGCTAAATGTCTCACAAAATTACAAATCCCAGAATTCCACAGCATTGAGCTAGGTCATTTAAAGTGGTGTCAAATGGGATTACTTCTGCAGTGCAGATGCAGCCTCTGATGTATGGAAGATGGCATGAAAGCATACAGCCTCAAGATATCACAATACAGGGTGGTTCAACATATGGCTGTTTCTTTTGATAATAGTTTCACCATGTTTAGTAGAAAACAGAGTATGGATCTCACTTGCCTTCTTACATCAAAATACTCAGGTGGAAAGCTTTTCACAAACATAACCCACCAGTTTCGACAGCATAAAACCACTAGCACCTAATAAACATTTGAAATAACTAAAATAGATAAAGTAACAATATAGTAGTAATACCTGCAAAGGACATCCCAGATAATGTAAAAATAAGCCACAGTGAGACCCCAAGCAGTTCATACATATTTGTGAGTGACTTTAGAAATAAACCTTTTCTCTTGTTAAATACATTTTAACAAAGAGGGCAGGTAATTCTTTTAATGTGGGGATCATAACACAGAAAGCTCAGTTATTTACTCTCAGAATGTCCACCTGGGTTAATCTCTGAGCTAGACCTTCACATCAATCTTGCAGGGAGTGGGTGGGTTGGCTTTTGCAGAAACATTTTTTCCCCTCAGTGGCATAATTCTTCATACAACTATGGCCCTGTGCAGACTGGCCTTAAAGGCTGAGTTGGGGGTGGAGTGATGCTGCATACCGCACCGCATGGCGTGCAGCATCACTGAGCCCCTCCGGGGCTGCATCCGCATGACACAGCACCAAAGGAGTGCCATAAAGCCCTGGTGCGGCAGCTTTGTGTGACTCCTTTTTGCACCCTGGAAAGGCCAGATCAGGGCCTCAGCATGTGGTTGCTGTGGCTCCGATCTGGCTGAAAAAGGAGCAGCTGGAGGCAGATCCAAAGCCACTTTTAAATGAAAGTAAGCAACATTCAGTTTACAGTCACTTTTCAAGCTCTCTTTCAGCTATAGGGGTAATACTTGTTCCCTCTCAGAAGTTGGTCTTCACCTAGTGTGAGTTCCCTGAGCAACTGAACATTCTGAGACCTTATGCCAACTCAGCCAATTGATGCCAGAACAGCAAAACCATAAACTGTAAAGATACATTCTCACATCTAAATTAGGAGTTTTGGCAAGTATCGTATACACTGAGCTATTTTCTGTGCTCTTTTATGCTTGTGTGAAGTTAAAAAGGCCTTCTAGAGTACTTCAAGATACATACAGTTCAGTATCTCTTGAATGTTATCTTTTTGAGTAGAAAAGGATAAAGAAAAAACTATCCTTTTTCAGTTAGTATCGCTGTTGCTTTACATGTTATGCATGGTATGGTTGTTTTCTTTCTTTTTCAAAAACTGCAAACCCATATGTGCAATCTCCAGAGAAGC
Organism: Sceloporus undulatus; assembly: GCF_019175285.1. Classification (NCBI taxonomy): domain Eukaryota; kingdom Metazoa; phylum Chordata; class Lepidosauria; order Squamata; family Phrynosomatidae; genus Sceloporus; species Sceloporus undulatus. Next base: position 136,522,056 of record NC_056524.1, on the reverse strand, counting down.
TAGTAAATTTCACCAAACGGCCATCCTTAAATTGTGTGCCATCTGCAGCTAGTGATGAAAGGACGAAACCCACTCAGCTGTGATCCTGCACCAGTATACTTCTCATATTGATTGGCTCCAGGGAAATCAGTCGCTTTTGGCTTTGAACTTTTCTAGCCCCCAAACAATTTACTAAGGGCTGGCTGAGTTGCACCAGTGAATGCAGATCCCACTGATCTGTTTTTGTTGGTTGGTCTTACTGTTGAGTCTTCTGCCATCACTGCCCTTTGCCCTAGTATATACCACTGGTGCTTACATCAAGTAACAGGCAGCCAGGCAGTGGGAAGATGAAAGAGGGGGCACATCTCTGGGATACTCTAGAGTACCTTTAAACCTGAAAAACTGAGTATCATGTTCGAGTATCTTGGGCATGCCACAGTATTGGCTAATAATGCTTTACACTCTCATTTATAAATCTTTCCCCAGAATTACCAAGAGAAGGAGATGAGATGCATGGACAAATGGGTCCTGCAGGATTTCTAGATTTTTTTTATTTCAGCTCTTCTGTGTCATCCAGAAAAGGGACAAGGAGAAACTAAAACTGGCAAAGCCAGTTTATTAACTTGTATCGCTCACAAGGAGAACCAGTGCCAACATTGGCAGATCAGGAATAGAGAAGAACCTAGCAGGTTAGCAATACAATCTGGCATAACCTAGTGAGTTTTTGCAGAAGATTTTAAAGGGCTTTTCAATCCCCAGTAATGGTAATATGTCAGAACATATCCCTCCATGACAAATAAAATTTTGGTTGGTAGGAAATTCTGAAAATAAAGGGAATAACTCCACAAGGGAATTATTGTAAAATTTCATAGAATCACAAAGTTGGAATGGGCCTCATAGTCCATTGTGTCCAACTCCTCAGTTCCAGCTAGATCATCCCCAGTAGGTGACTGTCCAGCCTCTTTTTGAATATGTCCAGAGAAGAAGACCCCACAATCTCTCTAAACAAGTTCCATTGTCAAACTGCTCTTATGGTCAATACGTTCCTTCTAAAGTTCAGTAGAAATCTAGTATCATGTAAATTCAAACCACTAGACCTAGTCCTGCCCAGAACCAGCAGAGAATAGGACTGCTCTCTCCTCTTTGTGACAACCCTTCTGGTTAAGAATGTAATCATGTCTTCTTTTCACTAGGCTGAACATATTCAGCTCCGTCAACCTTTTCTCATATGTTTTGTTCTCCATATATCTTATCATCCTTGTTGCTCTTCTCTGAACCTGCCCCAGCTTGCCAATATCCTTCTTAAAAGGAAATGCCCAGAAATGATTGCAGTAGTCCAGATGAGGATGTGTAGAATGCTTCTCCCCAATCCTATGATCAGAGAAGGCGCCTTTAATGGCCTCTCAGTGGAGAGACCAGCAATTTAAAGAAAACGGCATACTTAGCAGGTCATTAAGAGATGTGACAGTGGGGTTCAGCCTAATTGAGGCTTGTTTGTCCATTCCTTCTCAGTCTGGCTGAATTGCTGGCCCACCCTCCCACCTCAACAGCAGTGTGAGAGTAACTTCTGGTCACTTTGGGGCCAGGTAGGGACTTTCTCCCCTTTCCAAGGGAGGGTGTTTTTTTGTTGTTGTTGTTGTTGTTGTTTTTTTTGCCTACCCCATACTGTTAGTTAGGGACTTTGACAATTGGCCTGGGGTGTGGTCACAAATAGCTTTCACGCATAGGTGGGGGGAGATAGAGGTCCAGGTGAACACCTCTGCACCCTCCTAAAGGGTGAAGGTAAGTCTCTGGAACTGATTTTTAGGTCTTGTGACTAAACAGTAAGGGAAAGAGATTTGCTTTGGGGCTGGTCTGAGATTTAAGCCCTCACTTAAGTCCTGTGAGTTAAGTGGGGGAGTCTTGGGTTGGCCTTCTGGATGTGGACTGGTTGGGGAGCAACCCACTTCTGATTGGCCTTGGGGCTCAGGTGTTTTCACACTTAGGAATCTGGGGAATTGGTCTTGGAGCAGACCATCCACCAGCTGTTCCCACAAGAGGTTCTCCCCCCTGGTTTTTGCAGATCTCAAAGAAATAATGTTAAATAAGCTGAGTTAAATAAAGTTGCCCATTTTATAGTCCAGTTCTCTATGTCTGGTCTAGTTATTCACTGGGCTGGTCAGCAAATGATGTCCACAAGTGGAATTTCTCAGCAAGATTGCTAAAGAATCATAGGATGATGTTGAAAGGCCTTAGCAGGAAAAAAAAGTGTGATCTAAGTGGTAATTAATGGAAGGACCCTAGTCAAAGATCTAGCATGGTGCAGTGCTTTGAGCACTGAACTATGACTCTGGAAATTAGGGTTCAAGTTCCTGTTCAGCCATGGAAAACCATTGGGTGACCTTGGACAAGTCATGCTCTCTTGGCCTCAGAGTAAGTAACGGGCAAATCCACTCTGAACAAATCTTGCCAAGAAAATCCCATGATAGGTTTACCTTAGGTTCGCAATAAGTTGGAAATGTCTTAAAGGCATTGAACAGCAGCAGCAGCAACAGCAACAACAACAACAAACCATAGTTAATCATACAATCCCTGCTTTACATCAGATTCAACTCAATTCTGTTGCCAACTTCTTCCATTGAGCATTTGTTAAGTTAAAACCCCAGATAACAATTTGGCTGTAGTTCCTTCATGCAGTAAAAGAAATGTGATGGGGTTGTGAACAACAGCTATGTGGCAAGAAGCACAGCAATTCCAATCAGAGAGGCAGAGTGATGGATTTTATCACTGTTCCTCCTGGTACAGTGCAGAAAGAATTATTAGAACTCTGTGCTGGATGATAGCTCACAGGTAGAGTATATACTTTGCATGCAAATGGTTTACCCCCAGTTCCTGTCCCCTTAAAGCAGGGATAATAATTTTACATTCCAGCTGTCATTGCACTACAACTTCCAGTATGTTGCACAAATAATTATGCTTTTTAGGACAGCAGGGGGTTGCATTCAAACAACCTGTGTTGGGGGATACATCTACTCACTGTCTTATATTGGGGGAAAGGTGGGCTATAATAAATTAAATTAAATTAAATTGTTACATTAAATAATTAACAGATAGTATCTACTGGGGAAGACCTGTCACTTAGACCCCGGAAAATTATTGGCATTCAGTGCAGGGCTTCATGAGCCAATGTTCTTACTTAGTTTAAGGTGGTGTTCATATTATACTGTGTCTTCAGTTAATAGTTGTGAGATTGGATTATGGAAGGAGAAGTGAAAATTAGTCTAAAAGGATAATGATGTAGTTTTTTTAGTTCCCAACTAGTGTGGCCATTTTAAATCAGTGGGATTTTACCGTATGTGGCACACCATTCAACAATTGATTCAATAGGTTGGGTTTAACCAATAGAATTTGGGCTTTAAAGGACATTCCAGTGTAATTCTAAAGAAAAGTATACCATGCTATTCTTCCTTCTGAACCATAGATAAACTACATAATACAGAAAGTATATAAAAAGCAGACCCTCACTTACAAAGCTGGAACTTCTGATATTCAAGGACCAGTTTAAGGTATTAATGTTAGGGACCACAGCTCTAAACGTTTAAAGGTCCTTAAATTTGTTCATTCCCTGGTGTGGACATCCCAGGGAGTTATCATCAGCCAGGGAAATTTTGCTTCTGGTGCTCTAAAGCAAACCCTGGGGCTACCACATCTGGTAGGGCTTTCTCTGTGGCTAAAACCCAGTCATGAAACTCTTTTCCCTTAGAGATTTGGCTGACCATACCCTTATCTTCCAGATGTCAGTTAAAGACTTATCTACTGATATACACCAGGGTAATGAACCATGGTTTTGGTATTTTACTGTTGCTTGTGTTTACTATTTTTATTCTGTTTTAACAGACATTTATAATTTGTGATTTTAGATACTTGCAGTTTGTTGTTTTGAGTGTGTGTTTCTGTGTCGATTGTTAGTCACACAGGGCTCTTAGGAGGATTGGCAGGGCATAAACTGAATGAATGGATGAATGAATGACCCACCACAACTCATGTAGAACAAGATGGGAGTTGTTCTTAATGGTGATTCTCTGTTTTGGTTTTGGTTTTTCCTGGGAGATACTATATTTTCACTATTACCCAGAACCATTTCATCAGGTGATTGTTCAAGTGTCCCCTCAACAAAAGATTCTGAAAGGTATGATATCTGCATTATTGTCCTTTATCTGTGTAACTAGACATTAAGCAACTGTTGTGAAAATAATGGATTTTACAGAATGTAGCAGGTTCACATCCCTGAAACATAATTGGTATAGCGAGAATTCCTGCATTAGGCTGAGTGAAATGGAAACATTATGTGTGGGAAATGAAATGAAAACCTAGGAGAATACTGCACAGATGCTCAATGAAAAAATAGAGGTATCTTTACATAAAAAAGATCAGACACTCACATTTAATTCAAATATATGAAGCCAAGAACCACTGCATACAGCATTTCAGCCAGGAAAACTGCACATCAGTGCCTGTGTAAGCACCTCCTTATGTAAACAGTGCATAGTCAGAAGAGCAAAGTCACAAAAAATCTCCTTTCCCCTTTTATGAATGGGAATCTCCCAGGCTGCATTTTGTTTTTTGTTGTGTGTGTGCTTTTTTAAAATGTCGGTTGAACTGGTGTTTTTTGGGGGAAGGGTTATTATTATTTAATTTAGGATTCATTCAAACTAGGCATAAGCCCTGGGATTTGGCCTGCCTCATCACTGTACTGACCACAATATTTTAGAAGGTCCAGACAATGCTCCTCCTGTTACAGTCCTTTGAGGGTGTTATTGTGGGTCCAGTCATGAGTTTTTGTTCATGCCATGGAAATTTTTGAGGCAGCCAGGATAAATTTTCTGGATATATTACTTGTCTAGTTTTTTGCATCCCAGCAGTCCCCATAGATGTCAACATAGATGGGTATCCCCTTTCTGCCTTTATCAGATACATTGGGGGACAGGAGAAAATCCCACACCCTTGTCAGTGAAAACAAACCCTGGTATGTTTGAGGTACAACTGGATGCAGCAGTGGAATAATGAAGCCAAGTCATGCTCTCCAGGCACAGAATAGCCTGACAGAATAGTTCCAGTTGTGCTAAGACAGCACTGCTGAGGAGCATAATATGAGAACTGATCTCAGTATCTGCCATGCATGAATTTCCTTAAATTTAACTATGACAAGACATTACTGTCTTTACATACTTATAGTGTAATACTGTGTGTAATTCTCATCCTCGTACTTCTGAAAAGATACTGGAGTGCTGGAAAGCAAAGATGGGAGCAACCATGATTGGGTGCTGAAGCAACTCTCCTACAAGTAAAGCCTAAAGGGTCTGAAGCTTTTTGTTGAGAATAAAGATGAGTACAAAGGAGAATGATAGTTATTAAATTATAAATGGTGAGAAAGTGGATATATGAGAGATACTTTTCTCCCTCTCACAACAGTAGAATCCAGAATCATATAATGAAGGTGAATGGTGGGAGATTCAGGTTATATAGGAGAAAATATTTTTTCACACATGGACTGTGGAGTTCTCTGCCATAAGATAGGATGATAGCCACCAAACTGGAGAGCTTTTAAAGGGGCTTTTGAAAAACATTGAGGAATGGCTACTAGTCATGAAGGTGACATGTGACTTCTACAATCAGAAACACATGCTCTGAGTATCAAGTGCTAAGGAATGCAAGCAGAAGAATGCTATTGCTGATATCAGTCTGTGGACTTCCCTTAGGCATCTAGCCAAGTGCTGTGGGAAACAGTAGATAAGAAGGCCTTTGATCTGATCCTGATCCCCACCTCATCTATAGTATGGTCCTTTGGCTTCTTTGGAACATGTTTGATGTAAGAGCAAAACAACTGCCTCCATAATGCTCCAAGAATCTAAAGCAATGCTAATCCTCATGAAAGTTGCAATATTTAATGTGATGCATACCACAATATAAGCATGTCCACCTTACAAATATAGATACCAATGAGCTATATGAAGTTGAGCTGCTATATCCTAATTCATAAAAGACATTTCATACCAGGGATGGCTTGATAGATACATGCATAGGTATAAATTCTCATTATGTTGACTTTTGAAATATAGTCCTATTTTCCATAACAAAATGATGCTTATTCCCCAGTTAATCAATGCAGGAGACACAAACTCCATTTCATCTCTGTAGTCATAATGGCCCTCTGATAGGTTTAAAATGTCAAGCTGCATGTGTCCATTTATTCTCTTTTATTTGGATAGTAAACAGTTTCTTTGCTGGTTACTCTAATATATCATGAACGTAGAAGGAGTTATAATTCATGGGATGAGAAAGTGTGAAAAACAGAAAATTTAGCAGAGTGCTTTACAATTGAATTAATATGCAGTATTGAAGTAATATGTACCTCCACCATGAGCCTATTACTGTCAGGGTCTAAAACAGAAAGTGAAGACCTCTAAGGTGTGTTGTTGTTTTTTGGGACGGCAGCTCAGGATGCCTTCAGATATTCTCCCTCTCATCTATCCTTTTTTGGGCTAGAAAATTGCCTTTCTTAGTAGCCTTTCTTAGGTCAGGACTAATAATTTTAGGATGTATTATTTAACATGTAAAATAGATGTAGACATTTGGACATTTGGGGAGGGGCATTTTTGGCAATCTGTGCAACACCCAAAGGGCCCCGTGGGGCAGGAAACTGCCCCCTTGAACCCACTGCAGTTGTCCACTGTGGTCTAAAACAATGTTTTTTGTTGTTGTTGCAAACAAATATATTTGTACTCAGTCTTTCAGTACTGTTGTGAGAATTACATTGGTAATATAGGCAAAAGTGATTTGAGCCCTTCAAAACTTGCTACACAATGTTGTTATTTATATGAGCTAATGGCTTTTATATATCAGCAGCATATTTACTCTTCCTGGAACAAGCTGAGTAAAGCAATGAATAATAACAATAAAGATATGAAAAAAGTTTTATGATGTACTATATTTATAGATGATCATTGTGCCCAAAATCCTGGTGATGGTTTGCTTTGAGGGTATAGTACTAAATATGATGGCATTGTCTGGAAAGCTTTTTTTATATATAACTTGAAAGAAAAAGCAAAGCAGAGAACAGTAAGAGAGAGGTGGCAGAGGTTTGCAGCAGGACTGTCTGTGATTTTATGGATGATCTGTTTTGTCCAAATCTACTTACCTTGCTAAAAATATATGAAGTGATAGCAGACTAGCCCTTTTGGCCTGCAGACTCCAATGAGTGTCTCCTGCCAGTGTTTAAACCTGACTTAGCAAACAAAAAAAGGCTTTTAGAGTCTGAGAGGTCAGTGCTGCAAATGAAGATTTTTCTCACTCACAAGTGCCAAGGAGCTGTCTTTGTGACAATTTCAAACTCAGTACACCCCCCCCCCCTGCACACACACACCTCTAAAGCATTGAAGCACTTAGATGTCTGAAGTATGCCAGGACCTGGATATTGATTTTTGTTTTGGGAGTATTTTTTTGGTCTTATGAGCAATCCTCTAAAATAATATTAGGATTCTTTCACAATTTTTATGATTAAGTTTATTTATTACCTGAAATCAGAAAGGGTGTGTGTGTGTATATATATATATATTATATATATTACATGAATCTGATCACTTGCTGAATGCTAAGAATACACATCCACATCCACAGAACTGACAAAAGATTTTTCAGAGAAGAGCAATGAGTGTACGTATGCACATCTACTACATCTCAAGCTCATATCCTCCAATAGACTACAACATGTGTGTATTCTTTCTTTTAATGTTAAAGAGGGACAGGATTTGGAGAGACTTTCAGTTCCATCCACAGAAATACCAGCCATAAAAAAGAATAGACTAATAGAGTTACCCAAAGACTCTGTCAGCTCTGCAAGAACCACATGGCTAGGAGAAGAAAACCAAAAAGTTACTTTCCAAAGCTGTTCATCACCAAAGATGTAGCGAGGGGAGATGAGGGCACCCCCCTCTCAACACGCACAAATAAGAAACTTTTCTTCCTCCTATGAAATTTTCCTTTAGTCTTCAAATTTCTACCACTGCAGCTGAACATGAACAAGTACAGTTTAGGCATTTAGGCAAAGAAAAGGAAATGATAAAATCTAGCAAAAACAAACAAACAAACAAACAAACAAAAAACCAGAACTTCACAAACTTCCTAAAACATTCTCTTTTTACAATGAAGGCTTTCCACAAATGTACACTTTGTATGCTGCAGGACTCACCATTGGTGAATTGTGTGTGGCAATTCATTCTCAAAATTTATTTAATGATTTAATATGCCAGTTTTCTTCCAGAGTGAAACCCATGTCAGTTCACAGAAGAAATCAGTTAAAACCTAACAATACAATTTTAAAAACAATTAAAATTTATTTCATTTAGAACAGTATAAAATAAACTCTTCTAGAACACAGCCTCATAACCCCCCAAATCACAATAGTATAACATTATTTAAAAGACAGGAGTTAAACAATGATAGCCGCAAAAACAATAATAAATGCACCCCAATAAGAAACCTTCCCAAGAGGGATTACATGTAAAAACCTTGCTTAAACAAAAAGGTCTTTGCCTGCTGATAAAAGCACGGAAGGGGCCAGCTTATTTCCTATAGAGGCTCCAGATATTGGGAGCAGCCACTGATAAGGCTCTTTCTTGTTTCCTCACCAAATGAGCCTGTGGTGATGGTACGACTGAAAGAAACCTTTTCCCTGCCTTAGAACTCTTGCATGTTTGTATGGGGAGATACAGGAGCTTATCGCACGGGGCTGCAGGAACGCAGCTAGCACGAAACAAAAGGAGGCGTGGTGGGAATGGAACGGGGAAAGGACACATTTTACTGCAAGCCAGTATGCCGCCGCCCCTTCCGCTGGGAGTCCACATTCCATTCCCCATCCATTCCCCATCCGTCCCATAAGAGGTGATTTTCAAGAACTGTTCAGAACAGTTCTTGAAAATGGCCTCTTCTGGGACAGATGGGGAATGCAACGTGGACTTCTGGCAACATCAGCAGCATTCAACATGCAGAAAAATACATCCTTTCCTCCTTTCTGTTCCCATCATGCCCCCTTTCATTCCACACTAGCTGTCTTCCTGCAGCCCCATCTTTCAAATAGTCTGGACTTAAGTCATATAGGGCTTTATAGATAATAACAAGCACTTTGAATTGTGTCCAGAAAGAAACCAGTTGCAAGTAAAGCTGTTTGAACAAGGGAGTTATATGCTCCCTATTACTGGCCAGGTCAACATTCTGTCTGCAGTACTTTGGACCCACTGAAGTTTCTAGTTTCTGAACTTGGAGGCATGTGCTTCCTCAGAGAAAAACAATGTCAGTTATATTGGCTTTTAAAAGTAACATATCTAGAAGAATTTCAAGAGGCTAGTTTCTCTGCAAGTTTGCAGAAAATCACAGCTCATTAGCTTTTATTGACAGTTCAAATGACTTGCACAATATACATTTCCTGATATTTAGTTTACACAATTATATTGCAAGAGGAATATACTGGCTGAGATCCAACATCATCAGACATAGCTATGTTTTGCTATGTTTAAAGGTTGGGGCTGGAAAGAAAGCTTAGGAAATTATCACATTATCCTGTCTTTTTACAACTGGATAGATGTGTGTTTAACTGTCAGGGGTGGGTCTTATCACATTGTCCAATATGCAGCCCAAATGCAGCCTGTATGCAACCTGGACTTATCCCACTGTTATTCAAGGATGGGATTTTCTCATCTTTGAAAAGCTGTGGGATAAGCCTAGGTTGCATACAGGCTGCACATGCCCAGCCCTGGGAGAATGAGATAAGACCCATCTTTGACAGTTAAACATGCTTCTATCTGGTCAGAAAAAAAAGTATTGTGTGCAATACTCTCCTTAGTCGATTTGCACAAGAGATATTAAATTGTGTCAGAAGAATGAGGACAAGGAGAAGAAATAATAGCAACAGTAGCAGTAGCAACCCCTCCTCCTTTTCCCTTTCTTGGTGAAGGTGGTAGTTGTTTTGTCTGGAGTAAAATTCAAGGTTCCTGATAAGGCATATTTCTCAGCAATTTAAGCAAACATCGGACATCCAATAAGACTAGTAAATATTTTCAGCTTGATTTTAAGCCTCCTTTCTTCAAGTTCTGAAACAGTTGCAATGACAGAATCCAGGAAAAGTGCCAGCATTGACTGCCAGTACTAAGGATGATATCACCAGTCAAAACATCATTAATGGGCTTATGAACTGGATTAATGTATAACATTACTGCCAAACAGTGCTTTCAGTGACAAATACAAACCTACTTCTGTTGGGCCCTTCTCTTCTCTCCTACATTCTGCCTCTTCAAGTACAGTTATATAGAAGGAGAACCAACCTAAGGGGGTTTAGAACACGAGAAGAGAAGAGTGAGAACTCTAGGCTTTGTAAATACCTATACCTATTTATGGAAACTTGCTATTTCTCACCCAACTGTTGAGGATTTTTGATATTGTTGTGTGCTTTCTTGCTTTGTGTATGTACAGGCCCAAATAAAGCTGCTTCAGGTCACTTTGGAGGTATGCAGTTTAAATGATACATACATCTTAAGAGGCCAGAAGCTGCACCAAAGCTGTGCTCCAGTCCTTAGGACTGGAGCGTGGCTTTGACATGGCTTCTGGCCTCTTAGGATGGATACATCATTTAAACAGCATGCCTCCAAAGTGGTCCGAAACAGCTTTATTTTGGCTTGTCTGTACAGGCTCTACATGTGCAAGTGTGTGCATGTTCAAGCACATATGTGTGTGAATGAAAAAAAGTGATTTTTGCCATGTTTGCTTTCACTACGTTCCTTATCTATCCAATGATACATCCCATTTTCATTGCAATTCAGACATACTTATTTAAAAACTTCCATAGAAATATGTACATTTTGTCACATGCATTTCTCTCTCTCTCTTTCTCTCTCTCTCTGTGTGTGTGTATTATAGAAATTTGTGGGCATGTTTTTCCAAATGTATGCATTACCACCAAGACTGTGCACATTTCTCCTATTACTGGATTTTGTGCATACTCTCTTTTCCAAATCATGTCTTGCGTGTTTTTGAATCTGTTCATAGCATTTGGAAAAGTACAATTTTGGAAGTTTATAAAGTGCAAGAACAGAATGAATGCTTCATCTATATTTCTGTGTATACTACATGTGTGAAGAGCACAACTACAATAGCAGATCCTGCCCCCAGCTTGCACACACTCAGTAGACAGAAAATAACCCCATTGCATAAAAATGCTATGGAGACTTTGAACATGTGGCTGCAAACCATGCAAAAAGTAAATGCAGATTAGGCATGTGAACAGAACTCATGTCAGAAACAATTACATTACACCAGACTGTCCTGTTTTTTATAGATAGATCACAATGAAAGTAAATGTGAGGGTTTTAGTGTCTGTTATGCAAGGCTTTTTCAAAAATAGAAATTTGTTCTAAATGTCAAAATTAATTTACAGACAGCTCTGTCTGAAAAGCTTTGATGGGCAATAGCCTTGTTTTGTACATTACCAAAAAATACAATTACATCCTTTGGTGGCTCACAACAAATTCTGGTCACTGGAAACAAAAAGAAAGCCAACCTAACCCTTGAAGGCCTTGGTAATGGCCTGGTTAAAGCCTGTTTTTCTTTTTTTAGTTTTTAAAATTAAAGCCTTAGCAGCCCATGCAAACATATTTGTTGTGTCTTCTCAATATTATCAAACTGAAATCAGGACATAGAGCCTTGTTAATGGATTTTAACACTACCAACAATGCATTTAGTGTCTACTTACTAGAAGTAGTCAGACACTGGAAATATTATTATTTTGGACTGTAGCTCACTGAATCCTGGCCATTCTGGCTGAAGGACAAAAAAAAGTGAAGAACTCATGTTTCCACACAATTTACACCTGCAATCCCTTACTGCTAACCACTCCCAGTAGTCAAATTTCCATAATCTTATTTTCTCCCTCAATGGCATAGGGGTAAAATTTGAAGTGCAAATCCTCATCAGGACCATCTTTATACCAAGGTGGGCAATTGTCAAGGAGTACAGATGGCCCTTTATGGTACCTTGGAGGGCCACACTCCACCACTAATTTTAAATCTTTTTAAAAAGGGTTCCAAAGTGCCACTGTTCCAGGTAATTTTGTCATGTCTCCTCAAGCCATTCAAATTTCAACAGGATGTCAAATAGTGACCTAGAATATGTCAAAAATGCACCTCCTGAGTGAGGGTGAGGCTATTTTTTTTTTAAAAAAATAACAAAATAATTATATGAATCATGAATAAAAATGGGGACTGTTGGGAGAATGCAAGGGCCTCAAACAGTCCTTTGGAACCTGGGCTGACTCTTCTCAAAAAAAGCCAGAGTTGCTGCAGTCAACAACAAAAAAAGATGCCAGCCACAGAAGCTGGCGAAACGTCAGCAATAAGCTCTTCTAGAACATGGCCAGATAGCCCAAAAACTATGGAGGCTGGCCATGAAAGCCTTCAACTTCACAACAACAAAACTATTTATTGCCAAAACAGATCAAGAAATGTACTACAAAAAGGCTGCAGTCAACATGTACTTTCCAAATCTCTCTTCACTTCTTGAAATGTACTTTCCGTACATTAAGTGACATAAGATGTTATGAGGTTATGTTTGGTCTGTTTGTAGTTTTTTATTCATGTATTTACATCATAAAATACATTAAAATATTTAAAAGTTATTTTGGAGTCACTTCATCCCACCTCAGTTCAGTAGCATCATTCCCACTGAGAATCCCAAATTGTGGGTGGTTATGTTGATCCAAAACAATTTCTAGCAGTTTTTTTTCCCTTCCCCTTATAAAGTTCATGTATTTTGCATTGGCAAATACCTTGGTTTGCAATAGGGAAAGCTCATAACAATACGTTATTGCTGGGAAAAACCTTTTCTCCTCCAGTTAATGTGAGGATTCCAGCCAATACCCAAGAGAACAGGGGTCTAAAAGAGATATAACAAAAACTCTTTGTTTGTGAATTCTCACTTCACTACATAATTGTTCTTCTCCATTCAGAAAGGGCTCAGGTAATTTGCTATACTAGCACCATTCCACTAAATAGTGGAGCTGGCTTTGTCCTACTATGCAGCGAGCAATAGAGATGAATGCACATGAGTCCTTTTTTGGTCACACGGTACACCAGGACTACTGTTAGCAGCCCAAAAGGTGCCCATCAGCCAGAATAATTGCAGTATGGTGGCAAACATTCATTGCATTTATCACTCAGTGGTAACCAGAGGTGGCCACAGCCATGGTTATAATTGGCTGGGGGGGCAATCTTTGCCTCAAATCCAGTTCCATTGATTGCAACTCTTATAATCTTCACCCAATGGAATTCTTTTCCAACAGAAGCTCTTTCAAAAGAAAATATAGCATTTTAATGAGTGTGTGTGTGTGTGTGTATTATAGTAAATGGAATGCTTGTGGTAGCACTGAAATTTCTGACCTTTTCACAGCATTTCCCAGCCCTCTGTAGCAGTTTTTAAAGGGATTGCAGAGTGCATTGGGAACTGTGGGAGTGATTGCTCCTCTTCCACCGATCTTGTGGAAGATGCCTCCATAGTGGATCCTGGCCTATAGTTTCCAAAGTGTGTCTCACCTGTCAATCCTGGAACTTTCAAGAATGTCAGAAACTGTCCTTTAGCAAGATCTTTCTGTATAATATCCATCCAGTGACTGGGATGTATTTGTTCTCCTGAATCCCTGCAGTTTCATAGTGAAACCCCATGGGGTTATCAAGGCTTCCTTTTTCTTACATTTCCCTCTGCCTCCCTGCCTTTTGGTACATGCAGCACAGACACACCTCGCTCACTGGTGCTTTGAAAAAGCAGAAACTATGTAGATATGGTAGGTATCTCTTGATCATTACTCTTCTACTAAAACGTATGTCTTAAAAACAAAATAGAACAAAGACTTTAAAAAAAGGAAGTGAGAGGAAATTTAAAGGCCTAATACCTCCCTTTTTCTACCTTCAAACTATGAAGGGACAGATTGTATGAGCAAAGGCAGGGAATATCAAAAGACAGAGAATATCTAATGCAGAAGGCTTTCTCTTGGTGTCTGATTCTCTTTCTGTTTTGTTTACTTGGTTTAGGCAAAGGGCACATCAGGAAACATCACATCTGTACACTTGAGTGTGTACAGGCATAAAAAATGCATGCACAACCTGTAGTTGTCTCACCTCTTGTGACACATTCCATCAGAATTGTTCCTTAGAGAGATGCAAAAGCTGTATTTTCTCCCAAAGACAGTGGTGGGGGGAAAAATGGAGTGGCTAAGAAGTGATTCATCATATGGTGCTCTGCAACAATACTTTAAACCTGCTTCTAACAGAGGTGCTAAGCTGACCTATACCACTTCCGACTGCAAGTGTGGACTCATGTAACTTAGCTGTCTTCCACTTAAAATCCCCTGCATCTAGAATTTAGGGAGGCAATTCTTTACTGTGGTTTCTTCTTGAAGGTACCAATGAGTAATTTGAACATTTTTCTTCCTGCCACAAGAAAGTCTTCAAAAACCAAATGGCTTTCAAAGGCTATTTGCAACTTGGGATGTATTCTGCACAAAATTCACACATAATTGTTTTGCACAGAAAACACCATTTTCTGCAGAGGAAACAGCATTTTCTTTGTGAAGAAACAAATATTAATTCCTGTGGGGAAAATGTGTATGTGGTTATCAACCATGTGTGATTTTTACACAGAATAATTTCCCAGTTAGAGCATTCTCTTTGCAGAAAACAACATCTGTGCACAAATTGAAATTTCTGCAAGGAGGTATTATTTTTCATGGAGAAAATGCTGTTTTCTTCGCAGAAAATGCTGCTTTCTGCATAAAGACCAATGGCTCATGGAGAATTGCTTCAAAATCTGCTAGATAAATTAATATGCTAGACTTTCTGGATAAGGAAACATTCTTCCTAGTGATAAAACGATGGTACTGCAGGCTATAGACATTTTAAAATTAATTTAAATTTGTTAATTTGTAAAATATATTGCTTGGCTCTTTAAATTGTATATTAACTGTTAGAGTTTAGGTTTCTTACTTCTGGAATGATGGCAGAGAAAGTCCCATATCCATTCCATCATTTAAATTAAACCATCATTTAAAATTATGGACCTTTTATATCTATGGTCCAATACAGACGGGAGATTAGCAGTGTCCTCCCTGCATACTAGGGCTAGATGAGGCTGGACATTTACATGCCCAGCAGCCCTAGTCCACGAGGAGGCCACCATCATTACTGGCCCCTGTCTACACGGGTGGTGCCATGATGGCGTGAGCATGGCACAGTCCCCAAACTGTGCTGGCTTGAAGTGATGAGATCAGGGCACGTGAGCGCACCACTCGCACCACTTCCAGGAAGCTGCTTTCGGCAGCTGCTTTTTGCTCCCAAGTGGGAGCACATCATTGCCATGCCTTTTGGTTGCTGCAGCAATGATGAGGGGCAAAAACGGGTGGCACGTCTGTCAAGCCCCTATCACAAGGTTGGTTTTTAGAGGAGGAGGACGAGGCAGCAGCAGTATAGGGGGACTATGAATATTTAGAGATAACACTGAGTCTTTGCACTAGCCTCATTCATTTCCTGAAACATGTATTGTAAACCTGTGAGGATAATAACATCCTAATTTTGGCCCCTCTTTCTGTCACCCTCCTACTCTTGAGCCCATGCCTGGAGCACTGATTATTAAGTTCTGAGGCAAAATATGACATTCCTTCCATCTGTGATACTTTTTGCTATGGAAACTTACCACAGATACCTCTGGCCTCACTTTTCTTACTCTAAACAGCTCCTTTTACCCAAAACGACATGGACTGGAGATACATCACACAGCTAACTGATTGTTATTTACTAAATCCTTACTGCTGTGTCTACCACGTCTCCTTCCATACCGTTGCATTTGACGGCATCATTAAAACTGCCATAACAAAGGCACTGAAATGCCACTAGTAATGAAACGACAGTAATGTAATACCCACAGTGTCCTCGCACAGTGTGCTATAATGTATGTACTGCACCAACTGGAGTGCAATGCCAAAGGTTTGATACAAAGCACATGCTCTGCCACTGAGCTAGGATCCCTCCCAGTCACCTGGAAACTGGCTCAGTCATCAGATAGGCGGACATCTGCACACCTCTGATTAGCATATTAATTTGGAAGGCAGATTCCTGAACTGTAGGAACTAGCCTACACTTTTGTTTTGTCGAACAACACCAATACCTAGCTCAGTTTGCAAACATTTGGTTGGAACCAGCCCATAGATTTTGTTCTGTTACGTAACTTGCTCTCTGGAAGTTTGGTTGTTATGCCTGCCAAGTTTTGTTAAACCACTAGAATGCCAAGTCTCACTACTAGGGAATTGTTGTTCAAGTTGATGCCCCTCCACATTCCCAAAGGGCTCCACATCTCTCTGGAATTTGTTTTGACTGCCATTCATAGCCTTTATGTGTTGAATTCCTGAGGGGACATACATATTTTTCCCCAGCTCCCAGGCTCTGCTAGTCTTCAGATGTTTTAATTTTTTGATCACCTGTTCTGGCATGAATCTATCTGCCTTGGATATTTTTTGCTAGCTCTCCTGGGAAATTTATGTCTGTTGCTGACATCTGTCCCCCAGTCTTCTGTGTGAACACAGAGGAAAAGAATTCATTTGATTGCATTTTAGCAATGCCTGCCTCTTCGGGTAGTAAATTACCCTGGCTATCTCTTTGAAATCCCTCTGTCTCCTTCAATGACCTTTAGATTCTTGTGTACTTGGAAATACAGCTTATTATTTATCTTAAACTCTGCTGCAATTTTCATTTCATTTCTCATTTTACTGTTTTAGCTGATTGCTACACTTGCCACTGTATTATGTAATCTTTCTAAGCTTCCCTATTTCTTTTCACTGCTTAAACACATACACCTATACTTTGAATCTCAGGTTGAGGGTTCTTCTGCAATGACTTTTCTGCTTTCCTGTGAAGTTATTACTAGTAGTGTAAAAATGATAATGACGGTGCATGCATTATTCAGTAATTTAACACTCTTCATCTTTCCAGCAGGTTTTATCTGTTATTGCCTTATTTTTCCTGAAATTTATGCAAACTTTAACTTTCTTTATGCCACACTAAAAGAGCCTATGAACTTTTGCACTCAAAAGGAGATGCTTAAGGCTACATTCCTCTTGGTGACTCACACCAATGTAAATGCCATGACACAAGCAGTAAATATCATGACACTAGGAGTTCACACAAGTGTGGTTTCCTATCCTGGGTTATACACGAAAAATCACACTAGTAAATCTATTGCACAAGGGCAACACTTTTCTGGGGTTTCCAGCTTCTTCCATTTCATCCATAGGCACTGCTGTTCATTGTGTGATCAGTTCTGCAACAATGTAATCCCATATAAATATGGTGTAATATTAACTCCAGGAGGGCTACAATGATTTGACTTTACACTATGCAACTGATGGACAGGATCTTGGCCTCAGACCAGTTCCAGACTGTCTTGAGACTGCTTGCAATGATCATAAAAACATGTGATGGTTCAAAGGGAATTGAGAATCCACTGGGAAGATCTGAGGAATGGGAATGAATTTTTAAAACTTTTGGATAACTCTTAAATACCATACAGGCACCAGTTACCGTCTGATCTTGGAAGCTAAGCAGGGTCATCCCTGGTTAGTACTTGGATGGGAATGAATATTGGGAGCTGTAGAGGCTATATTTAAAAGGACGGAACTGACAAAACTACCTGAGTATTCTTTGCCTAAAAAACCCCCTATGAAATTCATGGGGAAACCATAAGTCAACAGAAGACTTGAAGACATATATTTACACACATGTTCTGATCTACATAGAAGTACAGGAAATGTTAATTTGCTCCTAGCTCATTCAGGAGCACATGTAGTTGCAGTTTCGATGAACTGACAACAAATCACAAAGAATAATACTCTCTCATGACATAGTGACTGGGTCAGCGGTCCTTCCCATTCCTAGAATTAGTCCTCAGGGGAGCACCAGTCATATGAAGTAGGCCCAAATATAGATGGAAAAGCTTATTGCTTGGGTAAATAAACTAGCTTACCTTTTCCAGCTTCAATTCTGGATCCAGGATGCCCCTGATGTTATCATAGATAAATTGCCACTGATCTATGTGGGATGCCACCACCCAGATGCAACCTGGGTTGAAGCCTTGCTCAGCCAGGACTTTTTTGAAGTCGGGCAGTTCTGACTAAAAAAATTGGCCAGCTGAATGAGGCTTCAACCCAGGATGCATCTAGATCAGTGGTTCTCAATTTTCCTAATGCCGCAACCCTTTAATACAGTTACTCATGTTGTGGTGACCCCCAACCATAAAGTTATTTTCATTGCTACATGCAAATATGTGTTTTCCGATGGTCTTAGGTGACTCCTGTGAAAGGGTCATTCGACCCCCAAAGGGATCCTGACCCACAGGTGGGAACCACTGATCTAGATGGTGGCATCCCACCCAGATCAGTGGCAATTTAGCTATGATAACATCTGGGGGCATCCCAGATCCAGAAGCCGGAAGAGGTAAGCCGGCTTATTTTCCCAAGCAATAAGCTTCTGTTAAGAACATGGTCTACTTTGTATTCTTGTAAAGAATATATATTTTTGGACTGATTTGAGCACAGGAAAGGCACATGGAAGAATGTACACTTGTGGGAGAATGAGATAGAAATGAGAGAGTTTGGTGCTTGTTGTTTTGTACCTTCAAGTTGTATCTGACCTATAGCAACCCTAAGAAAAACCTATCACAGGGTTTTGATGGCAAAATTTGTAAAGAGGAGATTTGAAATTTGCTTTCCTCTGTGGATAACAAAGTGTGGCTTACCCAAGGTCATTCAATGGATTTCCATGGCCAAGCAGGGATTCAAACCCTGGTCTCCAAAGTCGTAGGTCCAAAGCACACTGAAGAAATAATCCAGTTTGAGACCACTTTAACTGCCCTGGCCCAATGCTAGGGAATTCTGGGAACTATCATTTTGTGAGACATTAAGCCTTCTCTGTCAGAGAACTCTTGTGCCATAATAAATTACTATTCCCAGAATTCTCTAGCACTGAGCAAAGGCAGTTAAAGTGGTCTCAAACTAGATTATTTCTGCAGTCTGTTTTGGACCATAGTCCAACAATCAAAACACTACACAACACTGGTTGTCCTTTGGATGGTAACATGGTAAAATGAGTTGTGCCAATTTATAGAGGGGGTGTGTCTGTGCTTAGTAGTAGTGTTTGTGCTTAGTAGTAGTAGTAGTAATAGGATAAAAAAATCAAATTAAATAGAATAGAAAGCCACAATGACAGGCAACGGTATGGCTATTTTCAAGAAGAAGTACAGGGAATATCCAAGACTATGACTTTCCAAGATATATGCCTGTTCTATTTTTCTCATTCATTCTGAGCAAGTGACTTTTTGTTCAAATGCCTGGTCAGTTTCAGAAAGGTAAGCAATTTTTCATCTTTGTGACACTCAAAACAAACAGAAACATGTCCATATGGTTTGATATGTTTTTGTTTGGTTACACTTTTCAGACACAGGAATTTTACCAAATGTTGTAGGTAGATAATAAGGAATGGACATTATATTTATTTATTTATTTATGGACATACTTGTGAGCACCTACAGCCATCTGGCTTATTACTGGTGAAGGCAGCCAGCCAAATTATACTTGTAGTTCATGCTGGCATGCAGAAAGGCTTGCTTGGCTTCACATTTTTATTGGCCCTCCCTATTAATCTCCAGTTCACTTCTTGGTTCATTTGTCATGAAAGAACCTATCAGGTACCACTGATGATTAAGTATCACTTATATTTGGCCTACCCTGGCTTTCAGAGCTACAAACACCTTTGAGTCTACAGTACCACAACCCACTTTCCAAAGCTTTACAATTTGCTTTTTATAAGGGGTCATTGCCACTGCATATGATTTGTACTTGCAAAAACTGCATAACGTGAGTTTTTAAGCTTGTTATATTATATAGCTAGTGTTATATTGTACACTACCTTTTCTTGGGGGGGGGCACAAAATACCTCTGAAAAACCATTACTAAAAAGAGAGAGAGCAACAACCACTTGTTACATACACAACAGAGTTGTCTGGTTTTTCAAACTATAAAGAATGTCCTTTATTTAAGGATCATAAAGCCAATCCCTTCTGAGCATTAAATGGATGCCCAGAATACCATATTTGGGGGCATCAAACTTATGACTCACAAATTACATACAACTGTGTGATGTGTGTCGTTCTGGAGAATATGTTGTGAATAAGACCACCACCTGCTATTACTGCTACATGGTGAGCAATATACTCATCCTGGCAATAATATTCATCCTCTTGCAATGGCTGTTGTCCTACTATTATGAGATTGTCAAGGGGTTGAGATGGGGGGTTGACGTCCTCTGGGATTTGAGAATTTGGGTAGCTTGAAACTCCCATTAGGAACCCTACATCCAAGAAACTTGAGGTGGGCTTTCTGTAGGCCAGTCCCATGTCTCCCAGCTAATCATGAGTGCCTTATTATGTTTTTGAAAATCTGACAACCCTAACACACAAAGGAACAGTCATCAGTTGTAAACCTAGCTTTCAAAAAGAAATATTGTTAGTTTTTGTAATTCTCCCCCCCAAAGGAACATGTTATGGCTGAAATCATAACTCACTCTCTCTCTTATATTTCAAATATATGAAAGGCAATAGGAATGTTTCTAGTGACACTTATTTCTGTAGTGGGGGGGGGGGGGGGGGGGAGATAAGGAAATATCTGGAAGAAAGCAGGCTTTTTTCCCTACCCAGGTGTGACAAAGTAAAGTTTGCATATTTTTTCCCTATCTAGGTGTGACAAAGTATTTTTGTATATGTGTTTCATTTCCTCAGACCCAGAGAAATTCTCACATGCCAATTATTTGTACGATTTGATAACACAGGCAAGTTGCTGTGTAAAACAGTCTTCAAGTTCACATTAATTACCCAATATTTGTTAAATAAATATTTGTCAATTAAAACTTCATTCTTAAGCTAAGGCGTTCCATGTAATTTCAAATGCATTCTAGCAAATCCACAAAAGGGAAGCTTGAAAACAGTATTCTTCCTAGTGGAATTCTTGCCTTCATCATAGCCAGATTATTGTGTCTTGGTTGTAAAGATGTTTGCTAGATTTGGAGATACCAAATTTAGCCACAATAGGGGAACTCTAAACAAAAAGGAGCTACAGGACAGGAACTTAACTCTTAGAAGTCTGTACCTCCAACAGGTAAAACTTTTTTTCCTTTGGATGACAATTGGCAAGTTTTACCTATACAGCTGTTAAATGTTTCCCCATATGTAGCAGTGTGCAGACTTCTTGAGAAATCTAATACTGTTTGCCCTAAGAAAGGGACCTGTGGCTTCACAAAAGACAGAGACAGCCTGCATGGCAAGACAAGTTACTTTACAGCTGCTAATGGGGTTTAAATTCTAGTGCCTTTTGTTTCTGTCCCTACATGACCAAGGAGGAGAGTGGCCTCTGCGTGTATTGAAGTCCTTCCAGACCAACTTAACTACAACAACACATGATACAGCCTGTGAGTCTACTATCACTTTTATTCTCCTGTATGATTTTTAAGCATCTTTTGCCTGATGAAGAAGCCAGTGGAGCTTCAAATGTTTGCAAGAAGCATTTTGTGGTTTCCCCCCCCCCCTTCCAAAAGGTAGTACCATTTTGGGAATGTGGGTTGAAAAACTGTCCTTTCCTAGTAGATTTTAAAGGACACTCTTATCCAAGATGTACTTCCAAAGTGCACTTCTCATCACATTTCCTGTGAACTTTGGGAGGCCACTGTTGTTGTTGTTGTTGTTGTTGTTGTTGTTGTTGTTGTTGTGTGACTTCAACTAATTTTCAACTTTTGGAAACCCTAAGATAAATCTATCATGGGGTTTACTTGGCAAGGTTTGTTCAGTGGCAGTTTGTCATTGTCTTTCTCTGAGAAAGAGAAAATGTGATTTGCACAAGGCCACCCCATGGGGATCTGAACCCAGATCTCCAGTCATAGTACAGTGTGCCCGCGCCATACGCGGGCTTGCCATACACGGCCTTGAGCATACGCGCTCAAGCCGCAGGGCGGCACGGGACGGAAGGGGCGGCGCGTCCCATTCAATTGAATGGGTGTGCGCGCTCGTTGTGCCCTGCATGCGCACGTGCTGCCACGCCACCGCGCACGAGCCCCGTTGTTTCCAATGGGGCTCGAGCATAGGCGGAATTCGCCTTACGCAGAGGGATCCGGAACGGATCCCCGCGTAAGGCGAGGACGGACTATATAACACTCCAACCAGTAGGCCATGCTAGCTCTCAAGGGCACTTTACGTGTTGGTCTTAGTAACCATGTTGAACAGTAGGAAACATAGAGAAAAGTGACGAAAAGACAGAAGACCATTCCACCATCCTTGCTTTTTAATTTTTTGAAAAACTTTAAATTATGTCTTTTTATATTATAAGCCTGTTTCAGGAACTGGCCTTTACTAATGCCACTCCAGGAGTTTTTTTGGACTGAGATGATTTAAATAAATAAGCATAAGTGTCTTGTGCTTCATGTGTGCCAATATAATTGCAGCAATATGAAACTTTTTAGATCCTGATACCTCCATCACATTTAGACAGCAGTACCACAAAGGGAGATCATACATAAGGTTGACTCACCTCCCATTGTGGCAGACTCATCAAACTGAGCCTGAACAGCCTTCAGAAACAGAAGAGTAAAGAAATGTAATTTAAATATCTTATATTGTTTTGGGAATGTTGCTTTTCTTATAGGCCCCAAAGCTTCAGGAATAGGTAGACTTCCAATCTATACAAACAATTAAACCATTTAAGATTAGGAGGAAAAGGCTTCCAGATTCAATTTCAGATCAGGTATAATTTTAGGATTTGTAGACCGTGGGTTACCAAGCAGCGGAGTGCTGTTGATTAGCTGTATCCTTGACATTGATATCCCTCTGGCCATGTTCTCTGGGATATGCATTTAATCCATTTAAGGTGGGAGTATCCTTGTAGCCCAGTACATCCTGAGAGAGAGATGTGAAAGTTTCTGAGTAGGTTGGAAAAGGGACTGGGACACTGACAGGACAGAATGGAAAGAGGCACTCAGTTGTTTTGGAATTTGATATTTGTTAAACTATATATATATATATATATCTTTTTATAAACATGTAATGATGACCAAGGAGAATCTACACAAACTCTATGTAGACAATAAGGAAATCAAATTAGTTAAAGATTTTCCATACCTGGGATCAAGCATCAATCAGAATGGAGATTGCAGTCAATAGATAAGAAGAAGACTAGGAATGGGAGGGGCAGCCATGAAAGAACTAGACAAGATCCTAACGTGTGAAGATATACAATTGAGTACTAATGTTAGAATTGCCCAATCCACTGTAGTCCCCATCATCATGTACGGATGTATGATATGTACAGTTAAGAAAGCAGATAAAAAGAAAATGAATACATTTGAGATGTGGTGCTGGAGAAGAATGATGAGTAGACCATGCACAGCCAAAAAGACAAATAAATGGGTCTTTGGCCCAATCATGCCTGAACACACCCTGGAAGCCAAAATGATTAAATTGAGATTGTTCTGCTTTTTTGACCACATCATGAGAAATTGTAATAATCCCACATCAGGTGTAATAATCTCTTTTCACCATACTTTCTTTTCCCCATTACGCTGGATGAGATCTGTCACGTAATTTGGAAAATTATCAAGTTCAGTGGGTTCTGGGTTCTGAGTAGCTATAGCTGAAAGTTCATTTATTCTCTGTGATGTCACAGAATGCCAAATATAGAAATGAAATTAACTATGGTCCATAGCATACTTCAGAAATAATCCAGTTTGAGACCACTTTAACTGCCCTGGCTCGGTGCTAGGGAATCCTGGGAATTGTAGTTTGTAGTGGCACCACAGCTCTCTGACAGAGAAGGCTAAATGTCTCACAAAGCTACAGGTCCAAAAATTACCTAGCATTAAACCAGGGTAGATACAGTGGTCTCAAACTGGATTATTTCTGTCGCGTGTTTTGGATCACTGGAAGCAGAAGATGGAAAACCAACTCTCCCTACAAAAAACAAGACTAATATCCATATTCAGAGTCAAGCTAATGAAGTACACAAAAGATATCACTGTGCCAAAATGCAACCTGAAGAACATCCATGAAGCATTTATAGAACATATAAAGAATAGATTTGCAATGTTAAGCCTAATTGTCCAGGAATCAGATAAATTCTCATCCAAAACCAGGGACATTGTAAGGGAAGAATGCAAAAAGACCTTATTTTCAACCAAAGAAAAGCCTCGTTGGATGAAACTCTTTAGATGAGTAAGAACAGACAAGAAGCAAATGTAAAAGGTGGCGAAAAATAGCATGAAAATCCTGAATGCAACTGTTCAGAGATTTGTGTATAGGGACTACTATTATAATGATCAATCCAAAGAAATAGAAGAAGGTGACAAAAAAGATACACAAGATCCGAGATATCAAAAGCAAATGTAAACCATGAGTGGGCATTTAGGACATAAACCACTTGGGCTAAGTGTAAGTTCAGAACTCAAAATCACTTCTTTGTCACTTTCATGGCAGGAAGCCATAGTCTTCACTGACCTTTTTCATAGCCAATGGCTGTCTACCTTCACTATCTAATTCTAAATATGAAAATGTTCCTCTTGACCCTGGTTAGTCTCTGATTATACGTTCTTTGCTCACCCCATCTCTCTCATCAATAAGTAAGTGTCTGTTTAGATTGTATACTTCTGTGCATCACTATCATAAAACTTCAGTAGCCACAAATGTTTGGATATTTGCTTCAACTGTATGCAAAGGGAAGTCAGCTTGGATCTTTCATTCTGCTGTGATGCCTGAGAAAGTTTGCATCAGACTGTGCCTCTGGGTGTCCTTGTTCCTCTATTTTGCTTTTTTGTTTTCTCTTTCTATTCAGCTGTCTTGCTTCCTCTTGTACCTTTGCATATCCCCTTCCTCCAGGTGCCTTTCTCTTTTGTCTTGAAGTTCTTTAGATTAGAAGATAAGCATCTCCCTCTTCTTCCTCTTCTTCTTCTTTTAAAAAAACAACCTCTCTTGGAAAAAGTTTACTGAATTTCCTGTGTCCTTTTGTGCCTTCAGAATATAAGCATTCCCTGTGAAACAGAACTGGTAAAAGTTGTTTTTTTGAACTCCATCTTCCAGACTCCCCATCTTTTGGGGTGCAGTGTCATTAATGCACAGCTGATATATGATACCGCCTGACTTACCATTGTTGCTGAGGTGGAAGGTGCCCTAGTCTCCGCAACTGCGGAGGCCTGTCTCACCCCAGCAGCCTTTGGGTCAGTGGGAAGGCCCACCCTTGGCAGCTGGGGTGGAAAGGGTGGCTCTTTTGCAAGCTGGGACATATATATTCCAGCTTCCATTGCAAAAGGGAAGAGGCCATGATTGGTTGGCTCAGATGCCCGAGCGCATTGGTGGAAGGGGCCTGGGAGGTGGTGCCTCCTCTCTTTACAAGCCCTCTATTGGTGGGCAGGCCTATTTAAGGCCACATCATGTGCCATCCGGCACCATTTTAGCTCTGCTCTCCCACCCTCCTTCCCTTGGCTAGGGTGTTTTTATCACAACTTTGTTTTAGGGCGGCAGCATAGGTCCTGGGTCTGAATGGCGTGGTTTCCAGGGCTCCATAACACTGGATCGGGAGTCCATTGGACCCGGGAGTACTGAGGGCAAGTGGTGTGGCCAATGCGGGGGGCCACATCAAATGGACATCTCCCGGTGACTAGGGGCTTATTGGAATATGCGACTGAGCAGTTGCATATATGCGAGAGGGCGTTTCCATTGCCCCTAAGTCATCTTGATTCTTGGTCATGACCAAGCAACCTTACATCCATCAACTGGGGTGTTGATTAATGTTTCCAGATCCAGATCTTATGCTTTAGGCCAACCCTACCCTTTGTGCTGTTTGTTAATAAGGTTGTGGCCTTTTCCTCCAATTCTGTGTTGTTGTTGGGTGGCTTCCTTCCCACAGCAAGCAATTCTATCTCTCCTTTCCATATGATTCCAAGGAATCTGTCTTGGTGTGAAACCAATGTCTGTTGTCACTAACGGACTGGATAAAGGGAAACAAATTGAAATTTAATCCAAACAAGATAGAGATGTTCCTGCTCGGTCATCAGGTAGATCAGAGAATAGGGACTTTGCCTGTGAAGGCTGTGGTTACATGCCCCGTGAAATCTGAGGCTCACAGCTATGGTATGGTCCTCAATTCAACTTTGAGCCCAGATGCCCAGATTTCAGCAGTGGCCAGGAGTGAATTTGCACTATTAGAACCAGTGTGCCAGTTGTGTCCATTCCTTGGGATGTCAGCTCTGGCTACAGTGACACACGCCGTGATTCCATCCTGGTTGGACTATTGTAACATATTTTATGTGGAGCTGCCTTTGGGTGTTAAAACAACTTCACTGGTTCTCAGTTCATTTCTAGGCACAATTCGAGGTACTTGTTATGACCTATACAGTTTAAGTCCAGATTATTTGAAAGAGCATATCTCCCCATATGAACCTGCCAGAACACTAAGATCTTCAGGGGAAGGCTTTCTCTCAATCCCACCAACATCACAGATGTGCTTGGTGAGGACGTAGGAGAGAGAATCTTCTCAGTGGCTGTTTGCACCCTCTGGAACTCTCCACTGCAAGAGCCTAGACTGGCCCTCTCCCTGCTCTCCTTTCATTGGCAGGCTTTCTTTTTTCCTTTTCAAGTAGGCTTTTAATATGTAATTGTACTCGGGGGTGTTGGTTTTTGTATGTTTTAAATGGTTTTATATTTTCAACTTGGCATATTTTAATGATTTTGTATTTTTAACTTCTTTTATTGATGTGATGTTTTTAATTCTGTTTTTAAAGTTACAGTGGGTCCTTCTTATCTGTTGGCATTTGGGTCTAAGACTCCTCATTGATACAAAAATCTGTGGCTGCTCAAGACTCATTAAATACAATGGCATAGTAAAATGGTGTCTGTTATATAAAATAGCAAAACCAAGGTTTGTTTTTTGCAATTTATATATTTTCTGAATATATTTTCAAACTGTGGATGCTTGAATCCATGGATAAAAATCTGTTGATATGGAGGGTCCACTGTACACTGTTTTTTAAAGTATCTTTTGTTAACCACCTTGGGACCAGTTTGGGAGAATGGCAGCATATAAAATGAATGAATGAATGAATGAATGAACGAACGAATGATATCAATGAGGAAAATATTTTAAACTCATAAAATCCCCTTAATTCTTATAATTGCAGTGTACTTTATGGAGTCCCTGTTGATTGAGGTTGGTGTCTGTCAAAATTGGTCCATTGATTAAATCCTATTTTTCCTAAGTACAGTAATTTCTTATCTGAGTGAACAATATGGATAACGGTGAAGCAGTGGGCTCATGGTCACTACTAGGATGCAGTATATCTGCATAGGACTAACATGCTACAAACAACACAGATACCTGTTTGAGGATTTTTTTGGTGATAAACCTATATTTCAGAGGCAATGTAACAAGTAGTGATGCATGAATAAAATCTGTAGTGACATTTACAAGATACCTTTACAAGCATTTTGTTTTGGTTTTATGACATTTTCCTATGAGTCTTTGGTTCTCCCCTAGCCCTCCCCAGTAACAAAACACAACAAACAATGCAATGAGTAACACAATAAATATATTTTTTGACACAAGTCATGGCACCAAATTAGTTTTTTTAAACGTGATAAAGAGTATTTGGAGGAAAATGTTTTTTTAAATAAGTAACTTCCCATGCTATACTCATAATCTTGTTTCTGGGATTTCACAAGTGGCTTACATTCAAGTCCATTTTTGTCTCATAAATCTAAATGACAACCATTGTGATTGAGCTTGTTCTGTATCTGCTTAAAGTCACTTATTTTTTTTCTTTAGAGTTTTACCCAGTATTCTGTGTCTTAATATTATGCTGGAATAAGTCTGATACCTTGAAATATTGGAAGTAAAGTAATTCATTCCATGAAATAAAGTAATTTTCCAAAAGTTTATCAAAATAATTGATACAATATTTCATAAATGTTAAAATGATATGACTTCCAAAAACTCATTTGACAGTAGCTACATAGTGATGTAATAATAGCCAGCATCTATAGAAACTGATAGGGTTTTTTTTTGTATGACTATAATTAAGAAACTCATCCTCTCTGTTGTAAACTATAGATCCATGAAGGTGAACCTATGACATGCATGCCAGAGTTGGCACGCAATGTGATTTTCCCAGCACGTGGCAGAGGGAGGAGGAGGAAGAGGCATGTGCATGTTCCTCCTCCTTCCCAACCCTCCCTGGCCTCCATCTGCCTCTTTGGAAGCAGGTGAAAGCTGGGGATGGCACAGAGAGGAGGAGGAATAGACATGCACCTCTTCCTCTGTCATCCTCACCCTCCCTGGTCTCCTGTTGCTTCTCTGGAGGCAGATGAAGAATGGGGATGGTACAGGGGGACCTTTCCCAGCCTCTAGCTGCCCCTCCAGGGATGGTGTGGAGGGAGGAGGAAAGAGGCACTTGCCTGTTCCTAATAATAATAATAATAATAATAATAATAATAATAATAAATATTTATTTATATCCCGCCTCTTCCATTTTGAGGATCGAGGCGGGTAACAGTAAAGTTTATAAAATATACAACAATAAAAACAACAAGTCCCACAAGACCCCAGCCCAACCCTCCCTCCCAAGTATAAAATTAAAAAATAAAACACTGTTAAATATACATAACCTTATGACAAAGTTACTAGACAAACCACAAATAAAAATAATAATGAAAGGATGGGGATTCAGTTGGTTCTGGACATTATCAATTGGGGAAGGCCTGCCGGAAGAGAAAGGTTTTTGTCGCCATTTTGAAAACCTCAAGCGAGGATAATTGGCAAATCTCTTCCGGCAGGTCATTCCATGTTTTTGGAGCGGTGACAGAGAAGGACCTCCGGGAGGTCACCGCTGGTCTGGTTTTTCTAGATTTGTAAAAGGTTTTTCCCAGAGGATCGGAGTGTACGGGAAGGATTGTATGGGAGGAGGTTCTCCTTCAAGTAGACTAGACCCAGGCCATGTAGGGCTTTATAGGTGATAACCAACACCTTGTACTGTGCCCAGAAGCTAATAGGCAGCCAATGTAATAATTTTAAAATAGGTGTAATATAGTAGAACTTGGATTTTCCAGCGACCAGTCTGGCTGCCATGTTTTGTATCAATTGGAGCTTCCAGATGTGGCACAAAGGTTGCCTCATGTAGAGCAAATGAGAGGTTGCTAGAGCATATACAACCGTTTCTAGGTCCCACTGCTCCAGGTAGGGGCACAACTGGCATATCAGCCGAAGCTGATAACAGGTACTCCTGACTGTGGCATCAATCTGAGAAGACAGTTGAAGTGACAAATTCAGGAGCACCACCAAGCTGTGGACGCAGTCTTTCAGGGGAAGTGTGACCCGATCTAGAACTGGTGAATTTAGCTCCATACCCGGATTGGGGTTACCTATCACGAGTATCACCGTTTTATTTGGATTCAGCTTAAGTCTATTTTCCCTCATCCAATTACTGATTTCAGGCAGTCATTCAGGGGGGAGATGCCCTCCTTGATCACTGAAACAGTCCGAGACATAGAGAAATAGATTTGGGTGTCATCAGCGTACTGATAACACCTCGCTCTATCTCTCCAGATGATCTCACCCAGCAGCTTCATGTAAATGTTAAACAGCATAGGGGACAGAATGGCGCCCTGAGGGATGCCAGATGTCAGCTCTCTCATAGAGGAGAATCTGTCCTCCAGCATCACCATCTGGAGCCTGCCCAGAGGTTGGAACATAGCCACTGCAGAGCAGAGCTAGCGATTCCTAACTCTCTCAGGCATTTCAGAAGGATACCATACCTCTTGTCTCTGGAGAGGCAACTGAAGGCCTGGGAGGGCGAGGGGAAGACATCCTGCTCCAGAATCCCCAGAGGGCAGAGGTCCAGCCCCCAGAGGGAAGCAGTCCCACCTGTAGCACCAGGTAACACTTAGCCCCTAAAAGAGTCACTATCACTGCTACAGTTATTTAGTTAAAACAACGATAACCTTTTGATGTACATAATATAAAGCTAAAGCAGTTCTCCCTGCCTGGTGAATAGATCCTGGCAGTTTCATGCATTCTTGTCCCCAAAATTAAAACTAGGCAGGGAGGCAGTGCTTATATTCTAAAATGAACCTAGGTAAAGCTGAATTAAGTACCAATTCTGTATTATGTGTGCTGCAGGAATTATTTCAGTGGTGCTCCTTAAGACATTCTGTTATTCCTATTTACCATCTCTGGTTGATGCAGGCTTTTCAGGTCAACTAAATGTAAACACATTTCCAAATGAGAGTTACTTGGTTAGGAAGTAATTGGGGCTTACCCAAATATTCATCTGTTTAGCTGTTTGACTGAACATGTGAGGTGTTAAAGTTGCAATTAAAAACAACTCCAAAAACTCTATCCATGATTAGGTAATCTAGGTGAAGTTCACATTTCATGTGTAGTTATATGATGGGATGAAAGGCTTCCCATGTCTTCTACAAATTGCTGCCAGAAAAGTATTTAACCTGTTAGCTGACAGCCACTGGACAGAAGAGATTACTTTTCTATATCATCTAGACTGATGAGGGAAGGGATGATTTCATGTTCTGCAAAGGTAAGTCCTACATGTGTTTAGGAAGCTGCCATATCCTGATATACTGTATAAGCCACTGGCCCATCTAGTTCCCTGTTATCAGAATGTTCAAGCAACTTCAGGTTTTCAGACAGAAAAAATCCTGGAGATGTAAGAGATTAAATCAACACCTGAGAATGACCAAAGTAGAAAATACATGGCCTGCATGCATAGTGGGGAGGCAACAACAACAACACAACAACAAAAAACCCCACAACCCAGCAGTCTGCTGTGTGGGTATTTGGTATGCCTTGGGAGCGGGCTATGTGGACAGTGGAGTTTCAACCCACTTTTGGAAAAAGCAGGATCGAGCCACTTTTTAGATGCCCATGTGCTCCTGCCCTAGCTGTTAGTGGCTGGGGTTTTGAACTGTTAGTGATTTGGATTCAGTACAGGTGTCTAGGAATATGTTTGATGTTGTCAGAACATGTGGCACATTCCAAGTAATGTCACTTTTTGTAACTGTGTTATTGTGATCCTATCTCTGGTGATTTCATACAGATGTTTTGTCAGTCCATTTTAAAATGCTCCCAAAATTCTATCACACTGGAACCAGCACTGCTTTCTTTTATAGTCATTATTATTTCCCTCTCTTCCTCCTTCTCCTCCTTTTTTTCTTCTTGGCACTATTGTTGGCTGGAATTTAGTATATGATAGTAAATGGACTAATATCTGTAGGAAACAGAACTAAGCAGTTTCACAATATCTATATGCAGCAAGGGACTACTATGCTGTTACTATGTAGGGGAGCCAGCAAAGTGACTGCTGTGCATTGATCATGAGGCAGATCCATACTAGTACACAATGGATATTCCTGATATGCATCAGGCACACCCGGTGTGCATCTAAACAATGGCTACAAATTGTCAGTGTGCATCAGCAGAGCCCAATGCACATCTGGACACTTTTTCCAGTGCCCTGATACACACCTTACCAATTCACTAGGAGGGTTCTCTAGTTCAGGGTGTCTCTACTATGTAGCAAACTGTGTGTAGTTATGTAAGTAACTTTTTATAAATTTGTACAGTGTAGACCATAATATAGAAACACAGCCATTATTATTGTTATTGTTTGTTATTGTTACCTCTTGTGCATATTTCTTACACCCATAATTTAGTACCTCTTCTAATGGAAGTGCTCAGAATTGTTTTTAAAGTACTTTTAACTTTGGGGAACAGCAGGCTCATTCTCCATTGCTGTTCTAACACTGAAGCTTTTATGAATATATTTGTGCATGCTTTAAGAACCATTTGTTGACACTGCTTGTAAATGAGTCTATTATTGTTGCATGGCTGCTGACTGTTTGATGTGTAACATATTTCTCGCACAGTCAGTGAGCTAGAAATCATACAGTATTAATATTTCCCAAACACAGTAAAGCCATTACAAATGGGATACCAAATTATCAAATGTCAGCAACACTGCAGACCATAAACCAGGAGTTGGTTTTACAAAGGAAGATGTTTCTTTCATGTGGCTGATTCCGGAATCAAGGAACGATTCATGTGTACTAAGTAACAAAAGTAGAGATGGCAGCAATATTCAAAACTGAGAAAGATCTTCATGGTGAAGTTCTTTACACTCCAAGCTCATTACAAGGCAAACACAATCACAAGACTTGTTTTGCTTGCTTTTTATGGGATGGTTACAGAGAATTTCAGTTGATATTTCAGCAGAGTAATAAAAGTGGTGAAGTGAAACTAAGACTGGTGTAGATTCATATTTGATTCCCACAAGGCAGCAATTTCAATCCCCACTGCTTTGCCTTTCACCATATTCATTCTTTTCTATTTGAATCTGTTAGTCCTGCTGGTGGTTTTGCTGTGGTGATAGGGGCACTTTGGGCTAACCCTGCCATTCTTTCCCAGAATGTCTATGAGCAGGATATTAGAATGCATGGACACTTTTAACAGAAGGAAAAGAAATAAGAATCAAAATATTTATGACCAGAATTACAAATTGCTTCATGCAAACCAATTCAACATCAAATTGTGATCCTAAAACAGGACCCCAAACTGGACCACTCCGATTCACTAGCTGAATGGTATGTCAGATGGGAGTATTTGTTTCAGCTCATGTCCTCCACCAGCTAAACCTTAGCTGCATATCCTTCAACATAACACTGGGACACATGTGACCAGTCAACATCAGATTGAGATCAACATGACAACAATTATGAAATAATAGGAACACACAAGCTGGGAGGTGCTGTATCAGTTTACTTTTGACTGAGCCTGCTGGGAAGGGAAAAATTCTGCCCCATTCCTTGAGTGCAAACTACTTTGGCAATTTGAATTCGGTATGCAAAAATTGAAGTAACCATAGGGGAAAGGGGTGGGAGTGATAAGTGAAGGGGGGAAACATAGACATTTTAAAAGCAGTTGGAAAGGATTATGGAGGGTTACCTGGGATGATTGAGCATTAACAGGGACTATTCTGCCAAACTGGGACAGTCAGAGTGTTTGTAGTGCAATGAGTACACCAGACACAGCAATCACATGCTTTCCTTCCTCTCCAATACCCTTTCCTTGGGTGCTGTAATGTGGTTCTTATGACAACATTGGCTGAAGCATCAGGGAGAACATGTGGCTATCAGTGTAATGGATATCTCTGCCCCCCTGAGAACTTGGCTGGTGCAGAGCTTTACAGACCACAACACCAGTTCTGACCTGTAGAGTCAAAGGTAAAATCATCTATCCAAATCTATTCTCACTCTCTTGTCAGCAGTCATCAACCACAGATCATATTGCTGTTTTCTAACTCGGCTGCAAAAACACTGACTGCACAGAAACTCAAATTGCTATGTGAAAACAGTGCAGGTTTATTTCATATCTTGCTTTAAACCTTGATGGTTGTTCTTTACCAGTTGACCTGGAGCATTACTGTGGCATTTTGGAGAAAGTGTTAGGCTCTTCTTTGGTTGCAGGAGCTCACTGACACTCCTCCCTCAGTGAGAGCCTGAAGGGATTGTTGTGAGCACTGGAAGTTCAGAGGTAGAAGTTTAATCTTTCCTACTTGCTGTGAGGAGGCAGCAAGAAGAGCATCATGTTAGCCTATCCTCTACTTCCCATGTATTTACCACCAAAGCCTGAATAGCATTGATAGATACGTGAGGGCCCACAAGTGGGTTTTTGTTCTTCCTCCCTTCTTTTTTCTCTCTGACAGGAGACTGATAGGCAGGAGCTGCCACTTTGAATCTCATCAGGTTTTTGGATGACCTACAAAAAGGTCTTTTAAAAAATGGAAATTAGGTTAGAGATTTTGGCTTTTATCGCCGTATGGTGTGTTGATAATTTATTAGGAGAAGGAGCATGCTGCAATCTGTTGGAACTCCTTCCTGGAAATAGATCAAAAAGTCATAGCCTTCATGGTCTCTTAGAACAAAATTCACAGGGTCAGTAAAACGATGGTTTTATGACACTTAATATAGTATGGAATTGATCTTTTTTTGGGAATGAAATCGGCAGGATATTTACTTGAGACATGTATTTTCTATTTCTAGATTAACTAGAACCTAGTTTTACTCATCCGTATCTGTTCTGTATTCATGATTGCTATTTAATGATTATGACACTATTATGGTAATGGTAACTACCTCCCCAAACCTCTTTACCTGCCATCACTTTCATGGGAGAAGGAGTATTCTGCCAGCAATAGGAAAAAGGTGAATTATCTTCTTGTCCAGTGGGGGTGGTGTGGTCCAAGAGAGGTTACTTATATAAGAATACTTTATTTAAGTGTATGATGTTTAAGTATACTTAACTAAGTGGCTCATACAGAACACTAGCCAATAAACCTAAATCTACATCACAGTCAATCATCATAGGCATAAATTGTTTTCAAAACACTGATGAATAGATTATTTATTGTTTTAAGCATTAAAAATAAACTTTTGGAAAAATATATTTGATCAAATTATTCTTTGAGTCTAGAATCTACATGAGGGTCTAAGATTTTTTTTTTGTCTTATTGACCAAAAAGTCTCAGCACTGAACAAAACTGTTAATCACTACAATGTTTCTTGCCCTTGCTTGGCAGTTAAAAAGATAAGCGGTAAATACCTTCTTTTGCCCATTATCTTCAGGTTTTTCACAAAAATCCTTTTAAAACAGACAAACATTCTATTGTGCAAAACAATGTTTTGTAGAAAAACCTTGATGATTTCCCCCCCCCCCCTGAAATTTCTCCCCAAAATGAGAAAATTGGAAGAATGCACACAAGCTCTCATAATCTTGCCCAGGGAAGAGGTAGAGACTTTTGAATCTCCCCACTAATTCAAGATAATAAAGTATTCAAAAATATATCTCTTTCCCATAACATTTGTTTATATTCAATATACTTGGAAATTGCAGTCAGCAACAGAAAAAATCATGAGGACGACTTCTTAAATCCCATCTCTACATGGAAGTAGACACCTGCAGGACACACTCTGGAAGAATGTGAGAACTCTAAAGTTTCTAATTATTATTTCTTTCAGGGGGTGGTGAAGTTTGAAAACTATAAATGCTGGTTAAAAATATTGGCTGAATGCTAATAAAAATAAGACCATGCAAACACATTTTATAGAATTTACCTATATTAATTAAAGCCATATAAGATATGATGCAGTCCAAAGAAATATAGCCATTGTTCCCACATTCTTTTCCAACAAGCATCATTTCACTGCTGATTTTGAAGTAACGCCAACTTTTTCTTTAAAGTCTCAACATTTATTTAACTTACTGTGAACATCTTTGTTTATTTCTGGATGTGTACCAAGCTGGCAATGATAATCTAGCATGCTGTGACATAGCTTCTGAGTGTTGCAGAAGAAAACAAAAAGAAGGATGCAATTTGTGGCATGCAGCTCAAAAGTAAAATATAATCTACATATGTCATGGAGGTAATTTTCACAGAATGATCTTATACTAAATATTCTGAAGGCCCAAAGCATTAAAATAGCAGCCTTAATTATCTTGTCCATCCAGAGTACAGATTTCAGACAGTGTGTTTCTGCTTATGTCTCTATCATAAGCAATTTATGTTTCAAGGAATGAATCCTATTTCATCTCATTTCCCCCCTGAATGGACCATCTTGTAATTCCTGTGTTTTTGCTCATCAGATGTATTTACTGGCCATATGGGTGCTGTCAATTGCCTATGCAATGTTAGGAAATCAAGCAATCCAAACAGATCATTTTCACTTGATGCAGGTGCCGTCTATTAAAAGGCAATACTGGAATTTTTCTTCAATTAAAGCCTCAAATCTTTTGAAATAGTCGGAGCTGAGCAAGACATTCTGCTGCTTAGCATCCTGAGGGTCAGTGGCCTGAACATTCAACACTGCCAATATTTATAAGTGTGCAGCTTAGTGCAACTTTGACTGCACTTGTGTTATAAGTTGAGCCAGACATTTCACCAGACTCTGAAAGCTTCCTTCTCCCATGGAACATCCTCTTTATGTAATCCCTTTCTTCTTTTTCTGTTTAATCTTCTTTCTTTTTCTTGTTGAATCTGTCTTGCTATGCACATTAGGAACGCTTCCGACAAATTGAAATGACCTCAGCAAAAATAAGCAGCACACTCCAAATCTATGTCCATCTCCTGTAAACCGAAGTGTGTCTTATTACACCAAAATGTATTTTTCTTAACAGTGTAGCTGGTAATGTTGCCACTGCAGCTAAATAGCAGATGGTTGATGTCTTAATCATACAGATCTGGTATATACATAATCCTCCAAAGCACAATTTGTATATATTCTACATGCCTCTTAGTCATGTCATTATATGTATTATATAATATTATGCATGTTACAGAATGCAAGGCTCTGAAGAAGGACAGACTAGTCTACTACTGTACCTATCTATAAATTTAAACCGTAAGCACCTTATAATGAGCAGTAGTCTTTTTGCTTGTATTTCTCTGTTGACCACCATATGTCTACATTGCAAATCCCACTTGCATATGACAGATAGTCTGGCTGTCTACCTGTTCTTCTTGAAATCTTTCCTTCTCAAAAAGAAATGTATTGGTTATCAAAATATGGGACATGCGTTATTGATATGTCTGCCATCTTTAGTGGATCTCTCATCAAGACTCATTATCCTCCATGACAGAACTCAAGGTACCACACGCGGATTTCTCATTCAGTGTCTCATCTTGGCAATTGCTGCTAGGCATTTTTCATAGTGTTTCCTTATTTTCCACCTCAGTGTCCATTCTGTGACAGTTCCATGTAGACTTCTTTTTCTTTTCGTGGAAAAAGATGTGTTCATATTTTTGCACATTTTTTTTTTGCATGTGGATATTTTAAAGGACACATGTCATCATTGACTAATCTGAGTCTGCACAAATTTTGAATTTATGTATTGTTTGCACATTTTGCCCAAATTTCTGTAAGTTGTTAGACACATTTTATGTTTTTTATGTCACAACCTTCTCAAAAATTGATAGATTTTTAACTGGAAACTACATTTGTTTC
This sequence comes from Sceloporus undulatus, assembly GCF_019175285.1. Lineage (NCBI taxonomy): Eukaryota > Metazoa > Chordata > Lepidosauria > Squamata > Phrynosomatidae > Sceloporus > Sceloporus undulatus. Next base: position 136,484,865 of record NC_056524.1, on the reverse strand, counting down.
CATGAAGAAAGAAAGAAAGCTCTTTTAAACATTAAATGGTTTAATATGAATTAGATTTAGATAAGATAGGAAAGAATGGATAAATAATGTGGTATACCATATATATGTGGAATATTATGTAAACCTTTTTTATATTATTGTATGTAGATTATAATACTAATAAGGAAAATATAAAAAAGAAAGAGAGAAAGAAAGAAAGAAAGAAAGAAAGAAAGAAAGAAAGAAAGCTCTTGATGGAATAGATTTCTTTAATTTAGACCAGTTTAGCTTCACCAAGGCTGCTGTATTATGTGCATTCAGGTCATCATCTCTAACATCACACATGCACTGCAAATATAAACAACACTGATAGCAGATCTAAATAGTTCTGATGTTCCTCAAGGTATCTTGGAAACTGGAACTTTGCACAACTTTTAAAAATTGTTACATAGATAGCTGTCACTCCCTTACCATAATGATTAAATATATGCTTACATAAATTGATAAAATTGGATTAGACATGTTGGTAAAATGAAAGTAGTCGTAGGCTTTCATGGCCGGCATCTATAGTTTTGTTGTGAGTTTTTTGGGCTATGTGGCCATGTTCTAGAAGAGTTTCTTCCTGACGTTTCACCAGCATCTGTGGCTGACATCTGTATATCTGTGGCTGCTACTGTATATTGATGTATTCCATTTCCTTCTTTACTATGTCTAGTTTTCCCTGGCTCATGTTTCTCACAATCCATGTTCCAATTACATGTGTAGTGTTGTTTCTAACTATGCTTGTTTTATTGGACATGTTTTCTGTCCGGCCTCCCCCTCTCTAGTTGTTGGTTATTGAGCTGTCTCACCTAAAGGGTTTTCTTGGTAAAATTGATTTGCAAGGAGGGACATCTTTTGCCTCCTTTTGTGCAGTGCTGGCAAGTGTCAGCTATTGTGACACTACTGTTCTCTCCATGAGAGTTGACTTCAGTGTCACTCACCACTACTACTGCAGCCCAGTAGCCGTACCTATATTTTATGCCTGTTATTCTCTTCTTCCCTCTCTCAATTCTTTTTTCCCTTTTGCTTTTTACACTCCTTGATATTTTCCCCACCCTCTCCTCCTCCTCCTTGCCTCCCACTTTGTTGCCGTCGGCAGCATCAGTGGCCTTCTGGTCTTCTTGTTGGTGAGGGATATAGTGTTCCTGGGCTGTGATATTGAAGCCTCCCTCTTTGTCTGTCACCCTGCTGGTCCCAGAGGGAGGGGAGGCTCTGATGTACCTGGTCTCTCACGCCTATTTCTTTCTCCCTCTGGATGGCAGTGCCCTTCTGGTCTCACGGAGGAAGGGAGGCTCTGATATACCTGGTCTCCCAAGCTTGCTTTTTTGTCTCTTTGGATGGGAGCCCCCTTCTGGTCTCAAGGGAAGCTCTGATGTACCTGTATAAATATCTCTAAAAACCTTCTTAGATATGATCACTGTTCAAAAGCGACGACTGAAGAAGCTTGTAAGTCACATGCTGTGCCTAGCCAACAGGTTTCCGATTTGTTCATTAATGAGGAAGCTGAGATGAGCTTTCTACTTATATCCTTTTTGTGGCTTGCTGTACTAGACAAACACTTTCCTTCCCTTATTATGAGCAATGGTGAAAAGAAATCATCGGCAAAAGGTAGGTCAGGACTAGTCAAGGCAGAAGAATGTGTGAACTGAGGAAAGAGAGAAGAAGAGTGAGCAGCAGTGCTTGGAGGAAGAAGAGGAGTAGCGAAATGATGGAGGTGTATGGGAAGCTTTGACTGTAGACAAGTGGAGGACTAGGAGATACAGAGCAGAGAGAAGAACAAAGGAAAACTCCTTTTTACCCCTTTCTGCATTCTCTCCCCTTAATTTAATGGACCTCCATATTTGCATTGTTCTAAGCATTATTGCACAAAGTTTGTTTTCTTGCAGAATAATATTTTTTTTTTAAATCGCTTCCTTGTTTTCCCCCTATAGTGCTAATGAGTGTTTCTACTGATTTTGGTGTAAAGTCATGAAAGGTTATGACAGCAATTTTCTTCCTTAAGTACTTCCCATAGAGTGCCTCACATGAGTGTTAAGATCTAAGCAACCTGTTTATTGAAGGCACAAACTCTTAAAAGAGAAGAAAATTTTTAACAACTCTCCTCACAGTGAAATGCTAAGCTTTAGTCAAACATTAAACATAAAATGTTAAACTAAAAGTAAAACATTCTCACCTATAAATGTCACTTATATGCCTAGAATGTATTTCCAGATCATTTTTCAGAACAGAAATTACATCAAAGGATGACTCCAGATGAAATAAATGTTTTGGGAATTCATGGTATTTCTTGTTGTAGTTCTCTTTTCCCTTTTTTTAAAAAATCCCAACAATATTTCTGTTGTCCCAGACTATTTTCTGGCAGTGCTTGCCAATTTTTTAAATTGAATTTTCATTTTATTTCTGATACAGACTGAAACAATATATTCCCTTCTCTTACATGCCTTTAAAAATAAATTAATTAATGATTTATAGTGCATATTGAAATATTTTTTTTTGTACTATGACTCTATAACATTTATATGAAAAAGAATTCAGAGAGGAGAACATTTGCTCTTCAAAATGTAGAACCACATTAGCAAGCTATGCCCCAGTTGAATAGCTCTGATACAGCTCTAAGTAGTAGAAATTTTTTTTATTGTTAAAAGCTAAAAGCCGTCACAATATAAAATATATCCAAACAGTAAATACAGAAACAGAGTTTAAAAAAAAAAGCATAAAAATCACCAAAAACAACATGGTAAAGTTAATAAAAGAGATCCATCAACAAAAGGCCAATAATACATCATAAAAGATAAAATAATATAACCATAAAACAAGACTGGAACTAGCCATCATTCCCATCAAGAAAGCTAATTCTAATCTTGCTAGCAGCTAAACCAAATTTTGCTACCATAGAAGCAACAAATGCATTGTTGCCAGCCAAAAGGACACAGGTCTGCTGAAAGCAAGATCAACTGGAAAGGGATTTCAAAATACAATCAAGAAACCTTTGTCTAGGAGATATATACAGAGGGCAATGGAGAAGGTAATGTTCTATATTCTCCACTTCCCCAGTTTTGCAGATACATAGTCTTAAATGGACAGGAGTGTTGTTATATCTGCCCTTCAAATAGGCAGAAGGCATACATTGGAATCTTAGAGCAGTAAATGCTTTTCTAGCAGGGGCCAGAGTAAGATTAATAAAGTAATACTCTAACCCAAATGAAGTCTTGTACAATGGGTACCAAAGATAAAAAGCTCTAAGAAATTTCTGTAAGATTCCCTCAAAAAGAATGGAATGAGTGGATAAGGAAGGAACAACAACCAAAAAGCAAAGTCCAGTCTGGGAGAGCCCATAGAATGCTTTTGACATGGCAGTGATTAATTATTATTGTTGTTGTTGACATTGTAGGCAGGGTAAGTTTACAAGTGAGATTTGCATGGAATATTTCCCAGAGCCCAGCTTGTATCCTTAGGCCAAGATCCAACTGTAGTTATGGACTGTTGCCAAACTGCAGAATTAATTAACTATCATGGCTCTATTCTATAAAATCCTGGGATTTGTAGTTTATTGTGGCACTAGAGCTCTCTGGCAGATACGGCTAAATATCTAAAAAAACACACAATTCCCAGGATTCCATGACATTGAGACATGGCAGTTAAAGTGGTGTCACACTGCATTAATTCTGCAGTGTAGATGCAGCCCTGGAAAACATTAAATGTCTGCCAGCATACTTCCAGTGAGGATGCAACTCAGCTTGATAATACAAGCCACATTCCAGCAAATCAGTGATGGGGGAGGGGGGGAGTGAGCTCCTGGATACCATGTAGCAGTAGTTGAAACTCCAGGAAAAAGTAATAGTGATTCCCTGGTTGGTCCTCCCATATTCACATACTGTATATACTCAACTATAAATTGACCTCATGTATAAGCCGAGGACAGGTTTGGGGGCCAAAATAATGGCTTTAGATATGACTCATGGATAGGTTGAGAGTAAAACTTAGGGGTACATAACAAAGGATGCAAAAGATGAAGCAAAGGAAAACAGTGCCAGAAAACTTACAAAATTCCATCAGACACAACTGTTTGTGCTCATACTAAAGGCTTCATGAATGTAACAATATAAAGTGGGTGTGCGTGCTTCCAGAACAGACAACACTCTTGCCTGTCACCAGGGGATAGTTCCTTTTTTTACATATAAGGATTAAAGTACAATACAGTACTTACATTGACCCGTGGATGTTGACTCGGGTTTTTGGAGTCATTTTTTGACTAAAATTTCTAGACGTATACATGAGTATATACAACACTTTCCAATTGTCACAATTTAACTGGGACCACATTAGCCAGCTACCATCCCGTTTTTCAGCACTTTTTAAATGTTCCTATATCCCTTTCCTCTTTTCACTTTCCTCCTTTGGCTTCAGCTTACTTCATTCGCTACAAACTGAATGGAAAACAGAGAAGTAGATTGCACTCAATTAAGTCAGCAGTGGGGAGATGAGAAAACAGAAAGGGTTGGTTCTTGTCCTTCCCTGCAAGCTCAGACAAAAGTAAATTGCTGTGTCCTCTTGTCATTTGTGTGTTCTTCCCCATTCCCCAACTTTTGCTATTTTGACCACACTCTATTATAGCTTGGCCACACATGCCCCAGTTTTATCTATGAAGTGTTACAGCATGTGTATTCACTGGAGGTCAAGGAGTGCAAGGGTTGCTTCTTTTTCCTGGCTGCACAAATTTAGTTCATTCAGATGATGTTGAGGAGCCTGCCATGCCTGGCTACTTATTGACTGCGAGAATGAGCCCTGGCACTTGCAGTCTGAGGTTATGTGCTGGGGGAAAGGAGGGGAGTAATTCTGCAAAGAAGTACTGGGTTCTTGTTGTTCTTATAGTTGTGTGCCTTCACATCATTTCCAACTTAGGTGATCCTAAGGTTTCTGGGGCTGAGACTATATGACTCTCCCAAGGTCACACAGTGGGTTTCCATTACCAAGTTGGTAATCAAACTCGGCTCTCTAGAGTCCAAGTACTATGCTCAAACCACTACACCATGCTGGCACCATCATTGGATACCTCCATCCATATTGATCAAAACAAGTATGTCATCCTTCCCCAACCAGAAACCCTGCAGAAGTTTAGAATTATAGTCCCCATAATGCTTGGCCAATTTACTGTGTTTTCTGCGGCAGATGGAAGTAGCATTATGAAAAATCTGGAAGACCTAGAGTAAGGGAAATTTGTTCTACACTAAGGGCAAAACAATGTCTTACAAGAAACATGAAGCTGCAACCAGGCTGTGTCTTTCTTCCTTCTTCACCAGAATGTGGTATAACAGAAGGTGTGATGTGACATACATTTGTTTTCTTGTCATTATATATGTATAGCAAAATAAGAAGTGGGGAGACAGAGAAAATTAAAATGGATTTTTCTCCCCCAGCATTTGTTAAAGTTTATTCCAGAATTCCACAGGCACTTTTAAACATTGTTCAAGTAAATTTGACTGACAAGTTAATTAGTTTCAGGGAGAAAATATGTCTTGTTATAATGAGTCAGTCCTTTGTTTAAAAAAGAATGCAAGTTACTCCAATCTATTCTATGAGTTTTTTCCCATTTCTATGACAATTATTATAATTATTATGGTAATTATTTGCCACATTTAATCTCAATTAAAGTTGATATACTTTATGGAAATTCAAACAAGTGGATTGTGAGGGGACAAATCTTGTCCCCACTAACTGAGCATTGGCTAAAACATCATGTCTGCTTTTCTCCTAGAAAGTCATCATAAAGATATTAATCAAAATATAGTAGTATCTTTAAGTGATTCAATAATTTTTGCACTTAAAGAAAGACAACTTTTAAATGTTCTAAGACCAGGTGTAATTCATGTAAATTTAAGACTGATACCTTAACTGATGCTTCCTGTGACCAATAATGATACAATATTATGCAATGTCACAGATTGTACTGGAACATAGTTTGCCTTGCTTGTCATCACACTTTACCTTGGTCTTTTAGAGCCCAAATGCAGATGGAGAAATTGGAATGTCTACAACAGGGATGGCAAATCCTTTAGAGACTGAGTGCCCAAACTCAAACATGTTCTTGTACTGGGTGCCAGGGGTGGGACTTCTGACTTCTGGGGCTGGACTTCCACTTTCTGAGGTGGAACTTCTGGGGTGGGACTTCCCTGGAGACAGTTGAAGGCCTGGGGGGGGGGAGATAAGAAAAGGCATGCACAGGTGTTCCTTCTCTTTCCCCAGTCTCTTGGGCCTTCAGTTGCCTCTCCTGAGACAGCTGAAGGCTCAGTATGATGGGAAAGAGGAGGAACAGGAAAGTGCCTTTTCCTTCTCTTCCCCCATTTTCCTGGGCCTTCAGCTTCCTCTCAGCATGCCCTCAAAAATGGCTTCACATGCTTTCTCTAGCATACATGCCATAGGTGCACCGCCACGGGTCCAGAGCCAGCACATTTATAGTTCCTTGGGGTTTTTTTTTTCCTTTATGAATCATCTAAGCCTTATGGTTTTTCTAGAAAAATGCTCCTGGCATGAAGTGTACTCATAGGGACTTGTCAAATTAGATCACATAGCTCACAAACCTTAACCTGTATATGCATTCTGTTGTGAAGAGGATGTTGGGAAGAAGTGACTTAAGTAAAGAATTGGTGTGCTAGAAGAAAGTGTTCTTTGTCACTTCTGAATGCAGCACCATCCCACTCAACCCATTTTATCTCCACCATCTCAGATCACAAAGCAAACTATTGTGCAGTGTGCTTGCTTCTAGAAATCTTGGGGTTTAATTTTTGTGGTGATCTTCCTTTGATGATCTCCATTGGTTGCTGCTTTTTTAAAAAAGAACTCTTTCCCTAAAGTACCCTCTTGGTATGAGAGTGCCAAAATGGGAGGGAAGTTTATCAGAGCATTCCCCTTCAGCAAATGTCAAGGAATTGAAATGACTTCAGTGATGTTTCAAATAAATGGTAAAATGCATCATGCTTGCATGTATTATTTCCTCCTGGGCCTTTTGCCATAGTCTATTTGCATTCTCCCCACCCCATCCCCTGGCTGCCTTTGCTCACAACTCCTCTTCTTATGCTCTTGTTGGAGCTATTACACTTGGTGTTGCAAAGAAAGGAGGCGATTTGAATTCCCAACATTCTGGGACAGAATAAAGAAGCAAACACATTGGCGCAAAGCTCCTTTGAGCTGTTTAATTTACGTTTTGACAAAAGGGGAAGATGACATTGAGCACTCTGCAAAGAACAAAAGTTATTTCTTATAGCTATATGAAATGGAGATGATAATTCAATCATTAGGAAAAAGAATCTATTATAGGCAGGAAAATTCCATTAAGCCTTATTCACAACAAATGCTGAAACTAGCTACCAAAAAGCCTCTACTATGTCAGTAACTTTTTAGAAGTAAAATGGGACTTCATTGAAGCAAGTACCCACAGCCAGTGTTTAGTTCTGTTGTGCTGGATTCAGCTTCTCAGATTCTTGAATAACATCCTAGTCCATTCAAAAATGCACAGTGTGGGTCCCTCTGACCTTCCAACATTTTGCTTAAACAGTGGTGGCTCATCAAGTGGTTCACTAGGGAAGTACCAACTTCTTCTTTAAAGTGTTGTATGAAGGAGAGAAACCAGCACTGTTACCACCATTTCATATATGGAAATCCATCCAAGGCTTAATGAAGTTTGCTAATTGTCTGAACCAGCATACTGTTAGTGCTTTGAGTGCTGGACAATGCCTCTTGAGACCAGGGTTCAGATTCCCACTCAGCCATGGAAACCCATTGGGTAACCTTCAAGAAGTCAGTCATAAGGGAGGAAACCAATGACAAACTTCTCTTAACAAATCTTGCCAAGAAAAAACTGAGATAGGCTTGTAGCCAAAAGTCAGAAATGACATGAAGGCATACCACAAACAATAATGTGCCAGACAGAGTGTGTTACAAGACACTTTATGTTGGAACCTGAGGAGTTTAGTGGACTGGGTTGGTTGTCAGGTGAAAGCTGGACCACATTACATCATTGGTGAACTGTATTCAGCTTGCCAGGTTCAATTCTATTTTAGATATTCTCAGTGAATGATGCCAGACTACAAAAATTATTTGCAGTATCCATTGTCATTGGAAGGTTTTAGAAAAAACTTTGGACATAACATCAAAAGAGGTTCTCTCCAAAAAGGGCCAACCAACTCTTTTTTCTCTGTTTTTCCTGTTTTAGCCACTGTCCATTCATCTCTCTTTCCTAGGAACATAGAAGGCCTCACTCCCAGAGAGAAGGGACAGGGCATGGAGATAGTGTTATGTGAGAGTGTGAGTTATTGGGGCATGCCAGCACAAAGTAGAAGCACTAGGTCTCCAAGGGTTGTGTGTACCTGTCTGGACTGTGGGCCTCATTAGCTTCCTGATGGTGCAGACTTCTGGTGGCAGCAGCTTTTGATTTTACAGTTCTATAGTCAGATCCTCAAAGGCTTAGGTTCTTGTGAATTCTTGTGAATTAATGCTGCAATTTCTTTTTCAAATAGATACTGTATTGTATATCAGTAAGATCAGTAATTGTAGGTTATGATGAAAACAGGAAACAAGAGTGGCTTTCTTTCCCTGTGCTTCTTGTTTTCCCCATAAAATCATAGAAGCTTAGAGTGGGAAGGAACCACAAAGGTAATTTAGTCCAGCCACCTGTCATGGATTCCTCATTATTCATCTTTTTCCCCCTTAATTTTTAAATCATGTTCATGAATGTGTACATGTCAGATTTAAAGGTCAAAATAAGTCCTGACCATAGACATCTAACTGAAGTAGCAGCTGCGATCAGAGGGATAGGTGGCAGGGTGAGTCTAGCAACTTTACCATTTTAAGACGATTTACACACATAAAAGCGAAGGTAATCAGAATGTTATGTCCTATGACTTTTCACAGATGAAAATTAAGATACACGTGACTAAGAAAGATCAGTGTGTGGTTGAGATTATAAACATTATTAATGAGGGAGAAGGCACAAGCTAGGAGAAGCTGCAGCAGTTGGCTTTTGCCTGAACCTTCTGGAAAAGCAAGATTTAACCTTTTCCTCTTCATTTTGCTGAGTTAAATGACTATAAACTGCTTTGTCCTTTGAACTCAGTTTGCAGCAATTGAAGTAAGTTGAGGATGAAGGAGGAAAGTGAGAGGAAAATAGAGAAAATGGGACATTTAGATAGCATCTGGGGGTGTGGAAAGCATGTCAGAAGATTAATCAGGACTGTGTGTCCCAAATTAGGACAGCTTGGGGATAGTTGAATTGTTCCTTGACTGTAACATGAGAAATAAGTGGCCACATTGTTCAACATTTCTAACCTGGTATCCTCCAATTGTTTCAGACTGCAACTCCCATAATCCCTGACCATTGGCCATGCTAAGTGAAGCTATTAGGAATTCTGTTGTATAACTTCTGCTTTAGCATGTAGGTCCAAATCTACTGGTTTTAAGTTGCAGGAGAGTAGGTTTCAATTGAACATTAGAATGAACTTCTGAACAGGTCAGTAATGGAATCAATTGCTAAGAGACATGGGTGGGTGGGTGTTCCTTCTCTGGATGTCTTCAAAAACAGGTTGGACAGCTTCCTACTGGGGAGATCCTACTTCAGCAGGGGACTGGACTTGCTGATCCATGGGCCCCTTCCAACTATATGACACTATGATTCTATTGCTTCAGACACCTTCCTCCTCTGTTCGGGAAAGTCTGATATAACTGAAAACCCCTACTAAAAAGAGCACAACCTAACTATATTTATAAAACAAGATGAGATAAGTTTTATTCAGACATTCTGTTATCCCTTTAAATGAGCACACAGGAAAGGCAGCATACTAGCCTGGTCTGCTTCTTTTGGTCTACTTCTGTGTGAGGGGGGAGGGGGTAGTCACATAATGTGGAAATTTGAAATATCAGTCCTCTTAGAGCCATATCACACAAGAAAACAAAGCTGAAATGGAGACAGAGAGTGGCTGCTTCTGGCCTTACCACATGACATTGTAGCACTTAAGTGCTCTTCCCACAGGAGACAGTAATAACAAAATAGTTTTCTTCTTTTTTTAGCTTTTTTTAAAGCTGTGGGGCCACTGCTATTGTGCTCTTTTTTGCAGCTTCTTTTTGCACATTGGAAAGGCCAGATCAGGGCCATGGTGCACTGTTGCCACAGCCTTGATCCGGCACAGCTGAAGGCTGCTGCAGGCAGCCCCTTAGGAGCAGTCTGCACAGCCTCTGTATCTCACAGGAAGAGAAATTAAGGTATGGAGAAAGCCACCATTCTCCAGCTCAATTTCAGCATTGTTTTTAATGTGATAAGACTCTTAGCCATCTCCCATTGTCTAATTTTGTATGTGCATGACTTTCCCGTAACGAATTGCCATCTGAAGTAGTCCATTCTGTACTTCCTGTGCTGTTTGTGGGAATGAAGTTCAATACTCAGGTACCTAAATGGCACCTGCCCTGGAATGATTTGAGGGCACTCTGTCAGTTTAAAGTCCAACTACACAAGAACAGCAATACTTTAGTATGTGGTAGGAAGCATAGCACAGCAAAAACACTTTTTAAAAAGACTGACAAGTTAAAAGGTTCATTAACACACACCAAGAACACATCATGTTCTTTGAATGTGTTCCACTGGTCTTAAAATTGATTTTAAGGGAATGTGCTAGGACGTCTGCATTAGCAGACAACTTTGATTCATCCTGCAAGCTCAGCATCTCCTTGTCTGACATAAGAGAGGTTACTGGATTTAAATAAATGTCATCCTCACAGGCTTATTGCTCACTAACACTGACCCAGAAAGCATGAATATAAGTGTTTGATATAATTTTCCTATTGCAAATCAATAATTTGTTCATTTATTGTGGGAACAGTGTGCAACATGCGAAAAAAATGGAATAAAATTTGCATTATATTTTCTTCAATGACACTTTAAGGAGCCACAAACAACATCTGCCAACCATTTTTTCCCCTGGATCTTTTATGAAATTCTTTAAAGGCTTAAGCCGTTTAAAACCATCTGCATAACATTTTGCATTTATCATTAGTATGACTGTGGAGGGGATGGCAGTATTATGGACAATGATACTGCGTGAGGAAGTAAGCAAATAGGAGTTCTGTAGCTGTAGAGATTAAACTGTAATTGCTACATTTATCTTTTCATTCTTGAATACAGTATTTGGATCCTTTCTAATATCCTACAAAGGGGGTTATATAGGATTATTGTCAGCTTTTGAAAGGTCCATTTAAGTCCTGAAATTAAGAGGAAGCTGGGAGACCACAAGCAATATCCCCCATTTTCCTTTGTGTTTGAATTGTCGGATTAGGGTTAACCTTTCTGAATGCCGGCTGGTATTTTTAACAGCAACACTATAAATTTTAATACTGCCTAATCTCATTTGAAAGGATTTGATTGAAAAGTTTGGTTTTAGACTGGTTTGAAGCTTTTTAACCCCAATAAAACTGTGCACAGGAAGCTGCCATGAATCAGACCATTTGTCTATTCACTCCTATGCGACATATTTTGAGTCTTTAGGGTTCCATGTAGAAGTCCTTCCTAGTCTTGCTTCATGAGGATGACAGAGGGTTCAACCACGAAATATGTGTGTTGTCCTCTTGCATAAGGGAGGATTCTGAATATAATCAAGATGTATTTTAGGTTAAGCTGATCATAACTTAGTTTTGTTGTCCTGGGATTTATCTGAAGAATAGGATGAAACGTACCATGATAAATAAAACAAGACTGAATGGTGATTTGTTGCTATTTTTCCTTAGGAAGTACTCTGAAGTGGTTACAGTAGTTGAGCTGTGAGTTTATGGAGAAGAGAAGATTAAGAGGTGATATGATAGCCCTGTTTAAATATTTAAAGGGGTGTCATATTGAGGATAGAGCAAGCTTGTCTTTTGCTGCTCCAGAGAATAGGACCCTGAGCAAATTGCAGTCGCCCCGATCACGGGGCAGACTGCTTTGCCGCTGCAGCGCGGCAAAACTACAAGCCCCAGAATGGTCTGGGGCTTGCCTCGGCTCCCGATTGGCTGGTGGGGCCGGAAGGGGCGGCCCTTCCAGCCCAGGGACGCTCTGGGAGCCGGGCTTGCTGGTGCGGGGCTTCTGGTCCTCCAAGGCTGCCCATTGGTGGGCTCGGCCTTGGGGGCGGGGCCCCGCAAAGGACGCATAGGGGAGGGGCCGAGCAGTATATATTGCTGCTCGGAGGCCTCTCCGCCTCAGTCGGCGCTTGGCTCCGAGCAGAGCGGAGCCAAGCAGGAAAGGGAGCTAGCCTTGAGCTTCTCCCTTCCATCGGGGGCCAACTGGGCCAAGGTTGGTGGGGTGGTGCGGTTCGGGGAGGCTCCCTCCCCGGATCCCCATTCCACCGGGCGCATCTGCCTTGGTCCGCGGCCTCCATTTTGCCGGCTTCTCCGCGGCCCGGCGGCCATTGGGTAAGTCCTCCCCACTCCCTGGGGTGCCGCTCGGGGGTAGGAGGCTCCAGAAAAGGGCAGCTACTGGCTCCAGGCCTGTAGCTAGGGCCTCAGTTTTGGCGGGAGCCGCCATTTTAGCCCCCACTTTTGGCGGGAGCGCCATTTTTGTTTGTTAATTTTGGCGGGAGCGCCATTTTGTTTTGTCATTTTGGCGGGAATCGCCATTTTGTTTATGCAGGGGCTTGATTCTTGCATTTTCTCCCACGTTAACCCTTTGAGTTAATGTTGCAGTGCTTGGACACTGTTCTGTGGTGCCTTTTGTTTGGACAATTGCTGTGTGGGGATCTTTCCACACTTTGATTAATTCTGCTTGCTAGTGCCTTTGACTGTATACTGCCTTTTCAGCAGTTGCTTGTTTTTTCATCTGATTTGAGATGTCTCCTAAAAGGTCAAAGAGGATTGAGGCTCGCAGAGCTCGGTCGGTTATAAATCCTCATGTTTTGCCGAGTCGGTCTCAGGCCTCCAGTCATGGGTCTCCCATGATTCCATCTGCGCATGCTGGCCCGCACAGTGTGAGCATTCCTCCTGTGGCAGACTTCGCACAGCCAGCTGTTCCTGCTGGGATGAATCCGGACGCTATTGCCAACTTATCTAGATCCATCACTGAATTCATTCAACATGCTGTCGATGCCGGTCGGATGCCCTACACGTCGATGCCAGCAGTTCCGGTGCTTCAGCCAAGACAACAGGATGCCAGCGTGTCTGTACAGCCATCCACTTCTGCAGCTACTCAAGATCCTCAGTCGTCCGGCACTGGTTCCTGTCGACAGGAGGTTCAGCTTTCCAGCTCATCCAGCTCCTCGAGTTCCAGTTCTTCATCGTCGTCATCGGATGAGGATGACCTTTCCGGAGTCTCAGTGACACAGCGGCGCCGGGAGAAGAGGAGAAAGCACAAGGCCAAAAGGAAACGACGGAGAGCGCGGAAGGCTGGTTCTGTACAATCAGCTTCTACAGGTGGTTTTCACCCTGATGTGCCAGTGGGGGAGGGATGGCTTTTGGGTTGATCATGCCATGGTCCCGGGTTTGCCACGGTGGGCCATTAAGAAGCGGGCTTGGCGACCAGGGGTGCAAGGTGTTTGGGTTGATCCGCTAGCAGCTGAGTTCCCGGTTTGCTCTCCTGGAGAGCGCCCTCCTGGAGCCCATCTGTCAAAGAAGATTCGTAACAACATTCTTCGAGGTTGCTACGTGGATGTTTTCACCTTGCTGCAACCTAAAGGAAAGGAGGCGGTTGCAGTCACTTCAACTAAAAAGAGCAGGCATGAGCCCAAGGTTGCTACGGCTGAGCCTACCTTTTCTAATTGGTTGGAGGGTTTTACCATCTTTGCGGCTGTAGTCTCCATGGCGTTCCCTGAGCGTGCTTGGCATTTGCTTAGCCATCTTTTGAACGTTCAGCGGGCCAGGGCTTTCGCTGGAGATGCAGCTGCCATTTCCTATGATGCTGCATTTCGCCAACATGCCTCTCAGAACTCTCGTGAACGTTGGGACCTTCTTCATCACGAGATTTGGCTCTTGGAAGTGGGCACGTCTGCGAGGCTCAAGGGCTCTCAAAAAGGGCCTACAAAAAAGGACTCCAAGTTTCTGTCTTGTTGGGATTTTAATTCTAGTCGGTACCCGTGTTAATTGTAAATATGAGCATTGCTGTGCTATTTGTAGAGGGTCCCACCCAAAAACTTCTTGTTCCCGTCCTGCTCAAGCTTCCCAGCCCTTTCGAGGCGGGCGCCCTGCTTCTTCAACCACCGGAAAAGGCGATGGGGCCGGGGGGCCGAGTGCCGGTCAAGCAGGGAGCCAAAAATAATTTGGTTGTTCCCACTCTGGAATTTTCGTTAGCCTTTTCCCCGGTAAATCCCAAGGCTCTTATTCCATTGTTGGAAGCTTATCCTGATAAGCAAGCTGCCTCTTATTTGGCCAATGGTTTTGTGTTTGGGTTTAGGATTCCTGTTTCAGGTCATTTGGCTCATCGGTTTCCCAAGAACTTGCTATCTGCCAGATCCATGCCTGATGTACTCCGTTTAAAGATCAACAAGGAGATCCAGGCGGGGCGGGTAGCTGGCCCATTCCCTGCACCTCCTTTTGATAATTTTCATATCTCTCCTTTGGGTGTTGTACCCAAAAAAGCTCCTGGGGAGTTCAGGATAATTCATCACCTCTCTCACCCCCCAGGGTCTTCTGTCAATGATGCCATCCCCGATGAGCTTTGCTCAGTTAAATACGCTTCTTTTGATCACGCAGTTCGCTTAGTCAGGTCCTGCGGCCCAGGTGCACTTATGGCCAAGTGCGACATTCAGTCAGCCTTCAGACTCCTTCCGGTTCATCCGGACGATTTTCATTTCCTTGGTTTCCAATTTGAAGGTCAATTTTACTTTGACAAGGCTATGCCTATGGGCTGCTCCATAAGTTGCTCAGCCTTTGAAACCTTTAGCACCTTTTTGGAATGGGAGTTAAAGCGTAGGGCATCTTCTTCTTTGGTTACTCATTATCTGGATGATTTTATGTTTGTGGGACCTGCTAATTCTAACATGTGTCGGGATTTATTAACTGCCTTTTCTTCCCTAGCTGCGGAAATTGGGGTTCCGCTTGCGGCTGACAAGACAGAGGGTCCAGCTAATGCTATGTCTTTTCTAGGCATACAGTTAGATTCAGTCAATGGTTTTTCTTCTTTACCTCATTCAAAAATTGGTGTGCTGTGTGAACTTTTAGAGCATGCCCTCCAGGCTCCCAAGCTTAAGCTAAAGCAGGTCCAGTCCCTGCTGGGACATCTTAATTTTGCGTGCAAGGTGGTGACTCCTGGCAGAGCCTTTTGTGCTAGATTAGCCAGATCTTTAGCAGGTCCTCGGCTGCCCCACCATCACATTAGGATCACTAAAGGTGTTAAGGATGACCTTCGCATTTGGCTCCAATTTCTCAAGAGTTTCAACGGTATTGCCATTTGGCAGAGAACCTGGCATATTAATGACTCTTTGCAGGTTCATTCTGATGCAGCTGGGAGCATCGGTTTCGGTTTATTTTTCAATGGCCACTGGTGTGCTGAGCGCTGGCCTGAGGCCTGGCAAGGGTCAGACATTATCAGGGATCTGACATTCTTGGAATTTTTTCCCATTGTTGTGGCCATTCACATTTGGTGTACTCAATTTTCAAACAAGAGAGTCCTTTTCTGGTGCGACAACCAAGCTGTGGTGTCAATTATCAACAAGCAGTCAGCAAAATCCCCGAGGGTCGTGAGTTTGTTAAGGAAGTTTGTGTTGTGTTGTTTGATTAACAATATTTCCTTCCTAGCTAAACATGTCCCGGGATTAGATAACGGCATTGCTGATGCAATTTCTCGTTTTCAGTTTCAGCGATTTCGACAATTAGCCCCAGAGGCAGACCTTCAACCTACCCAATGTCCTGCTTCCATGTGGGAGGTTGGCTGTCAGAAATAATGGATGGGATTTTGGGATCCATTGCTCCTTCCACCTTAAAGACTTACAAAAATGCCATAAGAAAGCTGTCAGATTATTTTAATGACTCCGGAAATCAGCACGTTTGGCCTTTGTCTACCGAGGTGGTGTTGCGTTTTTTAGTTTGGTTACGCCACAGTAAGGTGGCTCCTAAGACAATGTCCATCCATTTGGCTGGTATTTCTTTTTTCTCTAAGGCTGGGGGATTTGCTGACCCATGTGCCTATTTTTTGGTAAAAAGGACAGTTGAAGGTTGGATGCGTGCTTATGCTGTTAATAAGGACACAAGACGTCCTATTTGTTTACAATTGCTTTGTAAAATTTGTGCTACTCTTCCTGTCATTTGTTCTTCTAAATACGAAGTTCAGCTGTTTTGTGCTGCATTTGCAGTGGCATTTTTTGGCGCCTTTCGTTTAGGCGAATTGGTAGCTGGGTCCAAGAGCGATTTGTCTGGCAGGGCATTGCGTGCTTCTGACTTAACTTTTATAAAGCACGGTGTCTCTTTAACCTTGCGTCGCTCCAAGTGCGACCAGTTAGGGGTTGGTCAGAATGTGGTGCTGCGTCGCTTTCGTGGCTCCCCTGTTTGCCCAGTTAAATCTCTTCGATTCTTCTGGCATGTTAGGCCTTCGTTGGCCGAATTTCTTTTCATACATGTAGATGGTTCTCCCCTGACAAGATACCAGTTTGTTTCTGTGCTCAGAATGGTCATTTCAAGTTTGGGACTCCCTGCCAGGGAGTTTGGTGGACATTCTTTTCGGATTGGTGCGGCCACTGTGGCCTCTGGGGCTGGCATGCCTGCCAGGGATATCAAGCAAGTGGGACGCTGGAGATCCAAGGCCTTTAAGGGTTATGTTCGCCCACATTTGGATCAATGTGGCGGAAATTAAATCGCTCTTGGCAGGGTTGGCGGCAGGCCTCCTAGTAGGCCTTTGTGGCGGCAGCATAGGCCAGGATCTGAACGTTGGTGGTACCAGGGCTATGGAGTTCTGGTTTGGGAGTCACAAGGTACCTGGGGGCGATGAGCGAAGGCGTCTGGCCATTGCGGGGGCCAGAACGCAGGTGCGCCTCCCGGTGACTAGGGGCTTTGTGAATTGGGGAACGCAAGGCATGGTTTGCGCTCAAGCGGTGTTCCTTAGCCCCTAGGTCATCCCAAGCACCGGGTAGGGACCCGGCTTTGGATAATCAAACAACAGGGTGATTGTTTGATTGCACAGATTCTGACCTTATGCTTTGTGCCAACCCTACCAATGGTTTAATAAAGTTGTGGCCTTTCTCCCATATCGGTGTTTTGTGGTTATTTTGACAAGCACATGCAAGGCAATTGATGCGAGCTACAGGAAAAGAGATTGCACCTCAACATTAGGAATAACTTCCTGACAGTAAGAGATGTTTGACAGTGAAACACACTCCCTTGAGGAGTAGTGGAGTCTCCTTCTTTGGAGGTTTTTGAATAGAGGCTGGATGGCCATCTGTCGGGGATGCTTTGATTTAGATTTCCTGCATGGCAGGGGGTTGGACTGGATGGCCCTTGTGGCCTCCTCCAACTCTATGATTCTATAAAGTATGGCTCACAACTATAGCTATCCAAGAATGAATTGGCTTGCCAGTCAAAAGTGGGAAACTGATAAAGATGGGCCATACTATTTAGCTGCTCCTTCAAAAGAAATCCAGCCATAATTTGCTTTGTTTGCCTGTGTCATGTGTCCTAGACACCTGAAATTGGGTTTAGATAATAAGTGGTCCTTAGGGATATTTGTCTTGGAATTATTTTGATTTAATATGAATTAATTAATTTTAGTTAATTAAAATCTTTCTGTATTCAGTCATTAAGTGGTAAAGTTCAATGACAGCCCCTGAGGGGAAGACAAACTGGGATGTTGATTTTTTCATAATGCAATTGGCCCTCCATATTCATAGGTTCTTTATGCATGGGTTCAACCATCTACAGCTTGAAAATATTCCAAAAATATATAATTTCCAAAAAATGTAAACCTTGATTTTGCCATTTTATATAAGGGACACCATTTTACTATGCTATTGCACTTAATGGGACTTGAGCATCCACAGATTTTGGTATCCACAGTGTGTGTGTGGGTACTGGAACCAAATCCCAGGGAATACCAAGGCCCACTGTGCTTCTAAGCAATGTCTCATGATTCTTCTCTCTGCAGGACTGACACTATTGAAGGAAATGAGAGTGAGAGAGACGGACTGCTGTTGTCCTGAAAAAAGGGGGAGAGGAGAATGAGCAAACGGGAAGGTTGAATGAGAACTAAGCTGGGAGGTCAGAAAGAAAGAAAAAATAAATTGAGGTAAAAAGCAGAAGAAAGGAGAAAAAATAGCACAACTATTTATTTCTTGTTTTTTTATTTATATGCCATTTATTTATATGCTGTCTTTCTCCTAAATTTCTCTCAAGGTGTCTCACAAACTTTTAAACTTTTAAAAAATTTTAAAAAATTAAAATACAATTTTAAAATTCACATTAATATAACAAGTTAAAATATAAAATTATTAAAAACTCCCCCCCCCATCTGCACTGCAGAAATTAACTGGTCCAACACCACTTTAATTCTGGGAAGTGTAGCTTGTTGTGGCACTAGGGCTTTACTCTGATGGCACAACAAACTACAGTTCCCCAAATGCCATAGTTTTGACCCATGGCAGTTAAAATTGTGTCAAACCGGACTATTACTGCAATGTGGATGTAGTCTTTGTAAATTAAAAATATAAAACCATAAAAAATATACATTGGCAAACACACCAGCACACTGGGTGCGATGACATATTAAAAGTCTGCTTGAAAGGAAAAGTTTTTGCCTGTTGGCAAAATGCGTATTCCCTCCCCGCCCCTAAAGGAGCCATTGGAGGTAGAAACACACTTTGCTGGCCTCCCAGGACCATGAAGCAAGGTTTAAAATCTTGTACCGCAGTTGTTGAGCCACGATAGGAGGAATGTGGGAATGGGGCCAGAGGGCTTTTTATAAACTGCTGTCCCCTGAACCATCCTCTTTTGTTTGGATGCTCAACTCATCCTCCTCCTGCTGACACAGTATGGAATTTCTTGGCTGCTTTGGGGCGGGGTAGGAAATTTTCCCCTTTTCCACATTTTTTAGACAACCCTTACTGTTCCAGCCAGACATGGACAATTGGCTAGGATGGTTTTTAAAGATGTTTTTAAATGGGAGGGGGGATCAGTTCAGTGAGCACCCACTTTGGTGGAAAGGAGGTCTCTGGAACTGCCTCTTTAAGTTTTGGGAATGTGGAGGCAGAGACAGGGGCTTCTGTTGAGGCTGGTCTGAAGGATAAACCCTCACTTTAAACTTTGGGGCTTGGAGGAGGGAGTTTCTGGTTGGTCTTCCTGACGCTGGGGAATAACCCAGCTTTTGGGTTATCCTTGGGGCTCAGGTGTTATCGCCCCAATGAAGCTGCAGAAGAGGTCTGAGAATGGGACCACCTACCTGTTGCAGCTACTTCCATGCTAGGCTACTCCCCCTTTAGTTGCAGTTCTTCTAAGACAACAATAAATAGATAACTTAATAAAGTGGCTCTTTCCAGACCCATTTTCTGTCTTGGGCATCAAAGAGAGCAGGAATGGGGCCAGTCTAGCCTCTCATGGGAGAGAGTTCCAGAGGGTGGTACCAGCCACTGAGAAAGTGCTCTCTCATGCTCTCACCAAGGGAGATTGTGATGTTGATGGGACTAAGAGAAAGCCTTACCCTGGTCTTTCAGGTACTCTGGACCTAACCTTCATAGAGCTTTATAGGTCGTGATCAGCACTTTGAATCAAGCCTGGAAACAGATGGGTAGCCTGTGAGGCATAATGTGGACTAATTTTCAAACCCCACCTTTACTTAATCATCATTCCAGACAAAATAAAGTTTAAATAATTATTTAATAATAATAATAAAAAAAACTAAGAGTTTTGCTACATTTTCAAAGACAGGAATGTCTGCTAGAATGGTCTATAATATATACTGAAGTCATTTCTTCACACTCTGAATCTTTCTTTTTCTTTTTCTATTTTTATTCCTTTGATCAGAGAGCAGTAAATTAAAGAAGATGATACAAATAAATGGAATTGGATCATGTTCTTATTTCAATGTCATTTTTCATCTATTAGTGTTCTCTCTTGATTTCTTTCATTGTGATAAATCTTTTGCGTGGACTTTTTTGTACATGTTTGGATCAGTAGTAGCATAAAGTGTCCCAGTAAAATTCCAGTCGAGATACATAAAAAATTATGAATGCTATCATCTTGTAATTAATCCATTTTCTGTATATTGCCACTCAGGTTTGGAGGGGAAAGAGCTTACCTCAAGTTAGTATAGTGACATCCTTTATATTCTAGGCCTTTCTGTGGGCAATTCATCCTTTTATATCCTTTGCTCTGTCTCATAAATTCAATCCATCAAGACTGTAACAATATAAAAATATTTTATTAGTATTGAATCATGAAGGGTTTTTAATCTGTATGCTCAGATTCATATTAGAACATACCCTGCTTTACCCAAAAAACAATGATATATACAAAAACATTAGAATGATAGTAGATTTGCATATTATTGTTTTTAAATAAAGCAGGATATGTTCGAATATGAATTTGAGTCTTCATATTAAAAACCCTTCATGGTTCAATTCTGCACTAAAATTATAGTGTCTGCAGTATTCACTGCCCATTAAACAAAGGGATGTGTATGAGGCTGAGCAGAAAGGAAACCCGGTTTACCTCTGGGGTTTCCTGATTCTCAGGAATAGCCCACAGACTGCACTGCCAACTCCTACAATGGGCTGAAGACCAATGAGCAGTATGCACCACCCTCTTCATCTGCAAGGATGGATCCAACAAAGCAGAGTGTTTGCAGGTACAATGCACTGTGCCATTATTTCTTTCCCTCTTCCACCAGAAACACATATACATGAATACACAGACACACCACCAGCAACCACCAATTGAATCATAGAATCATAGAGTTGGAAGAGACCGCAAGGGCCATCTAGTCCAACCCCCTGCCATGCAGGAAATCCAAATCAAATCATCCCTGACAGATGGCCATCTAGCCTCTGTTTAAAGACCTCCAAGGAAGGAGACTCCACTACACTCCGAGGGAGTTTGTTCCACTATCGAACAGCCCTTACTGTCAGGAAGTTCTTCCTAATGTTGAGGTGGAATCTCTTTTCTTGTAGCTTGCATCCATTGCTCCGGGTCCTAGTCTCTGGAGCAAGTGAAAACAAGTCAGCTCCCTCCTCAGTATGGCATCCCTTCAAGTATTTAAACAGGGCTATCATATCACCTCTTAACTTTCTCTTCTCCAGGCTAAACATCCCCAGCTCCTTAAGTCGTTCCTCATAGGACATGGTTTCTAGACCCTTCACCATTTTACTTGCCCTCCTTTGGACACGTTCCAGTTTTTCAACATCCTTTTTGAATTGTGGCTCCCAGAACTGGACACAATATTCCAGGTGGGGCCTGACGAAAGCAGAATAGAGTGGCACTATTACTTCCCTTGATCTAGATACAATACTTTTACTGATGCAGCCTAAAATTGCATTGGCCTTTTTAGCTGCCGCATCACACTGTTCACTCATGTTCAGCTTGTGGTCTACTTGGACTCCCAGATCCCTTTCACACGTAGTCTTGTTCAGCCATGTGCCTCCCATCCTGTATCTGTGCATTTTATTTTTCCACCCTAAGTGCAGTACCTTGCATTTCTCCCTGTTGAAGTTCATTTTGTTAGCTGTGGCCCAACTTTCTAGTTTATTCAGGTCATCTTGAATGTTGATCCTGTCCTCTGGAGTGTTAGCTACTCCTCCTAATTTGGTGTCATCTGCAAATTTGATAAGAATGCTTCCAATTCTGTCATCCAAGTCATTGATAAAGATGTTGAATAGCACTGGGCCCAGGACAGAGCCCTGTGGAAACCCACTGGTCACTTCTCTCCAGGATGAAAAGGAGCCATTTTTCAGCACCCTTTGCATTCGGTGAGTCAACCAATTACAAATCCATGTAACAGTTGCCTTGTCTATCCCACATTTTATAAGCTTGTTGACATAGAAAGCTGTTAATTCACCTGTCAATTGGCTAGCAACTGGCTGATAGTCTCAGCCCCCTCACATAAACTTTCTCCAGCATGGGGGGGGGGGCGGTTGTGACAGGGACCCCATTTCTGCTTGTTGCAATAGAGATTGCTCCCAGGAGAGGGTGGGAAAGTCAGTTGCTACTTCCCAAATGACAGAGTAACAGACTCCCATCAACTGCAGTGGCTTCTGCTAGCTAAGTGGGAATTGAGGGACTTGGGACTGGAGTCACTGTGAATCACTTTAACGATGATGCTTGATGATTCATAATGCCCCAATAGAATTCAGGCCAATGTGTGAGATAGGGACATTGATAGTTCCAATTACCATATTGAAGATTTCTATTATCTTCTCTTTTTGCTAGAGTGACAGCCCAAAAATGCCAGAATAGGGCCGCTACAGAGCCCTATTTCAAGTGTCAGTAATCCCAAACAAAAGGAACTTTTTTTCCTGCTGCTGTGTGCACAGCAGGGCAGCTTCACGGCATGCTTCCAGCATCTTGGGGGCATGCACCATACTTACACCATGCTCTCAAACTGCCAAGAAGATGCTGTATTTTACTGGTCTGTTTTCCCCCTTATTGATAGTGATATATCACTTTAGCTGTCCTATAGGCAGCAAGTGTCACAAGAGAGGGATTCACTTAACAGCTGCAGGGTTATGCATGAGTAATCCAAAAAGATGAAGGGGGGCACTGGAGCAAGGTCTCAGCCAGTCCAGAGCTCATTACACAAGCCTCTTGTCCAGATATCCAAAGTCAAAAAGCAATGAGAGAAGAAGTCATTATTTGTAGCTGGTCTATGGGTCAAGAATTCCAAGAAACACAGGAACACAAAGATCACAACCAGCTGAAGGGGCTGAACAGTTGTGTACAACAAGGATTCTCTGCAGCAGCTTGGAATTAATAGTTGGATACCAGATGCCTTTGGATATCAGATGGTTGATTGTTCAGCATTTTCTCTTTAACCAATGATTCCTTGTGGGTTCATCACACTTCCAAGAGTGGGGAGGGAAGTTTTTCAATGTCTGTCAAGTCTTGCTGAGGAGTGTGGGCTCAGTTGCTTCTGCCATCAGTTTCTCAGATTTGGGGGTCATGTGGAGTGGGAAAATTCATACAAACCAACTCCTCTTCATTGGATTCCTTGGACTGTGAGTTATGATATTAGAATTATACAGTGTGCCTGCATCATACACTTATGTAATATACGTGGCTTTCAGCATATGCTGAAAGTCACACCGGAAGAAGCCTCAGTGCACCATGGAAGGGGTAATGGTGCGTGCACCCATGGTGCGCACACTGCACTGAACCACAGACACAGGCCTCATTATTTTTAATGGGGTTCAATCATATATGGAATTCCCCTTACACGGGGGTCCAGAACAGATCCCCTGCATAAGGGAAGGGCCCACTGTACTATGCAAAAAGCTAAAAGAAATATAGATGGGAGATTAAGGGAGTATTGATCTTGGGAGAGGATCATGCAAAGGTGTATTTATTTATTTATTTATTTATTTATTTTCCTGCCTTTCTTCCAGAATGGGAATTGTGAGAAGCCACAACCAAGGCTCAAAGAGGGAGAAAGGAGTGGCTGAAAACAAATAGAAAGATTAGGGGTAGCACTACAGCAAAAAAGAAATCAGGATGGAAATCCTGATATATTTAAGAGACAACTTAGTTTGGGAGTAGAAACAACTTTTTCATTGTTTGTGCCTTCATGTTATTTCTGATAAATGGTGACCATATCATGGGGTTTTCTTGGCAAGGTTTGTTCAGAGAAGGTTTGCCATTGTCTTCCCTTGAGTCTGAAAATGTTTTACTTGCCCAAGGTCACCTAGTAAGTTACATGGCCAAGCTGAAAATTGAATCCTGGTCTCCAGAGTTGTAGTCCACCATCAAAACACTATGTCACGCTGGTTCTCAGTAGCAACTATTAGTAGCCATGAAATCCACAAAGCAAATGCTATGAAGTTTCCCAAAACTATTGGGCAATCTGGAGGAGTCCTAAATTATTTTGATTGTTTGGAAGCAGCATCCAATTTAAAGATATTTATATATTGGTATTATTGCAAAGCAGATTATAATACATCTCCTTGAGACGCTATTGTAGTATTTCATTTGTGAATTTGTGCTATTTGAAGTGTAGGGTGTGGGAGAATCTGAACTTTGAAAAAGTTTTACCAGTTTTATTATAAGTCTAAAGAACGTGAGGCATCTGCATGTAATTTAGTGCTGATTTTGTCTCAGGAAATAAACCTTCATGCACTAGGATATTTTTTTTAAAAAAAAAAAAAATACATTGCATGAGTTATGTAGTATTTTCTGACCCCAATGAGAATTCCTATGCATTGCCAGATATAAAAATGTTCCCTTTCTAAAGAACCATTTAACTGTGAAGAACCAAGTGCATTCCATCCAAGCATCCAGAGTCAGAATGTAAAATAAAAGTAAAATAAGATCAGAGAAAATAAAACAAAACAGTACTTTGTATATAGTGGGGTCCCCAATGGGACATTTTTGCTCCACAAATATGTTGCATTGGCTGGAGGGGGGGGGAGTACCTCAATGGCAAAAATTTAGAGGGTTGCTATTGTTGTTTTTACATTGTTTGAATCCCCATCCCCTTTTATCAAATTTTCAAAAATGGTATATGGAAACTGGTTGAAATTTACAGCATTACATATAAGTCATCAGGTGGCAAAATCATAAAATCCCTACCTTGCTGGCCTAGTTCTGTGATGGTTTGCAACAAAATGCGCCTGGAGCTGGGTACTTGAAATGTCCCATTCAACAGCCATGTGGGATAAGAAGGATTATCTTTCCAGCAATCTGACCAGTATGGTGCATTTTTGATAGAGTCACCTTCAGACTCAACTCACTTCTGTTCTTAAATATTAGCACTTATTATTAATAATAATATAATTTATTTATATTCAGCTTTTTCCCAGAGGAATCAAGGTGGATTACAGCCAAAATAAAATACAATAACAATAAAACCACTTTTCAAAATCACAATATACACGATGTGAGGAGAATCATGTCCCTAGCCTAATATCCACCTCTGCTGGCAGGTGATGTTATGAGGACAAGTGAGAAGGAGAAGTCTATGGGCTCCTCTAAATAAAGGAATCCATACTGTATTGTAACAATGATATGCCATATTTAACTTTAATACTTTAATACTTACATTTTCAGCTTTTGCATGGTATGAATTTTTAGTGGTATGTGTTTTGACTTTTGTAAGTTGCCTTGAGGTTGAGACTGGAAAAATATGGGACAATTAGAGTCATCATCATCCTCATTCTCATCCTCATCTGTATCTTCATAACCTCCTAGAAAGCAGTAGGACTAAATCAGAGAATTACACTATGATTATTCCATATAAGTTTCTAGTATATTGTTTTATTCCAGCTCTGCAGGGAGAAAAGCAATAGATAGCACTATATACTTTCTCAAAGCTATTATGCCTGCTTCAGCCTAAACACAAATCTGCAACCGGGATCTGATATCTCTGGGCAATGCAGGAGAGTTGTGGTAAACCGCTCAGGTCCTGGGCTGCAATATATAGTGTGAATTTCACTGCTGAGTGGCCATTAGCTGTTTTCTCTAGTCACAACATCTACTAACCTGAAATATGATACCAATGCAACAAAAGTGCTTATCAGGAGTATTGTTTAAATGTCTCATACTAAATATAGACTGAATGAGAACAAAGATAAACTCTTTTCTTTTTCTTTTCTTCTTTCTTTCTTGCTTTATTTATTTTGTTACTGCATTTAATATAAGAGCCTCTTCTGAAGGTCTCACAGCCTAGGCATGCCCATGTAAAAGAATATAGTCCTTTGGGTAGCTTGAACATTTCATTCTTCTCCTTAAATTCTCCTGACACCATGTGTGCTCTCTCCATGAGCCTTTCCCACCAGGTCATCCACCAGTCAGCTGACTCCATATCACACAACACAAACAAAGAAACATTTCAGTTTTCTTTTCCAGTTGACTCAATAGTTACATGGCTAACGCACATGCCCAGTCTCATTGGGCTAGTTAAATGATTTCTTCTTCAGGGTTTCTTTGGGCCGGAACAGACAGGCCAAAATAAAGCTGCTTTGGGTCACTTTGGAGGTATGCTATTTAAATGATACATACATCCTAAGAGGCTGGAAGCCATGCCAAAGCCATGCTCCATTCCTAAGGACTGGAGTGCAGATTTGGCACAGCATCTGGCCTCTTAAGATGTGTGTGTCATTGAAACAGCATATCTCCAAAGTGACTCAAAGCAGCTTTATTTTGGCCTGTCTGTTTGGACCCTTTTCCCTCAAGCACTCCCCCCCCCCCCCTACTTCTGCAGGCTTTGAGATTTCAGGGCTTGGATTTTGATGGTGCAATTTTGGATACAGCAAAATCAGCATTCATCTCTGGAGTTGGCCAGTGGCAGGATGGCTTATGATGATGGTGATGCTAAGTTGTTTTTATAGTATAACATAAAAAGGTGAGGGAGAAACAGGAAATGTCTTACCCTAAGAGATCTACATGGAAAATGGAAAAGGAAGAAAACACTGAAACACAGAAGGGCAGGGGTAAAGAAAGAAAGATTAAAAGTGAAGAAATAGAATAATTAGAATGAGAAAGGATAACAAGAAGACAAATTTGGGCAAATGCACTAGCTTGGATATGGTAAAGTAAGGTGGGCTTAGAGAAAAGATTTGATGTAAGAGGTAGAGGTGACACCTGGCAATTATTATAAAATGTTCTCTTCAAGTTGAGCCAGTGGCCCAAATTTTCTTTATCCTGGTAGCAACAGATATTTGTAGCAATACATAGGCATGGTGCCATCTGTTCATATCTGGAAACATTTGTTTGAGAACTGAATGCTTATACCACCTTTAGCTGAAGGTTGCACTAAAAACTGTGTTGGAAAAGGGCCTTATTTATTTCTATTTATGTATTTGTTTGTTTCCTGATTTTTTTAAAAAGAAGTCTGAAAACTAATTTGAGCATTCCTCTGCTATGAAAGGGCAAAATGTGTATTTGTGTGTAGATGCATATTGCTTTAAAGAAATAAATAACAAAGCTGTCATCATTATTTAAATAATCAAACAAAGAAGTTGTTTACATAGAGTCATATTACAGTCATAATCTAATATAGATAGAGAAGAAAATATAGATGGGGGAAAAGGAAGTTAAGATTTTTTTTAATCCTTCTTTTTATATCCCCACTGCATCTTAAAATTAAGAGGCACAGAAATGTGTACATTAACAAGAATGGTGATCTACAGATAGGGAATGGGATGAGAAACACACTACTGTAGAATTAGTGTTCATAATTTTAAGACATCTCTTTGCACAAGACAGTGTGCAATGGATAGTAAGATCATATCAATTTGAATACACGTCCAGGAAACTGTAGGGTTTGTGAAGTTAAAAAAAAGTATTGGGATTACATATCTGTGTACATGCCTTCAGGTTACCTGTAGATTTATGGCAATCCCATGAATTTTATCGAGTTTTCTTAAGCAAGGAATACACAGAAGTTGTTTTGCCTGTTCCTTCCTCTGAAATATAGCCTGCAGCATCTGGTTTTCATTGGCAGTCCCCCCATTCAAGTACTAA
The DNA here is from genome assembly GCF_019175285.1 of Sceloporus undulatus. Classification (NCBI taxonomy): domain Eukaryota; kingdom Metazoa; phylum Chordata; class Lepidosauria; order Squamata; family Phrynosomatidae; genus Sceloporus; species Sceloporus undulatus. Next base: position 136,457,256 of record NC_056524.1, on the reverse strand, counting down.
CCAGTACAGTGTGCCTGTGTTATACGCGGCTTTGAGCATAAGGGGTGGCGTGTGTGCGTGCCGCTGCACCACTACACACATGAGCCCCATTCAAGTGAATGGGGCTCAAGCATAGGCAGAATTTGCCTTATGCGAGGGGGGGTCCAGAACAGATCCCCCACATAAGGCAAGAGTCTACTGTACTTGATGATGATGATAATGATGATGATGATGCTTAGCTCCCAATATTAGACAGGATGTGTTGCTTTAGAGTATTTAGGTGTTGAAATTGCATAGCAATGTAGAATTATGTTTTGTACCAAATCTGGAAGCTATAGCCTTCAGCCTTGTCAAGGAAGCTTCTGAAAATTGGTGTTCTTATTCTTATAAAATCTGCAGCATAATGTTACACTACTGAGCCCATCCGTTCCCAGGCTGAGCTCATCCATTTGTGTTGCACTGTTACCGCTATTACCTTCAGCCAACAGACAGGGGCAATGGGAGATGTGAATGGAGGAACTAGGGTTAAGGAAGGACCAATCGAAAGAAATAGCCAAAGAGAATTTTATGGTAAGAGGAAGCAAGTTATTTCTGCAGCGCAGGTGTAGCCTCAGTTAATGTCCAAGGCAGAGTTGAGAAGTAAGTAAAAATAATTTAAATTTCCTCTAAGGTGTAACAAAATTGTATATTAATAAGGAATCATGTAACTCTTCTGGTAGTGACTAGATTTTATGCTACTTTTTTAGTTATGAGGGATAACTCCCTAATCCATAAAGAAGAATATAACAAGGCTCATATACTAGCTTAAGTTGTGGCTCCTGCTGCTTAGCTTGTCTCCTGTTGTGGGCTGTTAGGAGTGGACAGGGGGAGAGTATGTTTTGTACCACAAGCCACCTACAAGTGATGTGTAGATTTTAAAGTAAAAAAATGAGTAGGTTACTGTTTGAGAATCAGCAAAGAGTTACTTTTTATAATTAAAAGTATAGACTGGAATTCATGATCACAGTTATGAATGCATAACCTAGAGTTATGAATGATTCATATTAACAGTCCCTAAATAGTTAATAGCATAGAGAACATGTAGGGATATGAAACTGCCCCAATTTGGACATACATAGCTATGTAGTGTCTCTTGCCCCAAGCCACACAGTTAGACTTACTGGGCAGCATCCACTGGGAGTGACAGCGGCTTGTTCTCTTGCCAATCAGGATACCGGAGGCTGATGTTTCCAGCCCTGACCCACAAGAATCTCTGGTGTAAGGATAAATCCTCATGCTTCTGACTATCACACCACAGACTGTATATGGGAGGAAGTAGGAACATCAATTGGCTGCATCTCGATCGACAGGAGACTAGATCCCTGTTGCTCACAGTGGCTATTGCCCAGTAAGTCCATTAATGGGGGTTGGCCAGAAGCCACTACTTATCTACATAACTAAGATAGTTATGTAATGAGACACTGATGTAAAATCACATTCATGATAGTACTTAACCTCATTGGGGGACATGGGACTATATTAGGAGTTAAGGCCCGGTTGCGCCAGCCTGGGGCCAATTTTAGGGCTCAGGAGAGCGGAGTGTCCACATGTTCCCAAGCCCTACCATGCTGTCCGGGCCCAATCATGGCTTGCCCCCATCCACATGGGGACCGCCATGATGACATATGTACAGTGCAGCATCCAATTGGCGCCGCTCCATGCATACGTCATTGGTGCATGCGAGGGCTCCAATGGCACACCCTGCGTGCCCTAAAAAGAACCCACCAGGAGTGAGTTCTTTTTATGCTTTGCAGAGGCAGCACCATTTGGTTGCTGTGGCCTCCATCGGGGGCAGAAAGAGGCGGCGCCTCGCCTCCCTTTTCTCCCCATCAGTCGAGCCCCTTATTTATTTATCTTTCCAAGCTCTGGTCTGAAGTTAATCATACTTTGTGGTCAATCTGATTTTAAGGGGGAATTAATTTATAAATGGATCCATTTCAAGTATCCATTACACACTTGCAAAGAAAGAAGATATCTACATTGTATGATTATGCATACTTCTGTAGGTCAGTGTTCCCAGAAACAAAGAGTATTAAATGCACTGTTGGATTTCTATAACCATGTTAGGAATGGGATAAAAAGCCTTTAACTCTGTCATTCCTGGCTTTTGACAGATTATTTTTACACAGCTTTTGTGTTTAAGTAGGATTATAGCACATATGGTCAATAAGATCACACAAGTCTTTTCAGACTTCTGTAATACCTACAGGTGCCATGAAATGAGTTCAGGATAGAGACGAAAGCTGCAGAAGTGAGTTTCATGGCTTTTGTGAGGGTAAATGAAAACCTGTTACAATTTTTAACAATGCCCTTCCCATTATGTTTGACATTGATGGAAGAAAAGTAAAGTTATAAAGAGGGGGGGGGGACCCACAACCCACCCACATAGATACAATAAAAGAGGAGACAATTTCTTGACATTGAAACAACTTGGTCATATCTGAATGGCTACTGGATTTCTGTTTTTCCGCCATGATGTTAAAGCTCCCTGCACAGCTATTAGGAACTTTGTCAAAGTGCATTGAGATTAAAGATGTGTGAAACTTTTCCAGTTATTTACGCTGATACTTCCATTTTGCGGAAAAGTGACCTTGCCTGTTTGGAGCATTTATCCAGAAAACTATATATGTAATTCTCTCTCTCTCTCTCTCTCTCTCTCTTTTTTGCCATGCAGAATTTTCTGATTTCTTGCTTCACAGGTCCTAGCAGTAGTAGGATTCTTTTTCATTGACGGAAAGACAGCGAGACTTTTGGTGTTAAATTCTTTAAAATACAGAAACATATACAGTACTTGCATATATTCACATATATTTCTGTATAGAAATATTTTTCAAAGGTTGTTCCTGGAAAGGTAATGAGAAGTGGCTTAACTGATCATGGTTATCACTTAATGACACTGATGGTTTGTTATTGTTATCTGTTTTGCCACTCTAAGCCACAGGTAACTTAATAGTGTTTACATAGTTCTCGTCTCAGAGCAAGCTGTTCAGAGGCCTGCTGTCTTATTTAGCTACAAAAGTGTGATCTTTGCCTAACAGTAAAACAACCACTGCTAGTGGAACAACAAGCTGAGAGAGCTGCCATTAAATTTTAAGGAGCCTTTAACTGAACCTTTGGAATATCAGGAATAATTTCACAAGGAGAGATGATGGTATAAAGGTCCGTAATGAATTGTGTTTTCCATACTGATCTTTGGCTATGCCCAGGTCTCCTAGCTTGACTGAAGAGGATAAGGTGGCACTTCCTTAAATTCCCCACAACAGGGCCAGCTCTACTATTAGGCAGACTGAGGCAAACTCCCCAAACAGAAGGAAATATTGAAGGACATCACCTCCTTCATTATACCTTCTAGCTCACCGGCAGTTACACACGGTTAGGGGATAAAGCTAAGTATGCTACAAGGCTGTTATGGGGCTCCTTAAATTAGTCTCAGATGTGGAAGAAGAAGCTATCAGTCCCCAGTAACAGTCAATTCTGAATCTTCAAGCTTCTGTTGAAAGGGGTTGCCACCTTGTCCAATATTTTAAGTAGAGGAACGACTCGGGTTAGCCTGACCATGCAATGCAGTATTATTGGGGGAGATATTTCCTCATCCCACTAGCCACTACTGAAAAGCCCTATCACAATGCATTTTTGTTGTTGTTGTTGTTTGCTGCCCTCAACTCGGTTCCGACTCATGGCGACCTTATGGATGAGACATCTCCAAGAATCCCTATTGTCCACTGCCTTGCCTAGATCCTGCAAGCTCCTGTCCATAACCCCCCCCCCCCCCCCGATTGAGTCTATTCATCTAGTTTGTGGTCTTTCACTCTCTCTTCTACCTTCTACCTTTCTTAGCATCATCATTTTTTCTAGTGATCGGTGCCTTCTCATTATGTGGCCAAAGTACAATATTCCCAACTTGATCATCTTCGCTTCTAAAGAGAGCCCTGGTCTGATCTGTTCAAGAACCCATTTGTTTATTTTCTTGGCTGTCCGTGGTATCCTAAATACTCTTCTCCAGCACCACATTTTAAATGAGATGATTTTCTGTCTGTTTCCTTCATTGTCCAGCTCTCACATCTGTACATGGTAATTGGGAATACAATGGCCTGAACGATTCTGACTTAAGTGCTCAGTTGTATGGCTTTACTCTTCAGTATCTTTTCCAGTTCTGTCATAGCTGCCCTTCCCATTCTTATTATTTCTTGGCTGCAGTCTCCATTCTGGTCAATGTTTGATCCTAGATATGGGAATTTTTAACTATTTCAATTTCCTTGTTGTCTAGATTGAATTGCTGTATTTCTTCTGTGGTCATTATTGTTGTTTTCTTTATGTTCAGCATCAGACCTACCTTTGCCCTTTGATATTTGACCATCCTTATTATCTGTTCCAATTCCTGAATGTCTTCTGCTAATATTATGTCGTCTGCATATCTTAGGTTGTTCATGTTGCTTCATCCCATCTTCACTCTTCCTTTTCTGATTCTAATTCTGCTTTTCTTATGATGTTTTTAGCATATAAGTTAAACAAGTAAGGTGATAGGATGCAGCCTTGCCTATTGGGAACCACTCTATTTCCCCAAATTCTGTTCTGACTGTGGCCTCCTGTCCTTGGTACAGATTCCTCATCTGGACTATCAGATGTAGTGGCACCTCCATGTATTTGAGTGCATTCCATAGCTTTTTGTGATCTCTACAATCTCATGCATCGCTGTAGTCTATGAAATACATTTTTGAAGCCTATGTCTAACTCCACTATTTTTTTCTTTCTAAGTCATACATGCTTGTCTAGGGAAGTAGTGGGAATCATATAGCCTCTCAGATGTTCAACAGCCCTCCTTAACACTGAATACATTGACTAGGGCTTCTGAGAATTAAACAACACTTGAGGATCATTCATACTTACTTTTTTGAACAAAGAGATTCATATCTCTGCACCATTTCAGAACCAATTCAGTTCCCACTATGTTTACCATGATCAAACCTCTCCATGCCATTTTAACTCTGTTGCCGTTCACCTTTGCCACCGTATCAGTTTAAGATAGAGGCACCTCCATTTCCGGGAACAATGCAGCATGAACCGAATCAATTCATTTATGTGGCTACAGTACCAAAGATGTAGAGCATTGAGGCACTTTTTAAAAGAACTTCTAAGGGGTCTGGTGCCAAATGCACCAGTTTAAGTGGGTTTTTTGTCCCATTCCCACAAACTGTGAACTTCACAGAAATAAACTAGTTCCTCACTGGTTTGTTTCCTTAGTGTGAAAGGGACCTTGGAAGGACTCTGATCCCCATCCTTTATCTAGAAAATATCATTGATTCTAAAATGCTGGTAGCTATAATTAATTCTAAAATACTGGTAGAAATGACCATTTTAATCTAGCCTGGAACCTTCTCCTTCCATGCAGAGGTTCCTGGCCCACCTACCTGTCTGCTGTTCAATGTAGCCATCAATTGGTCACACTGAGCCAGGTAGCATTTCTCCTTCCCTATTCCTCCCCCACTACCCATTTTACACTGAAGTTGAAAATGCAAGCAGGATTGGCTGTGATAAAGTTCTTCACAAGGCAATCAAATGAGTTAGACAGCAGGTAAAGTGGGTGGGGTGGAGAAAAAAATAACTCCTTTGGTGAAGGGGATCTCTAGAATTGCCCTTTTTGGTTTGCGGGACCTGAGAGTGGAAAAGGAGGTCACCCTTGATGTCTTTCTGGGGGATGTCATTGATTTAGGTTGCAAGACATGAAGGGGTTCTTAAGGAGGAACTCATAACAAGAAGGCTGGCTGGGTAGCAACCAAGCTTCCTTGGATTATCTACAGAGCCAAGTAACTCACTCAAAAATGGTTGAGGAGGATGTTGAGGGGGGATCCTCAGCACAAACCCTCATTGAGTAGCTAACCCAGTAGCAGTTTGCATTTTAAAGGTTTTGATTAGAACAATTAAGAAAATGGCCCTATTTAGCCCAAATAAAACTCCTTATTTCTGGAGTAGGTCAGCAATTCCAATTGGTATACTACAAATTTAAAATTATGAAAACAAAACAAACAAAGGCCCTGTCTACATGAACCAAATAAAACAGCCTCCCCCTCCTCTCAGTGGGGAGACCAGATGAAACACAGCCCAAACCTGGTTCTGGTGTGAACAAACCAGATAAAAGCTGGTCTATTCAGAACCAGAACGGAAGTATAGCCATCTTAATATTATTTAAATATTTCCCTGTTTACTCTGGATCTTCCCAGAAGATCTGGAACCCTACATTTCGATGCCAGGCACCTGTTTTAAATGCATCCTGCTGGGCTAGCTAATATGTCTGCTGCTGCCAGCAATCACTTGCTCTGAGGTCAAAATGAGGTGCCCAGATCAAAGCTGGGCATTCTCATTCTAACCTTGAGCAGAGCAACTCACAGGAGCAGTGGTTGCACTGGGAAGCTCAGTAGGATGTGCATGTGATCAACTACCTGGTATTGAAGTAGACAGCCTTTGCAACAAAGGAGGAGAGGGGGCAGTTCCAGGACCAGGATACTCCAGGCTGCCCCATGGTGTCAGATAGGACCAAAGAAATAAAAAATAAACCCACATCTCTGAAATTTTAGAATTTGAGATTTGGTGTGAATTCTATCATTTCAGCATAAACTGCAAGTCTTAACTTGGGTTAGGAAGCTAAACAAAACCTTTGACCTCTTTTCTCAAGACAAGACAATCCCAGAAATTAAGGTAAGGTGAGAGATTCACCACGGGAAAATAAAGGACTCATAATATAGGTATAAAGTATGCATCCAGGGACTAATGGAGCCTCCTTTGTTAGCTTTCTTCATTGTCCAGCTTTCACAAGCATATATAGAAATGTCAAATACGATAACATGGATCATCCTAGCTTTAGTATTCATTTTACCCTTCAGGATCATGTCTAGTTCCTTCGCAGCTGTCCTTTCAAGTTCTAGTCTTTTCTGATTTCTTGACTACACTCCCTGCTCTAATTAGTGACTGAGCCATTGTTTTGTTTCCCATATTTGTTGACAGCTTTTAGTTAGAACTAGAGTAGATTCTGCCTCTGTAGACTGAAACAGTTCTCTTGAGTTCCTACTGATTTATTTCTCCACAATGATATGAATGCAGTTTCCACTTCACTTTCCAAAACTGGAGGTTTATCTAGATGTGGTTCTTCAAATGAATCTGCCATCTTTTCGTCTTTTTCATATAGCTCTTCCATGTTTTCTTTTTTCTTTCTTTTTCTTTCTACAGTAATGTCAATGCCACTTTGGTCTCCAGGGATTGCAGTATGCTATAATTAGGGCACCACAGCAGAAAAGGTTCTGGCCCATATGCTTTCACAGTGTATTGTTCCTGATGGGACCCTTTCAGAAGTCCTCAGTCCCTGGGTGGGTGCATAAAAAGAAAGCTGTTCCTCCAAGTATCAACATTTGAGGCAGTATGGCACTTCAAACATCATCATCATCAGCAGCAGCAGCTTCAGTTCAGACCAGAACAGTAGGGACAACCAGTGCAATTCTTTTAAAAAGGGAATAGGCAATTCTATGGTGTTAAGGGGGAGCAGTGGTTCCCAGGTGACCTTGGAGGGCCATACTCCCTCTGCACCTCCATGAAACAAATGAAAATTGCTTTTTTTGGCCCTCAAATGTTCTCTGCATGACCCTTCAGCAGGGCAATTCCCAACATTTTTGGCAATCTCCAGGCCATTTTAATATAAATAATTTGATGTGACCCCAGGAAGCCACAAGGCTCTCCACTCCTGCTTTAAAATCAGTGTCATGTGATTTATATTAGATCTTCAAATCAGTGGTCTAGCTGCTGCATATTGCACTAGCTGAGCTTCGGGCTAATCTTCAAAGGCAACCAGAATGCAAAGAAGTTAGTCATGCTAAATGAAATCCGACTTTTCCTTCAGCACTGCGTGAGTTTGTGACCAGATTCCAGTGAAAGTCTTTAGCAAAAGAACTAGAAATAAGTTGTAATTTCCCCACCTCAGTGTCAAGTCACTTGATGTTTGTGTAGTTTCATTTATTATAAGTTTCATACATCTGAGATTAGAACTTGTCACTGGTGAAAGGGCGCATTATGTTTGGGAGCGGGAGTGGGTACTTTTCATTTTGCCTGGGAGGAATTTCTAGTGTACAAGATTGTATTTACTGTAATATCTCACTAAATGCTGACTTTTTATGTATTCTCTTCTACCGTGATTAATAGTTTACTTTTGTATTTTCTTCGAGGCTTCAAGCTATAGCCATGGCAACCCCTATAACAATTCCCTCATACATTCCCCAACTTTACATGCATATTTGTGTTTGATCAATTCCCCTGATGGGTAGGCACCGGATACAGTGTGTAGGTGTAGCTTCTCTTTTTTATTGTACTGTCATTTCTTGATTCACTCCTTTGGGGGGCGTGAAAACTCCTGCCTGTCTGGCAGACTGATTCAAGCTCGAGAGAAAGGAAAATTGTCAGACTGCAAACTTCACTCAAATGAAAAGAACATAAAAGAATATTAAAAAAAATATAGGATTTCTCCTTCTTTGAGCTTTTTATTAATACTTGTTCTGCCACCAGAGTATTATGACTGATGTAATTGGCCTGACCACTGCTCTGCTCCCCCCCCTACAGTTCATGGTTTTATCCTGACACTGGAAACAAAATCAATATAGATGATCCTCGGAGCTGGGATTTCTAGAAGGAAAGATAAAAATCTGGGCGAGAAAGCTAAATTATTGAAAGAGGGTAGATTCCTTCTATCAAGAATTTCCTGTAAGGGCTCAACTTACGAGCAATTTCTCTTTTCTGAGGCAGACAGGAGAATCCTACCATGCTCTACAGCAGTATAACAAAAGCAAGGGAGGCACAGAATGATAACACTGACAAAATTTGGAATGGAAGTCATGTTGAAATGTTTCAAACCTTTTCTCATATTTTAAAGTGCTTATTGCTGGATATCAAAGGACATGAACATATTCCATTAAAATGTGTAATAGTTTGGACAGAAGAGAAAGTAATGATATGTATAAATTCCAAATACAGCAGACTTCATTTATTTTGGAAAAGGCAGCTACCTAACACTTTCATGTTAAACCACTATATTTTTTAAAAGTAATGTGCACAGACATTGTGGGGTGTGTGTGTGTGTGTGTGTGTGTGTTTTAAATGGATGAATATATCCGTTTTGTGATTTATATTGACTGTCATGACTTCTTTTGTCCTCTTCTACATGCTTTAAAGATAGCGATGAAGTCCTGGAGTAAACCTGGGCCAACCACACACTCTTAACCTGACATGCCTAACAGGGTTGTTGTAAGGATAATTGTGTAAGAGAATAGTCATATACACTGCACTGATCTCACTGGAGGAAATGCAGACTATAAATAGAAGGGAGGGAGGAGAAAAGGAGAAACGGGAGACAACAATGTTTCCTTACAATAAATGTCCATTCTGGCAAGGGTCTGTGAAAGTTGTAATTCAAAACCTATATTCACAATCCCTGATAAAGCATGCTTTTGCACAATGTAACACTATATACAGTTTTATTTGCATGTCTTTTTAAAGATGTGTGCTTATTTAAAGTTGCACATTTGAAATAAAGTAAGCTGGAAACTCAAAGAGAGTTTGGTTAAGTGGTTAATCTTCCCAAATACTCCCCCCACTTTCTTTCTCAGTGCTGTCGATCTTTATTCAGTCATGTCAGTTCCAGAGATTATATGGATGAGTCCCATTTACAAAGCTAACCCTAGGAAAATGCCTGTAGAATGGTACTGATTGATTCAATTAACTAATTAACTGATTTCAGACTTTATTTAAAATGTGGATTTAAATAAGGTTTGAATTGGAGCTGCCCCTTGTGAATTACAGGTGTCAGCATTTTTGTGAAAACTCAGGATACATTTATTTACCTTGTAAGATGTTCAAAACATGAGATGATTTATGTTGTTAGGGGGAAAAGAGAAATAACAATATTTTTAGTCTTGAGTTCCCAAGTGTACATTACCTGGATTTATACACTGCAATGTAATTGAAGATGAGAGAGAGAGAGAGAGAGAGAGAGAGAGAGTAAGGAAGACTTTTCTGGAATTGATTTTATATTCTTTCTTTCATGGTATTGTAATATTGATAAAGATAATAGTACTATGAACATATTTTATATACATTGTAAAAAATCATCCATAAATCTTGCTGTCTCTCTCACATATTCAGTCAATACATAATATTTCTATTAAATCTTTTCTTTCTCTATAATGATACTGCTTCCATAGAGATTCTGTGTTCATTCCCTGCATTTCCAGGTAAAAATAGGAGTTTCCAGCCAGCAACCATGGAGAGTCTATCTTGACAATACTGGACAGGATAGACCCATGGTCTGGCTTAAGCTTCATCTGCACTGCAGAAATAATCCAGTTTGGCACTGATTTAACTGTAATGGCTCCATCATATGGAATTCTGTGATCTGTAGTGTGTTGTGGCACCAGAGCTTTCAGACAGCTCTGGTGCCACAACACAAAACTGCAAACCCCTGGATTCCATAGCATTAAGGCATGACAGTTAAAGTGGTTTGAAACTGAATTATTTCTGAAGTATAGATTAGACCTTTGTGTGAGGCAGCTTCCTATGATCTGAATCCTATAGTTGAGGGATGGGCAACTGTGGGAGGCTAGGGACTTGCATTGGCCCCACAGGGGACCTTAGAAGGGCAAATTCAGCCTACTGCATCCCCCCAAATCATTTTTGCCCCAGAAAATCCTCTGGGGAGTGTGTGTGTGGGGGGGCATATTCAACATGTGCCTTTGATTTCATTTTGCTTCTGTAAAAATATATATCAAAGACATCTGTTTTTGTTGATGTTTTTAAAAGCCATAAATAACTCTCCTGCAAAATCAAGCCATGTTTCCATCTAATCTAGGATTCTGCTACCAATTGCAGCCAAACTGACACATCTGGGAGCTCACAAGAAGGCCATGAAGAAACCAGAAGTTCTCTGTTGCTGGTCTCTAATATCTTTTATATGCTGTCAGTAAAAAACAGGTACTGTTTAGTTAGTATGGCTATAGAAGACCCTAACTTGCATGTCTAATTTCCCTACTTTTTTCAAGGTTAAATATGCATTTCTGGCTGTCACCATGACCACTAAGCCATGGAGATTATCACACAAGCTGTATCTGGTCTTTCTCCTGATGGGATATATATGCATTTAAGTGTCAAAGATGGGCCTTGCCGCATTTCACTTGTGGCTGCCTGTCTGTAACCTGGGTCTCTCAGTGGATTTTCAAGGATGGGATTTTCCCATTCTTTGCAAAGTATGGGAGAGATCCAGATCGGGTATGGGATGCCATGTTTGGGTATGGAATGCCTCTTGCCTGGGCACAGAGGCATGTGATAAAACTCATGTTAAAAAGTTTTCATCTTGTGCTTAGCTCAGGAGGGAAAGATGGAAAAGGGGAGTGTGATAAGCTCCTGACTTTTCCTTCTAGCGCTGTCATATTTTGCCCCAGCCTCACCCATCACAGGAACAGAGCCCACAAGAGTTTGCCCGTAAATGACCATAAAATGTGGTCATTGGGTTGAACAATATCCACCACCCTAAAGCTTGAGGAAGGCAGAATCTAAGGGAAGTATACTTCATTTGCCTTAGTGAGGTCAAATTGCTTTCTTTCTTTCCTTCCCCTTGCTATTATCAGGAAGAAAATCAGTAACTCCTGTAATTAGATAACTTTGTTTTGCTGCTTCCTACCATGACTCTCTTTCCAACTTAACCTCACAGAACAATAGCAAAATCTTACATTCTTCTGGCTGGGGTGAGGAGAATAGGACTCAAATCAGGAAAGGGCTGGCAGTTCTTCTTCTTCTTCTTTGCATGTGCACATAAGCCATTAGGAAGTAAGCAAGGAAATGTGCAGTCTCCAGGCCCACAGTTCATGGTGTGATCAAGACAACAGCACTCTCCGAGGGAATGATTGTTTCACAACAAGGAGTTCATGCATTTCAAATTGCTCAGCACCTGGGCTTGAAATTGGATCGTGCACCTTTTGGTTTAATATTGTTGCATTGTGTGATACCGGCAGTAAGTCTGCCAGCCTGAAGGGTGATTCTCAAAACTAGACAGCATGTTAAACCTGGAAATAGATATTTTCCCTCTCCATTTCTGGATGATAAGGGAGAAAAATTGGCTTCAGCCTCCTGGATGTACATCTGGTTGTATGACAGAGCCTGGCTCTGAGGTTTATCACTTTTAATTTGTTATTTTCATGGAGAGAAGATGCACTGTGGTTGGTTTGGTATACAAGATTTAATTATTTAACTGTTATCTGATAGCAAATAGACTGGTTCTAGTGTGAAAAGATTTTGAAAGAAAATTGATCAAGACTTCCTTTTAAAAAGATGCCAACACAATATGACAGTCACAATTCAGTACAATGGATGCTTAAACACATTGATTTTGACTCAGAGTACTTTTATTTCATTTTAGTGGTATCATAAATATCTTTTCTGTTTTGTTTTCTTTCTTCAGATAGCTTAAGATAAAGGGGAAAGTTTTATGTTCATAAGACAGTTTTCCATACCTGAAGCTTTCTAATAGCCCCATGTCGGAAATGGCAGCATTTCTTTTTTGCATATAAACACACAAGAATTAAATGTATCCATGTTTTCCTCTCTGCTTTTATCTGTTTTGTGCCTTATGCAGTTAATTAGGAATGAAATAAAACTATTCATATTAACCAATTTTTAAAACAAACTTCTCCAATTGTGGTTTGAAAAACTGTCCATACATACCTTTTGGTTTCTAATCAGCGGAAGGAAACCACAAATGTAATTATTTCCCATAAATTATAGACAATTAAATATGCACAACTAAAACTGTGTATTTTAAAAATTCACAGATGAACACAAAAGTCAGTGGAGAAAATGAATTCAAAAATAATAAATAAAATGTACATTTAGAAATGTGTGCAAGTACTGTTTACATGTGGAAAATTGTGTGCCCAAAGGTATATGTATATGTATATGAAGAATAAAATAGTCTCATGCCCTGACTTTTTTTTTTAAAGGATGGGAAGAAAATAAGTGGAGAGACACAACAAACTGAACTTGTGAGGTTTTCAAGTCCCTTATAATCTGTACAGCTAATTCTTATGTACAAACTGTACAGAGGTAGGATTGCCCAAAAAATAGCTTCTTTTTCTTCTTTACAGTATCCAGGAATGAAATCAGGTCAAAAGTATGACTTTGACAATTAGCCACCAGATTTCTAAAACACACAGAAAATGCACTGGATGAGAAAATCTATCTGTTTCACTTCCTCCTGATTCTATTCTTGCAAACTCTAAGTCCATTCCAGTCATGATGAAATGTGTTCATTCTTGTTAATTCCTTAGAAACAATCTGAAACAAAACTATCTACAATTGCACCAGTCAAATTCAATAGATAAATGTACAGTATTCCCTATTTTATTTTTCTCTCATGGTGATGGTAAAGTCAAGGAACCTATCAGAAGACCCTTGGGGAGGGGGGACTTGCAACATTTATTTGACACTAGTATGGTTGAATCTAAGCTAGACTTTTCAAAGTTAACACTAAAAGTCCTGGGCCTGGATGGATGACTCTGGCTGTATCTGCACTGCAGAAATAATCCCGTTTGAAAACACTTTAACTGCCATGACTCAATGCTATGGAATTCTATGAATTGTAGTTTGTTATGGCACCGGAGCTCTCTAACAGAGTAGGCTAAATGCCTCACAAAACTACAGCTCCCAGAATTCCATTGCATTGAACCATGGCAGTTAAAATGGTGTAAAACTGGGTTATTTTTGCAGTATGGATGCAATCTGTCAATTTCTGTTTCTGCCATATGTTAAATGATAATTATCTCTATTTTTTTTCCAGCCAGAACATAAAGAAATTTGATGATTTTGCAAATTCCTACCAAACTGAAACAAAATTATTCATCAGCCTAAAGTCCATACAGTTTTGTGCTACATCTGGTCTTGACTTCTCATAGGGTTTCCATCTTCTTTCAAGTTTCAACTCCAAACTGTCAGCTTTGCCTTGGCTTTAGCTGCACTGCTTTCACATTCTGCTCCCCTTCTCATGAAGCCATTTTCTCAAAACCAAATGTTGATAAACTTAAGAAGGAATAAGGACCCCAACTGAGGTACATACTTTCCAACTGAAGTATCATGCTAATTCAAACAAGCATGAAACAAGATTTGTCACAGACAGAACTTTTTAATATGCTGATCTCATACTTTAAAAATGTTTTCCCCCTTCATATTTGGGTTGGGTTTGCCTTAGATTTGATCTCACCATTGTAAAGACACTTGTTTGCTAGTCCGTTAGCCCCCTGTAGTAACAACAACAACAATAGCAGCAACAACAACATGTATTTATAATGCCCTTTCCTTCTTTGGGGGACAGTGAGAGGGGAGAGGTCTACTTGTTTGTCATCACAGCCAAGAACCCCATAAAAGAGCACTTCTGCATGGCAAATTGGAAAGGGAAGAGAGCCAAACATCAATAATAATAATAATAATAATAATTTATACCCCACCTCTGTGTAACACAGCCGGGGTGGCAACAGTTATGGGAAATTCATGTATTGACATTGGAGGGATATCCCTTCTCTGGTTCACTGCTGAAGGATAAAAGAATATTTCCTAAGTGGCATCAAACAGTGTCAACACTGACCTAAATGCAGCAAAGCTTTTACTTCCTCGCTTATTACTCCCTACATTTCGAGGATTTCTGTTGCTATGGATGTATGTTGACTGCTGGTTAATGGTGCTGAAGAGGTTTTCTATACACTCACCTAATTTTTCTTTTGTGTGGTATTCACCTTTCTCAAAGCAACAGCATTGTATTTGTACATAATGTTGTGGGTGTCTTTATCACAGATTCTTATCTGACAGAGGAGGCATTAGACCAGATCTGACATTAAACAAAGATGTGTTATTCCTCTCCCCTAAAGAGAGAAATTTCTATATAGGTTGCTGGAGTGATGAGTACGTTTCCAGACCAGTTTATGGGTTATCAATCCCTGCCTTTTGGTCTCGTTGTCATGATATGGTCACATGATTGTTATATACTATAACAGGTCCTAATAGTCTTATTAGCCCCATAGTGTCTGGGGTTGGGATGGAGTAATGGGCCAGCAACTCAACGGCATGTTTGTTGGATCCTATTTTAGCCAATACTGATTACAGCCACTCTCAACTCAAGATCTGCTTCTTGCCTTGTTCCCAATGTCCAAGAAGGCCCAAGAGAAAATCCAGCTGTTCAATGTGCTACACCAGATTCTTGATTTGGAGAAATGAAACTCGACAGTCAAATACAATATCTTTTAGAACAATTAAAGACATACAGGACAGCTTCTTCATGAACAAACAAGATTGCAATACAAGATTATGTATTACTATATATTGTTTTCAATTTGAAATAATAATAATAATAATAATAATAATAATAATAATAATAATAATAATCATCATCACCACCACCATCATCATCATCATCATCATCATCATCATCATCATCATCATCATCATCATCATCATCTCAATTTTCAGTGACTCAACTGTTAATGTTTGTGAAGAATTTTTGTTATTTCAGATCTGTTTTATTAGCATGTAATATGCATTCATGAGAAAAATCTTGGTCCTTTACCCCAAAAGTATAATTTTACTTGATACATTGTTAACAAGACAGTATATCTGAATACTTGACCATCTGGAACTCTATATATAGATCACAATGGCACTGTGTTGGGAAAAGGATGGACCTTTAATTACTCCAGTCTGGGGAAAGAAGACAATATTTCCTCTTAGATTTGAAATGCATCATTCCATTGTTCTTTCAAAAGGTCAACATTAGAACACTCCATTTCCTCAAGGAAAACAGAATCGAAAGATGGGAGGCAAGAAGAACAAAGGATATAAGGATGTTTTCTTTGCATATCCTCACAAAAGAATTAAAGTGTCCAAGGTTCCTTCCTATTTATATAAACATATAGATTGTAGACATACATGCATATCCGTGTTTACGCAAAAGTAGGTTTCCATTCTCATCCTTGATGACTAGAATGATCTTAGGAAGACAAAACAGAATAATTTTGGGAAGATTTTGCCTGTAAATCACAATGAAAATATTCTGATAAATTAGTAGCCACTTGATTTAACCCATCTAGGAATGATAGCTAAGCTTTACAAGAACCAGGGTTTGCATATAACCTCCACAAACAAGTGTGCACTGCTCTTTCAAGTGACAGAATCTGTCAGGGAGAAACCTGTTTACTATCAACTTGTCACACTCTCCACCCTTGTGTGGTTTGAATATTGCATAGTTACAAAAACAATTTCTTCATTTCTAAGAGCATTAGGTGAGTTATTGTGCCCTTTGGTTATATGTCCAATAGAGGCACTAGCAGATATGACAAAATATGATGCCACACAAATGCATGCAAGTAGAAACAGATCCTCAATTTAATAAGCAATTATCCACGCCAGTGCTTTACATTTTTCTCAGTCTACATTCTGTTGAAACTGTTCCATTTATCACTGTGTTCACAAACAATAAATGCAAAACTTGACCTCGAGAAGTTCGGTGAAATTATACCTTATAGATGCTTATTATTTCTCTTATCTTTAATTGCCTTGGATTTTCCTTTCTCTCTTTTTTTTTTCCTTTTAACACTTCTGCTTTTGTGCTATTAATAAGAAACACTGTGTTCTCTCTGCTTGTTTCTTCTGTATTCAAAATACAAAACCTCCCAGGTGTTTGTGTGCCTGTGTAAGACTCCAAATGTCACTAGAATGCATACACAAATACATATATGACATTGGTGGCTGTTGGCAAACTGTAGCTATACACTTTTCAGTAACAATCTTTGTTGTCTGAGGAACAAAAAATGATTGTGATGACACACCTCCCTGCATGTAATGCAGTTGAGATTATGGACCTTGATATAAACTTTTGTGCTTAATATGTCAACCTTTATTTCAGAAGAATCTACTGCAAAGTAAACAAACATAACTGTCACATTGGATTATTCACAGAAGCTACTTCTCTCAGAATGTTGCAGATACCTGTGCTTTTCCTCTCCTAAAGCAGATTTTTTTTCCCAAATAGGTATGGCAAGCAGAACACAAATATTCTTATATAACGAGAGAATAGCAATATCTACATTATGCAAATTATTTCACAGTTCATTGTGTGTTGTGCAATGGAGACTCAACTCTGAGGTGAGAAGCCCACCAAGCCCCAGAAGAATGAAGGCATAATTTCCCAGTCAGTGGCCCTCCAACAATTATACTGCAAGTGCTGCTGGGATTGACTGAATCAGAACAGTTCCCAAACCAAGACTTGGGATTTTATTGTTCTGCTCATTTTGACTGGAGTGCAAAAAAGGCTTGATGCATTTTAAAGACATGTTTTACTTTTTAAAATGTTTGTGGGTCTGTGCACATGTGCTAAAAGGCCCATATTCCCCCTGGCTTGGTGTCATCTCCTCCAGATGATGCAGGCCATTATCCCCAGGCTGGAATCAGCCAGTCTGGATGCCAATCTGGCAATCCAAGACAGATCCCTGCATAAAGCAATGTTAATATGGTCCAAAAAAGACCAGATGCTTGCTATGGAGTTTCCTAGAAACTCCACAGTGAAAACTGGCAGACTGGACAGTCCTGAATTCCCCTTACCTGCTGCCACTGTTGCTTTTTCTCTGTGGGCTCTGATGTCAGAAGGGCCAGGCACCCCATTTCCACCCTTTCTGGCTGCAACATGGGCCTTCAGGGCCTCCACAACAGCAGCGGCAGATAAGGGGCATGCAATGGCAATGAGTCCATGGCACCCACCTGTCACCATGCTGCCCAGGGACTGACCCAGATTGGACCCAGCTGACCCATCTGCTCAGACCCTTTGGTGTGTTTAATGTTTACATCAAATTTCCACCATTTAATTCTATGCTTTTTACAGTTTCATTGTATCACATCCTTGTGAGAAAGCTGGGATAAAGATTGATTGAAAAAATACATAAATAAAATGTGAAGAAATATTTTTTTGTCCACAGGTGATTTAGTGAATTTTATTGTTTTAGAAAGACAATTTGGAACTGTTTTTTTTAAAAGCAAGTAAACCTTTGACTAATGCTGAGCCATGGTATGCATAAATGAAGTGCAAAATAATGAAAGGGATAGGGGTTTCCCCCCTCCTCTTCCTCTTACAAATGCAAAAATGTGATTGTCACTCTTTTCTCAGAGCTTCCGAGGCTTAAATACATGAGAAATGTAGTTTGGCTAGAATACAAATAAAACAAATCCAAGAGTCCCAGGATTATCTTGATTGTAGAGAATTTACTATGGAATGATACACTTAATAATGAAATCACATTCTTTAAAGATATTCTCCAAGGATTTTTTTTTCTTTTCATCATATTTATAGACCTTTAGATAGTTTGATACATTTGATAGCCCTGATGTGAAATCTATACCTAGAACACGCTCCTGTCAGTGATAGAAATATGCAGATGTGCTTCTTCAAGGCCCAGAGAAACTAGACGTCTCCTTACTGGATTTCCTCCCATGTGAAAGTGCTTCTCACAACAAAGGAGTTCATGAGTCTCAAGGCCAAGATGAACATGAAATTCCCTGGTGTCTTAAACACCAGCTCAGGAACAGCCATATAGATCCACATCATCACACAGAGATACAAATGTAAGTTTGGTTACTATAGCACATTCTTCTTCCTATACATACCCTGACTTGGTGGAGAGAAAAACAGCACTTGTTATACATTAAGCAGGACCCTGAAGACCACAATTGCTCTTGTATGGGCATGTCTATATGATAAATGTATTTGTTGTTGTTTTTTTGATTTTAAAAACTCATGATTTATATTTTATCTATACTTTTAATACAGTTAGAGTGATAACATTCTGAGGCAGGAAATTTCATGGAGGGGGGGCAGAAAAAAATGGATCTTTAGAAGAACTGTTGCCTTGGTAATAGAATTTTGACATGACGATGTGTAAAGAAGCCTGCTGATATTTATTTGTGGGTAGTGCTACATTTTGGCAATATGTGGAAATGAATGCAGAGAACTAACTCCTCTGTTAGAGGCCTATATTTGTGACTTTAAAAAACAACACAGGGAAAATATGCCATGGCCTACTTAACAATCAAAGAGGCTTGCTCACAGTTCCATAACTGTCACAGGTCTATCTGGTGAAGACATGAGAGGGGTCCTTCTCAGGGTCAGCCCCCAAGCTGTAGAATACCCTTCCATGGGAAAAATATCATCTCAACTCTGCTTTTGCTGGCCAGTAGTGTGGTGTAGTGGTTTCTGAATTTCCTTGACACTGGAGACCAGCATTTAAATTCCTAGTATAAGGAAACCCACTGGATGACCTGACACAAGTCACACTCTCTCAGCCTCAGAGGAAAGCAAAAGCAACCCCTTGTCACCTGAATAAATCTTGCCAAGAAAATTCAAGGCTTGTCTTATGTTTGGTGTGTGCCTTCAAGTTGTTGTGTGACTTCAGAAATGACTTGAAGGCACAAAACACCAGCAGCAGCAGCAGGAGCAGAAGGAGCAACAACATTTCCTTAAAAAAATAAATAAATGGCATTTGATGATTAATTCATTTTGCAGAAGAGTTTTCTAAAAGAATGTCTTCACTCCCTTTTTTATCTCTATAGTTATGTTTTTGAAATGGATTTATATTGGTTTACATTACTGGTGTTTTAACATGTTAGCTAATTCAATTTTTTTCATGACTGATGATTTTTTATCATCAGGGTCCCATGTTGTCAGAAAGGCAGGATATTAAATAGATAAATAAATAAATAAGGACATTTAAAAAAGCTATAAAGAATTCATCCTGCAAGTCAATATGCTTTGCAAAGCTGCCTTACTTGCTACATGTGTGCTGAATTTTGTTTAATCCTGTATTACACAAATTATACAAACAAGCAGACTGCACTGTTTTCCTGACCAGGGTCACAAGAAGCAAAATGTTCATTTGTATTAGTTTTGATCTCCCTTTGGGGTTTCCAAAATTTGTTATCTAACAGAGTAAGTTTACCAGACTTCAGGGCAAGATCATTCATGTCTTACACCGCTCCAAATGGCCAGGAGACTCGCAACTTTCTTCCAGTTTACAACCTTCAGACATTTTAATTTGCCCAGGCCCCATTTGCCCCAACTATTATGGCCAATAATGAAGGTTCATGGCAGTAGTAGTATTCCAATACACTTGGAAGGCAACTAGGATGCAAAAGCAAGTGAAGAAGTTTTGAAAGATTTTTTTTTCTATGGATTCAGTGTCTTACTTTTTTGATACTTTGGAATACCTTTAACAAAGGATACAACAAATAGGATGATTTTATACCTGGCTCAGCACCCAAGCCAAGCAAAGATGAAAGGAACACAGTGAAGCAAGTCTTCCTTTTACTACATTTTATGCTACATTTTCCTGTTTCTTCTTGAAAAATATTTTATTTAACAAGCGGTTCCCCACCACCACCACCACCAAAGGACATGCGTTTGTATTCACTTTTTATGCAGGATTGATTTGTTACACATTTTGCCTTATGCCCAAATCAACCCAAGGGAAACTAAAATTTGCTCATCTCTCCATAGTGCATGATTGTTTCAGGTTCACAGAAAGACGCGTTAATATGTCTCTGATTCCAGAGATAGCAATCTCCTTGGGAAAGAGAGACTGATACTGGCTGTGACTGAGAAGCAGTCTTTTCTAGCTGATTAAGAGACAAATTTGAACAGAGCATGTGGTACTCTTTTGTATACTAACTCAGAAGCTAAACATCCTAGAGAAAAATGACTGCAAGAACAGATAAAACAGCTCTCAAAAAGGGAAGGGAAATGATTATTCAGTTTTGAGTGGAGTGCTACTTTTATTTTCTTCTTCCTCTCAGAATGGCTGTTGAAACTGAACTTCACTCTCTACATGTGGAGCCTGTCCACCAGATTAGTGTTCTATATCCTAGTTTAACTAGGGTAAAAGTTTCTGGTAGCAGCAGACTGCTAGAAAAATAGCAGCAATGAAATTCTATAGTCACCTCCTCCCTCCATCACCATTAGCACTGATGGTGCTAAGAACTATATACCCAGTCCATAGGTAGATAGACTCAGTCCAGGAACCCAAAGCTCTGGGTTTGTGGGACCTGAGCAGGGTTTTTGATGACAAGTTGCATTAGTAGTGTCGCATAGGATAAGCATAAGTCAGCTTGATGGCAATTGACAACAATTTATTGAAAATACAGGGATTTATTGAAAATACAGATTTATTTATTTTTTTTACCTAGGAGCACTGGAAGCCAACTGGTGGAATTACTTACAAAGAACTACTTTTGAATCCTCCACAGAACCCATGGATAGCCCCAGTGCAGTGGAACAGTGTAGTGAGCTCTGTTAAGGCCCAAATGTGTGTAGAGCCAAAAAGATGGTGTGGAAATAGCTGGATGTATCAATGTCATTCTTTGAACCACTCTATGCACCCAGAAGTGCAAGAGACCTGTGAAATCTGTTAGGCTCAGAATGGTGACAACATGCATGTTATATTATGGGGAAGCTAACTGGATATATAATTGCATTGGGCAGAGGGAGCAGATAGGAATACTGAGTAGGTCTCATAATGGCAAATAATAATGTATTATATAAAATTATCTTAATTGTTAATCATGCTGCTTGAGATCCTGCATTGTCAAACATAGCTGTAATGATGGAAATCCATCATTGTAGTTACATTTGATAATGCCACCTTCTCAAAACCAACATTTTCAACCTGGAAATGAAGGATTACTGGGGTGCTGGGAAACAAGGTCTGCTATGTTCTCTTGCTCATGAAGAGGCAACAGAAGAGAGACCTGTTTGAGTTCTGCCACAACTGATTCTTTCAATGTGACCTGCAACCAGGGGATCGTTGCAGTTGTCCTTTCTCAGTACCCCAAGCTACAGTGCCTTGGTAATTTCTGAGGTATTGTCAGGCTGAAAATGTAGTTTTGACATTTTGTATGTTATTAATGACCATAAATGTGAATCCACAATAGTTACAAAATCATAAATGTAACTTATGTTCTCATAAACTACTGGATAGGATGCCAGTCACTGTGTGCACATATGATCCTTTATTTATTTTATATTGATTTTGATTCATGCAGAAATAATCCATTTTGAGACTGCTTTAATTGACCTGGCTCAGTGCTAGAGAATCCTTGGAAATGTAGTTTATTGCGGCACCAGGGCTCTCTGACAGAAAAGGCTAAATATCTCACAAAACTACAGTCCTAAGAATTCCTTAGCATTGAGTCAGGACGAGTAAAGTAGTCTCAAACTGGATTATTTCTGCAGTGTGTTTTGGACTTCTGTTGATTTTTTTCCAGACTCACTTAATCTCAGTATATAAATTCCAGGGTTTATCTGCTTCCAATAATAGTTTTATATGTTCTTCCTCATGAATAACTTTTGCTCTCTTGTTGCCTAGTCAGACCCTTTTGAACATACTCAAACATTGCTTGACCACTACTGTCCTGATTTTTATCTGTGAAATGTTGGCAAGTATGCAACTACAACTAACTACTTTGTAACCAGTTACTTCTGTGCTATTTAAGATTTATATGGCCTGAAGTCTTATCACTATTAGAGGGGAGATCATTTTTAGGAATTTTTAGGGACATGGGAAACAGTGGTGTGGCAGACATGAAGAGGGAGGGAAGCCCCTTAACATTTATGTTAATTCTGATGAATAAACCAGTGCTATCAGTTTTCATTTCTACCACGAATAGGTTATTTGTAAAGGTAATGGGTCTTAACAGCCCAGTCACAACTTTGGCACACAAAACTGCTTTGCATTGCAAAGGAATGATCACAGAAATATTTTGTTCTTGGGAAAATCTATTTTCCCCTCCCTGCAGCTAGTGTGAGGATTACAGCTGCAAGCTGGAATTTTAAGTTTGAAAATTAATTTGATAATGTTAATGTTAGACACAGAAATTAATTCACTATCATAAATACTACTAATTGGGATTGTTTGGTTTGGTAAGTCATCATGAATTGACTTGGTGATTAAAACACTAGCATTGGCCAGTCCACAGGATTTTCAGAGAATGGCACATCACTGTCCAACCTCAGGAGTAAACATTTTGTTAATGGCTCATGTAAAAAGGTTGTATGTGTGTGTGTGTGTGGGGGGTAAATTTTAATGGGTCCACTACCCCTGCAGAGGAGTCTCAGTGAATCTAAAACCCTATTTAGTAGTGATCTGTTCATAACAACAGGGTTCATTCAACCCTCCCTACCCCCAGATACATGTTAGGGCCAGGTATTAATTGAGATAGGCCCATGGTAGCCGTGAAATCCTGAGCTGTCCCTTGTGAGAGTTCCTTGGCATGGATGTTAAAATCCCTCAGTACAATAAATTTGGAGGAGATTAACACCACTTCTGAGATCACATCCAATTGATCAGGCATGAGACAGTTGGGCAAATGGGTGAATGGTAGACCAATAGGACTGTTTTCCTATTGCCAGGTGCATACCCTAAAACCTTGGAGACGGTTGAAACTTTAGAAGTTTAAGCTAGTGCAAATTTCAGCAGCTACACTGATATAAAGATGTAGTGCCTGTCATTATGTTTGAATTCAAGGTTCTGTAATGTCATTTAAACCCTTGAACAGTTTAAGACCTTGATATTGAAAGGAGCACCTCTCCCTATACACATCTTCCTGAGAAGAGATATCTCTGTCCTAGCAATTGGAGCAATATATTGTATGAAGAAAAAGGAGGGGTCCTTATCTAATAGGTTGTCCTGTTGTAAAATATTAATGAGAGTATCCTTTGGGGCTGATTTGGTGCCAGTACTGGTTTCATTCTAGTGCCAAGATAAAACACACACTTTTATATTAACGTCTTTGAGGCTGAATGATTTTGACATACACTGGGTTTACAACAGTTCTATCTTACTCAAATTTATAAAATTTCCAATACTTTTTATAATGTTAAAAATTGTTCTGTATGTACACATCCATGTCTGCTGCCATCAGCTCTATACAGCTATTGCATGGCATGAAAATAACAAGTTAAACTCATGTAAGCAGGATGTTTGCTATTGTTCGTTTTCCTATATAATGAATTGCTTTGATTAAACTTGATCAAGTTTTATATGACCCACAATGAGACTCTGACAATATACTTATATGTTTGTGCATTAGGAAGCTTGAGAATTTGTGCATTAGGAAGCTTGATCATCTGCCAGCTTTCTGACAATTCTTAATTACTGATGATTTTGAAGTATGCCCCCCTTTACCTTTCCTATCTGAAATTCATGTTTTTGGTAGGTGGCCATACACTAGAGTGGCCATACACTAGATTGACGACACTAAACTGATCCATGTTAGGAGTGATGGTAATTCCAAACAAAATGTGGACATCATCCCCTGAGAGCATTGTCAATACTGCGGGTTTATTACCAAGATGCAATTCTTTCCCCGTTCTCTTGAACATAAACACC
The DNA here is from genome assembly GCF_019175285.1 of Sceloporus undulatus. Classification (NCBI taxonomy): domain Eukaryota; kingdom Metazoa; phylum Chordata; class Lepidosauria; order Squamata; family Phrynosomatidae; genus Sceloporus; species Sceloporus undulatus. The sequence goes on along the minus strand of NC_056524.1, from coordinate 136,432,747 downwards.
ATGGGATGTTTATGTAAAAGTAATTACAGTGGTGCCTCGGGATACGAAATGATCGGGTTACGAAATTTCCGGGATACGAAAAAGTTGGATTGGCAAAAACTGTTTCGGGTTACGAAATATTTTTCGGGTTACGAAATTCATTTCGGCGAGAAATTCAAATGCTGCAAAGTGCGGCTATAGGCTTTCCAGTGCTAACGGAAAAGTGATTCAGGTTACGAAATTTTCGGGTTATGAAAGGAATGGCGGAACGAATTAATTTCGTAACCTGAGGCACCACTGTATGTAAACAAATGCCTTTGTGACAAATTGTGTGTTGGCCAGACACAGAAATCTGCTGTACACTAAAGGAGAGTGTTTAATCAGAAAATCAAGGAACTTCATTGTGTGTCACTTCATAGATTACAACCATACAATTCAAGATCTCTCATTATGGATCACAGAAAATACATTGGTAATTAGAAGAGAAATACATGAGATGTGTACTTTACATAATCTAGGACTCATTGGTTCAAGTTAAAATTTTGATTTTTCTTCTGTTGCTTAAATGGATTTCCCCTCTCCTAATGATAGCTGAGAGTTCTGATGTCAGTGGAGCAGATTCTGTTCTTGAGGTTTTACTACTAATATTAAGGGAGTTATCTAAGATGGTGAACCTTACCTCCTTCAGATAATGGGAAATCTATTGTTTAAGAAATTATTCCATGTTATTTACATTGATAAAGGAGGTTTGAGATTCAACTTCAGCTCCGTATCATTCATATATATATATATATATATATATATATATGGATGGAATACATTTAATTTCCATTTTAGCAGTCTAATTTGAGCTGCCTATCAGCCTTGGAAGGTTGAGGCTCAAAGGTTGAGCATTTATTTTCCCTGAGGCTTCCCTGGAACAAAAGCTGAAGGAAGAGGAACCCAGCCACTTAACTTCCACCAACCCGGAGGCACAATAGTAAGTCATTTCAGCCTCAGCCAGCAAGCTCACATTCAGTTTTCCCTCGGGATTGTTATAGAGTCTTTCAAACAGGGCTGCAAGAAGCCAATCACAATTTTCTCTTTTATGCTCATGGCAGCTCAGAGTTAATATTCTCTGCATAGAAACTGGACCTAAATTAAATTAAGTGGTCCATAAGGCGAGTGTATGCAATGAAAATAAGCATCCATTAATAATATTAATAATGTTAATGTGTGTGTATGTGTTCAAATAATGTAAATACAAAAATATTATGTGTCATAATAATAATTTTGTCCAGATCTGAACTACAGCCATGTGTTTTTTAAGATTAAGGGTTTGCAAGAATTTTCATGTCATGTAGAAGACATGCTGTGCTCAAATACAGATATAAAATAGCATTATTTCCTAATGCTTTGTAATATCATCATAATCGTATGATGTCCCATATTATGACCATCTCCACTGTGATAGGTTGGAGAATTAATACCAGGAACTCTATTAAAAGATACATCTCCTGTATCAGTGGAAGATCCCTAGAGATGCCAGGCATGTGGGTTCTCCTTAAAAAATTAGTGGAAGTAGTGAAATCTCCAGGTTAAGATAGTCCACAGCCTTGTCTGCAAGGCCCAAAAGACCCATTCTCACCTCCCGTGTTCTGAAATCATCGTATTTTGACATTACACACCCTAGTTCTGGTGTGGGCAGTTTATGTGAAGTCTCGTGTGTTCTGCACTAGAACTGAGGCATATTAAGATTATCACAAATTTTAGGGACCTGTTGCTTCGGATATTCTGGGAAGATCTGTAGCCCTCCATTTTGGCACAGTGATGTCTGTCTGCCTGGGTGTCCTGCTGGACCCCCTGCTGTATCCACTGCCACTGGAGGCAGCCAGCATGTGACTGTTGCTGGATGCCTTGCTATGACCTCAGAAGGGAGTGATTCACAGTGGTGGATGTACTAGGCAACCCAGCATGACACCTGTGCAGATGGCCACTCCAGTGTGGAAATTGAAGCCAAACTAACAGGGGCACTTTGGAGCAGCTGTGGGGGCCAGGATACTTCAAGCCCATGACTGTGTTGTCCAGGTTATCATCTAACCATAGCCACTTAAAGCACTTGGCAAAAGAAGGGATTGCTAAATTTGCAAAACTATGAACCTAGCTCACAAAAGTTGCTGTTACTCTATTTAATCATATGTCACTTCTTTAAGAGCCACAGAATGGGTATTAAGAATATAGCTCTATATTCATATTACATTTTTCAGAAAATGCTTGAAACACTTCATAACGTTTGTCTTTTATCCTCAGCCTCCTGTAGGCCAACATTAAGGTTCTCATTTTTGGAGCAACTGTTCCTTAGGAGGAATGGCTTGGCCAATGATTTCACAATATTGGCTCTGCAGGCAACCTGCTATTTTCATTTTCTCTCTTTTTCTCTCTTTTTCTTTTCTTTTCTTTTTTTCTTTTTTCTTTTTTTCTTTCTTTCTTTCTTTCTTTTTTGGTCTGTGCAAGGATATTCTCCCCATATTTTCCACTCCCTTTGCAAGCAGTAAACCATTTCACTGAATATCCTTAGGAATGTGGAAAGAGGTTGTGTTCTCCAAAAGATGATCCATAGGATTTGGTGCGAGGGAGGGAATCTATTTTGAGAAGTTTATCTCAGTTAATATAGAGAGGTGGGGCTCCCTCTTTCTTCAACAACTATATTAATTCTCTGGCTAAAAGTTTGTCTGGTTTAAATTTCCATCCACCCAAACTAGCTGGTAGACCTTTGTCAACTGTCCTTTATGCAAATGATGTAGTACTTCTCTCTTTAACCCCTATCTATGGGGTCTATGCCGATTATTAAAGGCTTTGGGCAGTTACTGCCAAACTATAGAGTCAGTGATAAACTATAACAAATCTAAAGTCTTAGTATTTACCAGAAAACAGAGCATCCATAAATGGCAAATAAATGGCCAACCAACTGAGCAAGTAAAAACTTACAAGTACCTAGGAGTGATTTTTCAGTCCTCAGGCTCTTGGAAGGCCCAGTCTACAAATGCCATAGCAAATGCTCAGAGAAGTATTAAGTCACTCATATCCTTTTTTTTTCCACCAAAGGAGGCCAGCACATCCCATCAGCCATCCAGGTTTTTAATATGAAGGCACTGGCACAGATGTTACATGGGGTGCAGTGGTGTGCTTATACTACCTTTGGTTCTATGGAATCTACACAGACAAAATTTTTGAGATCTTTTCTTGCTTTTCCAAGATGTGTACCTAATGCAAACTTACATTTGGAGACAGGTCAAATGCCAGTTGAATCACGGGCTTGGATACTTAAGTTTAATTTTTGGCTCAAAATGCTGTTCACCCCAGTAGGATTAGCTCCTTTGAAATTATCTGATGGGTTTCCTTCTAGATGCTGCTTCTCCGTGGCCTGGAAAAACTCTGGATTGGGGCTGCAGGGCTTCTGGTGAGGCTGCCCTACCCCCAACCTGGAGACAAAAGGGGCACCACAGACCCTTCCCTTTGGGGTAGTCTGTACCACACCTTATTTTCTGTTCATTTTTTTGTGCTACCTGTAGTTTTACTTTGCCTTCTTTTTCTTCAACTTCCCTGATAACTTATAGTGCAGAATGCAGAATGGATGAGGTGTGTTCAGATAGAAGATCCTACCAAAAAGGAAAGCTTTCAGTGCTTTGCTTTGCTTTGGTTAATGATAAACAAGTTGAAGGCTAAGCTTAAGCCTTGACTGAAACTGACACTAAAATGATGTAGAAACCTTTGTGAAATTATGTAGAAAGGGGGACATCTCTCTTTTTCTCTCTGATAATTTTTGAATTGCTTGCCAAGGCCACTACTACTTAACCATAACAAGTTTCCCCCTTAGATTTAGATGAGAGGATTGGCATCAAGAGTTGAGGCTAATTGGCATCAACCTATTGGCTAGGTGAGTAGTGGGCATTAAATGCCAAGGTTAGTTTTTTAAAAAACCTCTGTCATAAATGGACAGTTTAACAATTTGAGGACACCACTGTTACCCTTTGACCATCAAAGCCAATCCTAAAGTATAAATAAATGTGAATCCCTAACTTTGTGTGGTGGGCTACAAGGCTCTAGCTGTCACTTTCTTGTTGTGCTTTTCAAAACAGACACTCTCATGTTCACAGTAGTATATGGCAACTTCTGTAGAAGATGACAATCTTTTTTTCTCTCTTTTGCTTTTGCTTCAGTGGGATTACTTCATTTAATTGGAGGCCAGTGACCTTAGTGATTGTTTTATTTCTGTGGGGATGCAATCTTCATCAGGCTTTTCATAACTGTACATGGGAACAATACTTCCTTTTCTTGTAATGTTTTTTCCTCCCATCCTACCTCAGCACATTCTATGTTTTGTACTTTGAACTTTATTTAGTGCTGTAAATCTAAAAGAAAGGGCAGGGTTTTGTGTGATATAATACAAACAAGGGGTCACATTTGGGGGAGTCTGCTTAAATTCTTTGCAATGGAATCTACTACATATCATGTGTCTGACCTTCCCTGAACTGTGTGACTTGGTTCATTTGCTTTTGTCATTTACACTCTGTTGTTATTATTAATTCTTGGTTATGATATAACTTCAGTTCTGGATTATACTGTGTTGCTCTAATTTGTAGAAAGAGGAAGGTAATAAGTTTTATTTATTGAATGTATACACCAGCTTTTTCTTGGGATGGGATCCAAGGTGACTTGGGTGGGCAGAAGACTGAGACTTAAATTAGACAACAGTGGGAGTTGTGTTTGTTTGCTTGCTTTTGTGTGTAGATTTTGTGAAACCCCAATAAAAAATCATTTGAAAAATAAGCCACAACTTCATGAACATACAATGCCAAACAACAGTAACAGACTTTAGCTGGAGATCAGCATGGACTCAGAGAAAACATAAACTCTGAAACACTGAACAGAGAATATGTCATGCTGGTCAGTCACAATGATTCCCAGCACCTACCTGAAGTTAGTGATGAATAACATTTCTACTCCTTCTTGATAGGAATTTACACTAAATTCAGTGTCTTCATACCAAGGATGTGAAGAAGGTGAGTTTTTCTTTGAAAACTGTGGTTTGCATTGGTCTGGGGCTGATTTTAGGGCTCAGGAGAACAAAGCGTCTGCACACTCCTGAGCCCTACTGTGCACTGCTGATGCCATTTTGGTGTGCCCCCATACAGACGGGACATGCTACGATGACATCCATGTGGTGCAGCACACAAACAGCACTGCACCATGAAGATGTCGTCAGTGTGCACGAGCGCACCAATGGGATCCCTCACACACCCTGCGCCTTTCTCCTTTTCTCTCGAGCCCCCGTGTCTGAGAGAAACCCAGACTTGGCTGTACTTCAGAGCTTTCTTCAGTTTTAAGAATACTGTACAATGGGAGCTGTAGTCCAACAATGTCTGGAGGTCTGCACTTTTCCCATCTCTAATCTAGACCCAAATATTTGAGTATGCATCTTTTAAAATCCAGATTTGACTCCACAACATTTGTGGTACTAAACTCGGCTTGCAACTTCTTTAGCCTTTTTAAATTGGGGAATAGCTCTGCTTACATATTAAATTTGGTCAATGTAAATGAAAAAGAATTATTTCCAGACTGTTTATGAAGAATTCACCAAATTATCAAACTTCTTTTTATTTTATGTAGAGTTAAAAAAATCATGAGGTTTTTTTTTAAAAAAATTAAGTGTGAAACTTGAAATGTTGTTTTTTCCCCCCTCACATTATTTTTTTTTGCAAAATTTGATACATCCTGATCAAAACCATGCAGAAACAAAAATCTGACCCATCCTTAAGGTGTCATTGGTTTGAGTGAGAGTTCTGATTTCTGTCTCATTCTTTCAATTTTGCTTTCCTTCTCTTTCATATTTTGAGAAATGTGGTGAATTTAGTTCAAAAGCAAACTATAATGAAATTCTTACTCATCCCTGTTCATTCCAGTTCTACCCCCCTCAGGCCTACAGGATCTCCTCTTTCTGATGTACAGGAATGACAGGCCCTGACACCTTTCCTTTTTCTCACAACCATAGGGGCTTCTCCATGTCCACACATATCCACTTGCCACAAATTGTGTCAAAGTACAAAGAAACAAGTCATCTTCAGTCCAATTGCATGCCCACCAGATAAGAGACAAAACACTCCAGTGAAAAGAAAAATGTATCCACCCTAACAAGCAGTAATGCTAACAAGACACACAAATAAATTCTCTCTCGCGCACAAAAATACACTGGTTTCCTTGATCTACATGAAATCTCTCAAAATGTTGAAATGGCTTGGAACATTTTATCAGAATTGTTGTTTGTTTGTTTGTTTGTTTGTTTTGCTTCTCAATCCAAGAAGAGTTTTGCATGATTTCCAAATTAGTCTGAAGGGAACTTGAGGAAGCTCACACATCTGTATGATCCATGTGTGCACCAAATTTAGTCCCCCTCTCAAATTTTAATTGTATATTTATACAAATGCAAGGTATGATATCCGCCAGCCATAAGTACTCCCGGCAAAGACACACAAATGTCTCTGGACTGAAGCACTTAAACACTGCAGTGTGTAGCAAATTTCCTGTCTTGTACTATACTATTTATTCTCTGTCTGGTTTATTGCTTTCCTTTCACAAGTGCTACCTCTGCAAAAAAAGGGATTGAGGCTCACTGAGAAAAAGGCATGCTATCACAGTGGTTAGATGAGACAGTGTTGTTAAAGAATCTTTTTGTATTCATAAATATCTCAGCTGTTTCTTTGCAATGGGGCATGTTGCATGTTATTAAGTTTTGCTCTGGAGTCATAGACACAAGTTTCCGTGTGTCAGTTCTGAGTGAAGCAAGAGAGTCACCTTTTGCTTCCCCTTGGCTTTATTGGCATTTTTAATGCTTTGTTCCTCTCTGCAGCATCACCTTTTTATTTCTTGTCTTGTTTTCTTTGAATTCCTTGTTTTTAGTTCATTGTTTTGTGTATTTTCTTCTCATGGTAGCACCTCAGAGATACAAAGAACCCGAAAGTTATGAGCAGGTCAGTGAAGCAAACAGTATCTCATAGCCTTCTTACTCAGGGGAGATAGCTGTAACAGTAAACTATGTGAAGGGCTGACACACATCCTACCTTTCTCTTCATGGCATATACCCTGGAGTAGTAACCGTCTGCTCCCTGCCATGAAAGTTATAGACCAATGTTGCAAAAAGGTAGAATTTTCCTGGCTCCAGTAAATAAAAGCTGTCTCTGAAAAGTCACTCAGTTCTGTTGACTTTGATTGGAAACTTGAAGCAGAAGCTTAAATATCACTTATCTGGGAAGGGAAAAAAAAACTTTAAAAAGTTTTTTTAAAAAAACAAAAACAAAAACCTCACTCAGACCTTCCTTCCTTCTTTTTAAAGAGGCAGTTTATAATCTCTTAACCTATTCTGTTTCAAAAGGCTGCACTTGAAATAACAAGAACCTTCTGCAAATTGTAATCAGGGACATTACTTTTGCAAGAACAGTTCTAGTGTGCAATTGTTGCGCAAATCTTTGTGCTCATTTCAAAAAGGCCAGAATGTACATCAATAAGCAGTAGTTTTCATTATTGTTAGGAAAACTATAAGTAACTTTGCTTTGAGGTCTACGTAAATGTTTCAAAATTCCCTTCCATGCCTCCCACATTCTTGCAGCAGAGAGTAGTGGAAAACATATTTAAGTACAACAGAAAATTTTACATGTGAACACAGAGGCTTAAATCCAATTGTTAGTCTCAACTACAATAGACTTTATCCAATCAGCAACTGAAAGTTAAGTCAACACTAATGTATCACATTGATTCACTCGATCTTATCTAATTGGGACTAGCAATTGGGTTTGAGGCAAATCTTCCCTAGTAAAGTGGTACCTCGGGATACGAAATACCCAGGTTACAAAATTTTCGGGATACGAAAAAATCCCATAGGGAATTATTGTTTTGGGTTACGAATGTTTTTTCGGGTTACGAAAAAACTTTTGGTGCTTTTTTCGGCTTTTTCACACGGAATCGCGGCTTTTCCCCATTAGCGCCTATGGCAATTCGGCTTACGAAGGCTTTTCGGGTTACGAAAGCGGCCGCGGAACGAATTAATTTCGTAACCCGAGGCACCACTGTAATGGAATAAGAAACAGCAGGGTTGATACATTTCAATGAGGAGGATGTGATGACACAAGAATGGCCAAGAGGAAATAATCCATGAACCTAAAGCTGTTCCAATCTCTCTTTAGGGGAAAATATTATCCAGTGATTCCACTTATTGAGAAAATGGTAGACTTTCCCTCCTGTCCTTTACAGTATGACTTCTTTTTTTAATTATTATTTCATGTATAAGATGTTTACGTTGCATGATAGAAAGCACTAAGAGAACAAAACCACTGGAGAGCATCCAATAAAATCCACAAGAGAAAAGGGAGACAAATCTCACAGTGCTATGTACAAGCTTTCATTTTGCCAGTAATGTTGGAGTTCTTTGTTCAAAAATTTCTGCAGGCTTGACTTTTAATGGATATGCACAGGCTAAAAGCCATGTGTAGGCATAGCAATGCTTTTATTATTTATAATATAAAGTATGCAATTATGTGCTCACCTTTGTATTTTTTGCATTGTCCCCCTGAAAAAGGCTTCAAAATGTCCAAAGGACAAAATGTTTGGGGCTTTCAGCTAATAAAGGTCCAAAACACACTGAAGAAACAATCCAGTTTGAGACAGCCCCAGGCTCAGTCCTAAGCAATCCTGGAAACTGTAATTTATTGTGACACCAGAGCTCTCTGACAGAGAAGGCTTAATGACACATAAAACTACACTTCCCAGAATTCTCTAACATTGAGACAGAACAGTTAAATGGTGGCAAGGTGGATTCTTTCCACAGTGGAGATGCAGCCTGACATTGTATGTAACATTCACACATTGTTGTTTTGCACAGAAAAACAACATTTTATGTGCATAAATATTAACTGCATAGAAATTTCTGTTACCTGCACAGAAGATAATCCAAGCAGGTGCATTTTTTTTGGCAGCTTATCTCCAGCCACAAATTTTCAGTATTTTTCTATATTGAAAAATAATATTTATGCACATAAATATTATTTTTGGTGCAGAAAAAGCTTCTTGCATTTAAAAATGCTCTTTTCTATACAGAACAGCTACGTGTGTCCCATGTTGTGAGTAGTCTTTGGAAACTGTACAATTTTTTTGAATGTTTTCTTATACTGGAAAGAAAATTACTAAAAATTACCAATTTTTTTCCTTCAAGAAGGAACTAGTGGAACAATTACAACATAACCTTCAGAGGTGTTTCCATTTTTTGTTGTGTTTCTACCGTTGACAAAACTGTTTGCAGAATTTCGGCCTTCATATAACATAATGCCAGTGTCTTCGTTGTGTGCATTGTGCAGATACTACCCAGGCTGACTAGGCATCTCAAAATGCATTACATTTCAGCACCAGATGCAAAATGTTTCTTTTCATGTGAAAACTTGCATTTTAATACTATAGTGGGTTTTGTTAAAAAATATGAGCTCCTGTCTATTCTTCAAATGTCCTGCTTTCTCTGGGTCTATGGAGCCAAGAAAGTATGGGAGAGGTGATTTGTATGATAGCTGTCCATTGGCACAGATAGTTATCCAAGCCAGCAAAACCATATTGCCTTGGCTCAATGTTAGCCTACCTCCATCAGTCAAATAGGATCCATGCAGCAGGGGCCAGGAATGAAAATACATGGAGACCAGAGTACAAAGTTAAATAATTGGGATGTGTTGGGTATATGGGTTCAAAGAATTTGGATAACAGAAGTGAAAGGGGGGAGGTCAAATGCTTCTCCAAACATGAGTGGAAAAACTCAGAGGCACTTCCTCTATATTTCCTCATACTAGAGGTGAGCATCTACATAGAAAGCTATAAATTGCCATTCTGAAGTAAGAAATCATAACATTCAGTGTCACTGCTTGCCTGAAAGTATACTACTATATTATGTCTGGTGTATAATCTGTTCCACAGTCTCTTGCATCACCATGTTCCATTTCCGGTGTCACACAACATAATGTAAATGACGCTGCCTCCTCTGAGCTTGCCGATAGACTAAAAACAGCTGGGATTTGTGAAAATAATAAAACAGGCAAATGAGATCACGTACCACACAAACGCACACACGTCATCATATTCATTTGCCATTTTCAGTGTGGCTTGTCCTTTCAACATTTTATTATTCATTTATGATAGCGATTATAGGCCTTTCAGAGTCTCTCTGGCCCTCCTGAGGAATATTTATGGCTATTACAGGACTCTTATGAGGAGACCCAACAATGGTTATTGCAGAAATCCTGTGAAATGCTACATTAGCGTAGAGATAGGCTGTGCAGTAAAATGCCTGAACTTCTTTCAATGTCCCCCTTGATGAAGATTAAAAGACAGGAGTCTTCTGGTGCAGTTACAGGGTTTTCCATAGAAAGGGAGAATTCTGACTGGGAATTTTCTCTATATTGATTTTAAGTGAACTTAGAACTTCAAGGTGTAAAGTGAAGAAGCATGTGGTATGAGTTTCTTTTTTTTTTAAATAACAGTACATTTTAAACTATTCACAAATATTAAATTCACTATTTTGTTTAAAAAAAATATTCTGCTGTGCAAAATTTGATTGTTAAATTTTTCAGGTCCAAATTTGAGCTTGCAGTTGAACAAGAAGGGGGAAAATGACATCTATATAATACTCTCTTTTCAAACTTGAACATATTTACTGCTTTAACAGGATAGGTTAGGGTACAATTTAGAATAATGGCAATATAAACACAGTGAGTTCTCTGTATTTATGGGGGTTTAGTTCTAGACTGCCCTCCCCACAGATACCAAAGCACTTCAGGTGCTCAAGTCAGTATTTAACATTAACTGGGCGACAAAATCTGGGCACCAGGAAGGCATTCCTCCTGCACTGTTTTCCATCTTCCCATCATGAATGCTCTGCCAGAATCTGAACTCTTTCCTGGCTCTGGACCTTATCACACTAGGGAGAAACAGGATTTAAATTAGAAAAAACCCGCAAATGCAGGAAGTTTATCACATGACATTTTGCCAGACCAGAAATAACTCGAAGATAAAGCGAAGGCAAAAGGAACAAAAACGGCAGCTTTTTTACTTTCAGAACTTCCTGAAAGTAAAAAACTGCCATTTTTGTCCCTTTTGCCTTTGCTTTATCTTCGTGTTATTTCACTTTGACAGTAACATGTTTGCAATGTGGTCCCTAGTGCCCCTTCCTTTTCTGCTTGCGTCTCTGGAATGTCTCTCTCCATGTATGTTTGGAGTCTATGCTGCATAATATTGAGCATCATTTTCCTTGCATGTGAGATTAGTGCTTTTGTTCTATAGTTGCTGCAGTCTTTTGTATCTCCTTTCTTGTGGACTGGTATGTATATTGAGCATTTTCAGTCTATTGGCCACTGCTTTGTTTTCCATATTTGTTGGCATATTTCAGCTTGCACTAAAGTTGCATCTTTCTGTAGGCACTGTAGCAGTTCAATTGGGATATCATCTGTTCCTGGTGATTTGTTTTTTCCCATTTCCTTTATTGCAGATTCCACTTCACTTCTTAGAATTTGGGGTTCATCTTCTTATGGCTCCTCATTCCAAATATCATTCATTTCCTCATCTCTTTTGTTCAACTGTTCTGTGTATTGCCTCCAGCATCTTTTTATTTCTTCTTGTTCCTGTATATATTTTTTTCTCCATAGAGCTGCTACTAGACACAAAATTCAGAGAGATGGTAGTAGCTCCATAGATCTGCCACTAGTCACAAAATTCAGAGAGATGGTTGTGACTTACTAAGAGTTATATGATTTCAGTATAAGCTTTTTGATGGAACGTATTTATTCACACGAGCCTTCTCGTGCTTTCAAATCTTTGGAGGGTGCCCAAAGACTACTACACACATAAGAAAGCTTTGTTGTTGACTGTTTCTATGCTCTGGAACTCTCTACCAAGATGAGTAAGATTCCCCCCCCCAGTCTGCTATTGTCCTAGTTCAGTCAGGACAGCTATACTTAATCATTGATTTTTCTGCTTTCTCAGCAGGTGTTCGAACATCCAGGTTTTTTCTTCCTCCCAATTTTTTGCTTGATGTCAAGCTGGGAAAGAGAAATCTCACAATGGTCATGATTCATAACTGTTATAAGAAACCCTAAATAAGACCACATGCCAATTTTTGCATAGAATTTTACAAGAAAGTAGGCCTGCTTGTGTTCTGTTTGGACATTTTCAGCTGGACATCAGTGACAGCAAATTCTTTTGCCTGGTCTGGAGATCCATTACCAAGCCTGACCTGCCCAAGTGAATTTATGGCTGAGTAAGTGAAGCTCTCTCTCTTTCTCTCTCTCTTGTTATTTTTCTTCAGACCTCTCCTCCTCATGCCCCATCATTTCCACTTGCTTTGGGGCAGGCTTTTTGAGGTCAGGTCAGGTTTTTCCTTGTGTATACTACCTAATCTGGGGTGTTTGGGCTCTGGAGCTTCTGGATTTGGCAGGCTCATCCCCTTGGGGAAATTTTCTGACTCTCATTCCTGTGTGTTCAGCTTTTAATTTATTTTCTCTTCCTCTTCTTTCTCCTTTTCCTGTTCCCCCTTTTTCTTCCTTTCATTTTTTCCTTCTTTTCTCTCCTTCATCTTTCATCTGATTTAATCCCCATCAATTTTAGTTTTCCTTCTCATTTTCTTCTCCTTTGCTCTCTTATTTCTGTCATTTCTTCTTATTGTCATTCCCACCCCATCACTATTTCATCACCCTGGCTACATTTTCCCTTCTCCTTTTTCTCACCCTCTACCAACTCTTGCTCTCTTTCTTTTATCTGGTCCCCTGTCCTCTTTCCCTGGCCATGTGACTTTTTTGTTTGAATTTATTTTGTTTTTGTTTTTTATCTCTCTCTCTCTCTCTCTCTCTCTCTCTCTCTCTTTCTCTCTCTCTCTCATACACACCCCTCCACACCCACACTCTGGTGTCTTTTCCTACCTCTGGGCCCCTGTCCAGCACATTGTTTGCCTCCAAACTCCATTAACTCCTCAGCTGTATTTCTATTTTTCCTCTTTCTTTTACTTTCCCATTTCCCCTCCTCTCTCTTTCCTCTTTGTTCAGTTTTCCTTCATCTTTTCCTCTCTCTCTCTCTTTCCCTTTGTAGTTTTCCTTTGTTCTTCCTCTCATCTGCATTCCCCACTTGGTTTTTTCACACACACACCTATGCTCTCTTCTCACTTCCCACCTAAAAGTTTTGTTTGTGAAACTTTGGAGACTATATCTCTACACATTTATTATTTATTTCTGACAAAGACCTTTTTATTGAGTCTTTGGCATCTGATTTTACTTGCTGTGGAAAAGGCTTTGAACTGAGTGGGTACCATATTTTCTTTTATATGATTGTCTCATTTGTGTGAGAAAGGTGGAATATAATTCAAGCAAGTAAATAATTTAAAACTGCAGTCTACTTCACTCTATGGGTTTGGCTAGAGCTTAGTTCTCACGCAGTTTCTTCAGTTTTTCCTTTGAAGTTTTCCCCCCTGCAAAAACAGATCTTTTACATTTCTTCCCTAACTCCTTCTACCCTTGTCATTCTCCACCAGGTCAGGCAAATAACCAGGTTGATTTCTAATCTGTAATACAGTATTTCTATTATATTCCCCATTTGAGTTGGGGTACTGAAATAGCAAAGGGACCAGGTCAAAGGGGCAAGACAGCCAGCCAGTTTGTGGTTGGCATATCCAACCTAGACTAAAAGTCACCAGAAAAAGGCATGTGGCATTTCATAAGCAACAGAAGCCGTGCATACTGTTCTCATGAAGATGGCAGCACTGTTAGGTAGAAAAATGTATCTTTAATATGAGTGTTATATATGGCTATAAAATAACAGAAATTCTCTTTCACTGATGATAAGACTCAAGTATGTGACACCCTCTAAAAGTCTTCAATACACCTCTCCATATAGTTCATTCTTTCATCACTTCTGCTTTGCAGTGAGGAAAAAATTATTAGTATCAACATTGCAGAGGAAAGGTAGTAGACCGCATGGTCTCCATTACCTCCTCTACAGATCCTCATACAGACCCCAGCCTCTTTCAAGGCAGGGTACGGTAGTGGACTGAAGTCTTACTACTCTACTCTAGATAAGGAAAGAGAATAATTGGAGTATGTATTCATGTGCCCCCCAACCCTTAAATCTTGTGGCTAAAAAGGTAGGGGCTGAGCAGACAGGCCAGGATAATATAATAATAATATAATTATGGACTAAGCTCATGCTGTTTTGGCCCAGATGCTCACGTGAGTTGCTTCCTGGGTTAGTGCGGGGTTTGACAGGTCTTTATACATCTGTCTCAATGCCAGCCCAGGAACTACTACATGTTATTATTATTATTTATCATTAACTTTATTTATAAAGCACCGTAAATCTACACGGCGCTGTACAAAACCAAGTAAAATCAAGAATATAAAAGCCAACCTATGGCATACAATCTAAAAGTTAAAGCTACAAATTAAAAACATCATATGAAACAAGTTAAAACAGCAATATCGACTACTGAATATTGAATATTGAATATTGGCTACATGTGTGCTTAGTTTGCCATGCTATCACTCATATTCAGAAGCCCCCTGTTGCCACATCTGACATGAAAAAGGGACATCTGCCTGCACTGAGATGACCAGGCACCCAATTTCTGCATCATACACAGTGATGGTGGGTTTCTGAGTATGAATAATAGCACAGCGAGGTAAGGAGTGGCAAGGCATCTAAACAGCCAGGGTTTGTCACAGAGTTTCCAAGATGGTTATGCGATGTATCAAGGATCTGCCTTCTATTGACAGTAGAACTTGGTTTGAGGTGCCACCATAGGATATTCAGAAATCTAGCCTCCCTTCATCACTAAAGTTTACTTTATTCAGTAGGGATGAGAACCCTCTGTGTAGAACCTAGAGGGACTGCTGTGGGGAGGAGCAGGTAATGAACTCTGCTTTCACAAGTCTAATTCCTCAAAGAGATTAGACTATGTCTCAAAAATAAGATTTAGGCCCAGTATAGATGGGCAGGAAGGGATGGCAAGACACCGTCCCTTTCTGCTCTGGATTATTGCCACAGCAACTGCATGGGCACGGCAACTATCCGCTACAAAAGGGAGCTGTAAAAAGCAGCTTCTTTCCATGCCAGTGCCAAGGTACCATTAGAACCCTGGAGCGGTGTGGTGATATCTCTTGTGCGCTGCCCCATTTGGATATGGCACACAAGGTACGTCATCAGCGCATGTGGATGCCTGCACACCCAAAATAGCGTTGGGAGAGTGTGGAACATGTGGACACTCTGCTCTTCTGAGCCTTAATTTCAGCCCTAGGCCGCCGCAAAGCTGCGGCTTGTACCAGGCCTTAGGTTCTTGTTTTTCACTCACCAAGCACATTCAAATTTGTATCAGCCCCTTGTGCAGTCAAGAAAATATATGAATGGGGTAACATAATATTAAAAATTGTTCTAGTTATGAGCTGCTATCAGTCAAATTGTTAATGATCAACTGATTTATGCCAGTTGACAACCTTCTATTAAATTGAGCACTGTCATTTCTGGGAAAAAATAATACAGAAAGGTCTTTCCCCTTCTTTCCCATGCTGTTGCTGCTGATCTGTTTTTATTTTATGAATTTACTGTCTTTTTGGACTCAGACCCAAAAGTAATTAAAAGACTACAGGCTTCCTTTTGGCCTCCCCTCAATTTCTGCAGAGAAAAGAGGGAACAAGAAGCCACATTTAATCCATTACATATAACAACCCATTCAGGGCCTATTTGCAGAAGAGATAGCTGGATAATGCATTCACTTCCATTTTAAATTAAGTTTTTCAAATAATTTTTTTTTTTATGGATTCAGCCCAATCCAGTTGCCTACATGCCAAGAGCTGTCCATCCCCCTTCTCCATGCAAAGCAGTAAAGAAAAGAAAAATGGCTTGTTTTCAGAGCAGCTACCGCCGCTTCCTCACAGGCAGGAACTCCCTGTGAGAGCCTGACCTTCACCATTACTACTGCTGAAGCCAGAATGGGATGCCCATGTGATCAATGAGGAGGTCGTAGAGCAACCCCCTATTAGTTGATCACATGGTGGAGCACCTGATTCTGACCTCAGCAGGAGCAGTGTTAATGGCCAATTTCTTGGCAGCACTGGGGAGGGGGCAGATCAGGGAGGTAGATGTGGCGTCAGCCCTTCAGGCCCATCTGCATAACGTGGAGTCATACAGATCTGAACCAATGCAAGTGGTCACCATTGCAGTTGCTCCAGGGCAATTCTGGTCCATAATGCTCTGGACTTGACCTGGATTAAGCAACTGGTATGGCCTATGTTTCCTGATTCAATTAATCATGTTGCTTTTTTATACAGGCCACATCTGAACTCTCCTGCCCCTCCTTTCTTCCTCCCACCTCTTGGCAGATCCATTTCTATTTTGATCTCTTGTCTTCCCTTTTAAAATGTTCTCTTTCCCTGCTCCTACCCACATTGTCAGCAATATCTGTCTCATACCTGTAACTGTCCAATTTTTTCTATCTTCCTTCTCTATCATCTGCTTCACTCTCTATATTGCACACTTATCATCTCCTTGAAACTGCCCTTCCTTCCTTCTTCCCTCCTTTTATGCATATATGTCTACCTTTCTTGACACATGTCTTCTTTTTGTATTGTTCTTTCCACCCACTTCCTCTCTTTGTCTGTTTTACTCTGCAGTGCCTTCCCATGTTGTATCTCACAAGTTTTGTTTGACTGCTTCTCTCTCCTTCCACTTCTTTCGTTCCCTAAACAATATAGTGAGTAAAAAAGCAATCTCCCGCATTATTCTCAGTAAAATATCCCAAGTTACATTGATTTTCTATATGAAAAAGGGGATTTTCATTCTGATTTAAGGTGTGTTTTTTTTTAAAAAAAATAACACACACACATAGGCATGTATAACTGAGATAATATCAAAACACTTGTTTTAATCTCTGGTTTACCCATTGAGTATAAATAATAAATGTTTAAAAAAAGCAACCAAGAACAATCTGAATGATCATGCTTTGCAACAGACATTTCCTGTTGACTTTATGCAAATAATAATCTTTACTTGGCTTCATATAGTCCTTTTCTTACGATATTCTATGAACCTTACTTGACTATTAATGACTTTGTTGTTTCTCAGAGAACCTGAAGTCTGAGTCATCCCACTATTGATCAAAGTCAATGCAACTATGATTCAGTTAACATCATCTACTCTCAAAACTTTGTTGTCGCAGAAACCAGCTGAACTTCAAGATGCCTAAGTAAGAACGGTAACTCCTCTCTGCCTGTTCCTTGCAAAGAGAATGGGTTGTCTTAATTTCCTAAGCAGTGTCTATGGTTGGAAAGAGGGTCCTTATATCACCAAGTAGTCTTGACTCTATAAGGAGGTGGTTACTAATACTGTCTGTCTCTACTGCAGAGCTGAAGAGGTTTTTTAAACAGTCACGAATTGAGGGAGACATTTCCATACTCCCATTCCAATTAAAAGACATTAAGAAGAGAATCCAATTAGAGCAGAGTCTCTTTTGATCTGTAGTTTGTGAGGTATGTGATATGCCAGACTCTGAAATAATGTATTTTTTTTAGAGTAATAGCCTAACACACGTAACAAATCTGATTTACAGTATACCTTGGGATATGTGCAAATTGACATAAACCCTACTGGTGCTATGTATGCATGCTAATGAATGCAGAATGTCTATGCCAAAGGAGGCCAGGCTTTAGCTTGGGAATGCAGTCCTAATTCTTCTAGAACTAGGTATCATGGTTAGGGAGCTTAACCTTGTTCTAAATGAACTGGAGCAATACTTCCTCAACATTATGTACTTTAAATACACACAGCAGTCCTTTTTGACTTTCTGGTTCCTTTTGTTATGTTAGGAAACTGTCCACAACAGTTTGCATGTTTATAGATATTTCACAATTGTTGCAAGATTTTTCTGGGGCTACACTTCCTCTTAAGGATTACACATCTCCCTAAGGATAATGCTGACTTTTTTTTAAAAACAGTCTTAATTTTTTTTTTAAAAAAAATCCTTTCCCACTTGCAAGGTTTATAATTGTAGAATAAATATGTTATAATTTGGGAAATTTAAAGCAAAGCATTGAGTAATAAGCATCATTTAACTAGCTGCTCAGCAGGAAATCAAATATTTCTCTGGTTTCTAGTCTAAATACTTAGGAAAGATACTTTTATTTTTAAAAATTAATAACAATTAGTTTTATTAAAACTTGCCAATCACTGTTTGATTTAAATTAATTAACATACTTTGTACTACTTTGTCCCAATCATACTAGGGGATACAGCAATGAATAAGTAAGCTTTCATGCTGTAGAAAAATCACATATGCAAGTAAGTGGGTATTAATGAAATCACTCTTACGATTCAGCTGCTTGGTTGTATGAACATAGCCCCATTGGAGTTTTTTGCAACGGTGCTTTCAGTCTCTAACCTCTAAGAAACCTCTGTGCATCATGAACCCCCATCCTTTCAAGAATTTCTGAACATGGGATCTCACATAGTATTCCCCTTAAGCTTACACAAGTAAGCATTCTTCAAATTCAGTGTGTGTGTGTGTGTGTGTGTGTGTGTGTGTGTGTGGCTACCTTTGCCTTCCCTTTTCTCTTGTATAACAAATCCCCAAAGACATGGTAACTTATACCCAAGGATCCCATCAGTCCATCTCTGTTGCTTAGGATCAAATCCAGATTAGATGATACCTTCATTGCCTCCTCCACCTTCTGTACAATGAAATTGTTGGCAAGGCTGGTGAGGAATTTGTTGGACTTTACAGTCTTGTCAGAGTTTGATTTTAAAAAAATATCAGGATGGTTGAAGTCTTCCATTACTACTACATTTCCTTTTAGAAGTATTACTGCATCAGCAGTGGTACCTACCAGCTATTTCTTTAGTCTTATCATGAAATGTAAGGATGAACTAGAATTCCTCTCATGACAGAATTTTGCAACTTCAACTCAAATATTGTCATTGTAAAGATGTGTCTCAAAAATAAAATCTTAGACCTTGGCTTGTCAATAATTTCCATTCATAGTGCTGCCTTCTGAAAGAATGAAATCTGACACATTTCAAATTTACGAGTTTGAGTTGATTTGGTGTACGTGGTGCCTTTAAAGTCTTAGACAGTTTGTTGTTGTTGTTTTAATACAGTTGTATGTTATGTGTTTTATGTGGGCAAATTCTAGGAAATGATGTGGGTCACAGAAGTATTTAAGTAACTATGGCGGGTTACAAACCGCCATTAAAGTACAGACTCAGTCCGTACTAGGGTTAGGAAGGTGCGGTGCTTCTGCACCCCCCTAAGACTAGTACAGACTGAGTCCGTACAAAATGGCGGCTCCCCTTCCACAAGGGGGCCGCCATGACGACGTCATGACCACACCGCCTCTACACGGGGCGGCACGGACGTGATGTCGTCGGTCCGCACCAGGGCGCCTAGGGCGCCCTTTCCGCGGACCAGGAAGGAGCTCTGTTTCGGAGCTCCTTCCTGGTTTGCGGTGACGCTTTGCTTCGCTGGGCGCAGCCTTCAGACAGCTGCGCCCAGCGAAGCAATGGAGAAAGGGGCCAAGTGGCCCCTTTCTCCTTCTCCCCGCCGCCGTGGGGTGTCCTTGGGGCTTGAAGCCCCAGGGACACCCCTTTTCAGGCTGCAGGGAAGCGGCATTTTGCTGCTTCCCCGCCGCCTGAAAAGCGGCGGATCGGGGCCTCAGTGGCTGACGCTCTGCACGCTGAGGCCCCAATACACCGGGGAAAGGGGCGGCTGCAGACCGCCCCAAATGGGCAGTCTATAACCCGCCTTACACAGTTTCATAAGGAAAGACACAGGGTTTGTTTGTTTGTTTTGTCTCTGTGTGTGTGTGTGTCTAGTCCTTAAGTGTCAGGAGAAGGATTAGTTTCTAGCCTGTCTTACCTCATTTTTCTGTGCATTTTTGGACACTGTATGAAATATGACACTAATGTATCTCATAGAGATATCCTACAAAATAAGAAGGTAGAGGTTGTAAAAATATTATGAACAAAGTTAATTTTTAGAATTTTTTTACATTTTCGCATCATTTCACAGACTGGATGCCATTGGAATTTTGTTCATTCCAATGGAGTGGCAATACTTGCAGCAAAGAAAACTTTCTACTCTGCACATATTTGCATCTGCAAATTGTCGTCAAAAGAAGTGGCTGTTAGACTGCTTCTGAAAAAGCCCTGCCTAGACCCTCTAGACATGAACTATAGGCCAGTCTCTCATCTTCCATTTTTGAGCAAAGTGATCGAGAGAAATGTTGCTCTTCAACTCCAAGTAGTTTTGGATGAAATGGATTTTAGGACAGGATACAGAGTTGAGACTGCTATGGTCGCCTTGGCTGATGATCTTCATCTGAGTATCAATAGGGGGAGTGTGACCCTGTTGGTACTTCTGGACCTCTCAGCAGCTTTCGACACCAGTGACATAACATCTTTTTAGAATGCCCAAGAGAGCTGGGAGTCAGGTGCATTGCATTGCAATGGTTCTGATCCTATCTCTTGGGTAGATTCCAAAGGGTGATACTTGAGGACAGTTAATACACACACACACACACACACACACACACACACACACACACACAGCCAATGGGGGAGATGTTCCAGAGACATGGAGCAGGGTGTTATCAGTATGCTGACACCCAAATATACCTCACCATGCTCGGACAACAGTTCTGGCCAAAGAAGGCATCTCTCCTCTCAAGAAATATCTTAAGGTGGTAATGGACTGGATGAGAAAAAACAGACTAAAATTGAATCTGGATAAGAAGGAAATAGTTGCTGTCAGGACCCCTAATCCAGGTATAGGGATATATCAACTGGTCCTGGAAAGGGTCACACTCCCAATAAAGGACTGTGTTTGCAGCTTGGGAGTGCTCCTTGACTCAGTGCTTCAGATGTCAAATCAGGTAAATGCGATAGTCAGAAGTGCTTGTTATCAGCTTTGGCTGATACTCCAGCTGTGTTTTTTCCTGGAATCAGGGGACCTGGAGACGGTGATACATGTGCTGGTAACCTCACCACTCAACTTCTGTAATGTGCTCTACTTGGGGCTACCCTGGTACCTACTCCGTATACTTCAATTAGTTCAAAATATGGCAGCCAGGCTAGTTACTGGATCAGCTAGAGATGCCCATATAACACCTATTTTGAAATCTCTACTTTGACTGCCTATTAGTTTCCGGGCACAGTACAAGGTGTTGCTGATGACCTGTAAAGCCCTTCATGGCTTGGGTCCAACCTATTTGTGGGATCACCTTCTTCTGTACAATCCACTTAGATCCTCCGGGAAAAACCTACTACAACCAATAAAGACAAGATTGGTAGCAGTTACCCTGAGGACCTTTTGATCTGCTACTCCCAAACTGTGGAATGGCCTGTCAGAAGAGATCCAGCATATTACCAACTTTGACAGCTTTAAAAAGGCTGTCAAGACGGAGCTCTTCCCTGACTAACTCACTTGGTCACCCACTGATTTGATCTATCTCTCCCAGGATGCTTATCTCTCTGTCATTTGATTGTTGTTTTAATTAATTTAGATGTTATTTTAGTAATGTTTTTGTGAATTATAGGTTATGGTTGGAGGGAGGGATAATAGGCTTTTGTACTGCTGCATTTATTGTCTTTTATTTCATTGTTGTATTTTAATGTTTTATTATATATTTTATTGTGTTGTAAGCCACCTCTATCCTTTGGGAGAGGCGGGGTAAAAATAAAATTTCTATTCTATTCTATTTGGCAGTATCAGAAGCCCTAAGGTGTTAACTTTTCATTTGGCATAAATTTACAAGGGTGCTAACCCTGCTGTTCTCTGCTGTCATTTCTGGTTGCCCTTGATACACAGATATCAATAAATCTGAAGAGGGGAGCCTCCTGAATCCATTGATGTTCCCTGCTTGAGCTGGTACCTGAGAAAATCAGGATGTCACCTTCAGGTAATCACCTTTTTGGTGGTGACCAGAAATAACAAAATAGAGGTTAACTGAAAGGTACAAATTACATCAGTTTGCATTAAATTGCAAATCAAACAAATTTTGCTAGATATAGGCTAAATCTGTCAGTCACAAATTTATCCCCTTCCCCTCTTCCCTGGCATTTTTCTCAGGGGGAATTTTCCCCCTCTGCCTCAGAATCTCTGGAAGCCTATTTTGGTTCAGCTCAGAAGCCAAATTTTGTAGATTCAGTGGCACCTACTTTCTTTTGGATAAGTTCCAAATCTCTCCAGTCCTTTCCAATTTGGTTCAAGACCCATCTGAAGAAAACATAAAGACCAAATCCATTGCAGGGCATTTGTGGCAGTTGTAGACATTTTTTGTTTGTTTGTTTCTCACTTGTGCTCCATTCTGAAAAACAGATTGGAGAACTTGTACTTTTCAGGTTTTTAGCTATAGACACAAAGAGGTCACATATAATCATGTCTCATCTTATATTATTAAAGAAAATTGAGAATGTATCTGTCATTTCAAATGCAGACCCCAGATCTGTGTCCTGTGAAACAAAGCCATCATTCCCACTTTAAGCCAAAACATTTGGTAGCAATCAACATACAGCCATTTCAGAAAATCAATTGGAATTTGATTACCCTGCTTCTGGGTTGTATTTTGAAGAAACTATACCAAAATATTCCACAGTAGTATTGTTGTTCATTGGAAGAGTAGATGTTCATCACCCCCCTCCTCATCAAAAAAACACCTTTCCCTTTTGTTCAAAGAATGGGGGGAAATCTCTATGTTGAGAGACCTGATTTCTTAAAATCAACAGAAAGTTGGCCGATATGCTTACTTGATCTTTTCTGTACTTTAATTGTTGCTTTATCTTTGCTGAACAGATGGGAGCTGATTTTGCACTATTTGAATTTCATAAATTGGAGCTGCCAGTAACTGCTTTGCAAGTGTTACTGAAATTTTGTTGGACAAAATTACTTAATTCCATGGGATAATTAGGATTCCCTGTAAGCTTGAGCAGTACAAATAGCTGGGATAGCCAGTCATAGAATAGTCTGGGCAGCTTCGGAAATAACAACCCAGCAAACCTCCAGTCTGGAGCTATAACATTTTGACCCATTACTTACATTCTTTGCCAGGCTAAAGGGATGCGAGCAAGTCACTCAGTTACATAGTTTTAAAAAATGTAGCATAAAAAGGAGATTTTTTTATTATTATTGATGTCACAGGCCCTGTTTATGTTTCCAGGGAACATCTCCCTTTGGTAAGCACATGTTCTAAACATCTGTTTTATGTTTCTATTTGATTATCAGAAGCTCTGACATTTAAATTTTTCACTCCTGTTCAAAATATCATGGGACCACTTATAGGAAAGCGAAGAAAATGGCGTATGTGCACCCAAAATTAATTTGGTCCAATAAACAGATTGAGATAATTTTTCTATTTATTCCATCTGAGTTACTTTAGGAAATCTAGGTTAAATTCACATCACACACTTTCTATGACCTTGAGTAATTCATTCAACTACATTAGAGCTAATGCAGTTGTAGAGACATATAGGTATAAATAAACTTATGTGGGTGTATGATCAGTTCTTTATAGATTTATAACCCTACTACAGAGCTTTCCATATAGCCTAAAATCTACACAGCAGGATTCAGCTTTCTAAACTGTTATGCCATATTTTCAGGGAACTAAAAGCTATAGTCCTCTCTGCAGCCGGTGGGGTGATGGAGGTTCTTACAGAGAATTTCCTCAGCAAAGGTAAACTATGATCCCCAGGATATCTTGAATGATACTCTTGACTTTTAAACCACGTTACATTTCCTAAGAGTATTTTGTGGAAACTGTGACAGGTGTTATGTTTTTGTATTTTTACATTGCCTGTCAGCCAGTGCCCTAAGTGGTAAACTCCATAAAGTCAGTTTTAAAGGGGTTGGAGGGGGGGGGGGGAATGAATGATCAGTCAAAATGACATAAAACCAATACATCTGCACAAAATCTTGAACTACATGGAGAATTTCTGCAGGCTCAATAGAGCTCTGTTTCCACTTTCCTTGGCTCCACAGATTCCACATGCACACAGATAAGAACTGTAAAATAAATGGGAGACCCTTTCAGTTGTCACTACTACCAAGGTAAAAGGGACTTCTTCATGAGAATATGGAGGGGGGGGTCATGTATGCAGACATCTTCAATTCATCATAGTGCCATGAATGGCTGTAGAGCAAGCATCCTTTGGCTATGATCATTCTCTATCTGCAAAAAGGGTGTCTGTGGTAGACTAGGTCCATAGGTGGCCCCTAGTTTCCATGTCAGGTGTACACAGAATCCAATCTGGGTTTCATTCCACACTTTAAAGGGAATGTCTGATGTGCTGCTTGTCATGATACATTTCAGCACTTTGGATATCTCCTTTAAAGTATGACATAAAACACACAGCAGATTCACTTCCCCTAATATAGAAGTGATAGATAATGAGAACATTGAAATAGTCAACAAGTTTCCATTTCTTGGATCAAATATTGATCAGAATGGTGACTGTAGTCAAGAAATTAGAAGAAAACTAGGATTGGGAAGGGCAGCTATGAAAGAACTGGACAAGATTCTGAACTGTAAAGATATGACTCTGAACATCAAAGTGAGGCTCGTCCAAGCCACAGTATTCCACAACACTATGTATGGATGTGAGAGTTGAACAGTGAAAAAGTGTACCACTTTGACCTTTGCAGATAAAGCGTGTAATAGAAGTATACCAAGAAACTACAATATTAAAATAGATTCATTTTAAGCATCATATTTCAATGTAATTCGTTCCATGGAAATAATTCTTTGCTTTTTTGAAAATGGATGAAAAATATAAGCTGGTTTTGAGAACTGAAATATAGGATTGAGTCTTCAGTGGGAGCACCATATTTCTTTCTAGTGTTGAAGTGCTCTTTGGAAATGCTATAGACATTTCATCTCTCATTTGAAGGATTCTGATGTAAATAAGCCTGCAAAAACAAAACAAAGCACCTAATAGATGAATTAGAGCTTTCGCTTGGCCTATGCAGAATCCTCCTTAATCTTGTTGACTTGATTTCACAAGTCAAGATCTGAATTCAAAGTCAACATTTTTGAGCAGGTGTGTTCATTTAATTTATGTCCCCTTTTCCTTTAATTTTAAAGAATATTGCTTAGACAGATCATATAATAATTAGTTGAAGGATAGCTCTGTGAAGCATTGTACACAAAGGGTCTGGAAAATATGCACTGCTATGCAATGTTAGAATGAGAGACAATGAAAAAAAAAAAAGAAATGGAATAGCAGGGTGTCATTTTAGACCTACAGTAGTCACAATATCGAAAAGATGATGCGATGATCTCATGCATCAGTAAGAAAACCTTAAGGCTGATGTAAGTTGATGAGCCAAGATTAGTATAATACGGCCAATCCATTTTGTACTGATTACAATCAGCACAGCTGCAATTTTGCATCAGCTATCACTTGCGTGCTTATGAAGGCATGCTGCTGAAAAGAAAGGAAGGAGAGATACTCATGGATCCATTTTAATCTCAGCAGCATGAAGAAATAATGGACAGAATTTAGTTACTCTTCAGATGTGGGACTGGAGGTTTTACATTTAAGGAGGAGCAAAATGAGCAACACCTGCTTGGAAAAAAAATCTGCTCCTTTGCTGTACAGAATGGAAGAGATAGGTTTTGGACTACAATTGCCAGAATCTTCATCTAGGGATTCTTGGGGCTGTAGCACAAATGCAATGTTTCTGACATCTGTTTTGTCATTGCTTTCAAACCAACTGAGCCTGTAGGGAAGGTATGAAGGTCTGGTATCTGATGTGATCCGAGTTCTGATGAGAGCTTTGACAGTACGCCAAAGAGTAGGTGTGTATAGTTGTAACCCAGGGTGGAATTTATGTGTAGCATTTCTATATCCCACTCCTGAACAGGTAATCTATTCTAATGTCCAGATCCCAGCATAAAAAAGCCTTTCACTTGACACCTGCATTGTGTTGGCCCTGTTTCAAAGTGTGCACTGAGACTAACAAATTTAGTGCCGTAAAAAAGTCCATCCCCTACTTATCGTATTCATTTTTTCTATTGCACTCTGTACAATATTATAATTATTAAAAATACAATTACCATAAGGTGAAAGGAAAAGGCATAAAGCAATAGAACAATTTCACAAACAGAAGCAATATAGTCGATTTAACAGGACTGGCAGGGGGGACCCTTAACTTGACATCAGAAGAGTTAGAGACATCATATATATTCCATACCACCACAAAAAGGGAGCCTTCCTCTGTGCAGGTCTATTAAGAAAAGTGGTGGAAGCAGGAGCAGGACAAATTTTTCTTCTTCAATAGTTACCTCCCTGATGGTGCTAATGTATCTTAACAACAGGGCTAGGAAGCCAATGGTTGTCTAATCATTGTTAAGATATCAATTCCCATCAGCTCCAGTCAGCCTGATCAATGGTGAAAGATGATGGGAGATGTAGTTCCAAAATTACTGAAAGGCCAGGGGAGGGGGGATGAAAACACTATTATCTAAATAGCAAAACTGGGACTGTTTAAGAATGATTCTCCCCTTCCAGTAAAATTCAAGCCAATTAAATTGCTTCGAAGTTACTTCTATTACAGGAAATTCAATCCACAGATCATTTCTATAGTATCCACAGCATGCATGGTTTTATGCACAGTTACACAAGCATGAAATAAAATAGGTCCCTGCCCAAAAGAGTTTCCTTTGTCCCTGCATGGGAAATAGTATGATGCAGTTTGATGAGGAGATAAGCCATGGGAAATGGACAATTGCTTTGAGAAGACTGCTGGAAATGAGACCAATAATTCTATTTTATATGCAGCATGATTGTATATCATTTATACAGCAGCAAACCCAATTTAGATTGCATGGCCAATAAGCAATAAACTACTAATATATAATAACAGCATTATAGGGCATTTTACAAAGGGCACAGAAGCTTGATTTTATTTTATTGCAACCAATAGGCCCTTAGAAATCATGATATTTTCCCCAATAGCCTTTGTTTGGGCTTGACCCTGTGTCTCATAGAAAAGAGTAGTTTGTACATTCTTCCCTTTAAACGCCTCATGCACAGGCAAGACTCATTCCTATTCCTTTTCTTTCCTCCATTTTTAAATTAAGTTGTTAACAATATGACATGCTGAGATAATGTAACTATCTTTTGAACAGAAGAAACAAGAAACTCACTGGGTATTGCATACTATTTGTCCCAAAAGTAAAATTGTTCATGTTTATCTGAAATCTTTGGTTCATAGGTTCAATTAAAGCACCCCTTCATAGATCCAAATGCGACCATGGAGAAGGTGGAAACTCCCCACTGTCGTTGATGGAATTAATAAAAGGAAATCATGTAGAAAAGAAGCTTAGTTCTTGCTCCTCATTAGTTATCTTCTCATTAGATATCAGCTTTTCCATGAGTTATATATTTTTTTCTTTCATATTGTGTTTGATGCCAGTTTTCGACTGAGAAGTGGTTCACGTTTCCCCAATTTTGAACTGCCATCAGTCTTGCATGGCAGTGGTGGAAATAATGAGATCTTTATCTGATTCAAGCTACCTTCAATCCCATTATTGGAAGAAAGGGTGGATATAAATCCAATAAATAAATAATGCTCACATTTGCCACAAAACATTTGTCCTATTTGGGGATCAACAGGAGCTAATTGGTTTGTAATTTGACATAATGTTAAAATATTATTTTCCAAAATTCAGAAATGCTGGGACACTCCAACCAGATGTGTAAATATGTACCAGGTGTCCCACAGTTCCTCCAACATTTGTTAGATGAGTGTGTCTCTACATATTTATTTTCAATGAGGTTAAATTAATGCTCCCATGTGCTAATTTCCCTTAAGGGTTTTACTATTTATATATTTAAATATTCATACCTCATCCCATATCATAAGATCTCAGGGTGATGGATTTATTTTTTTTAAAAAAAATCAAACCAGTTTAAAATTTAAAACCTTAACAATAATTTAAACAGGCTAAAAGAATTTTAAACACTTTGACAACTTATAACAAATGTAAAAGGTTCAAAGATCACGTGTGTGTATGTATGTGGATGAAATCATTACGCTCAAAAGACTTCGATTAAAAGCCATGTTTTAACCAGCCAGTATTGGCACCATTTTGGATTCCTCAACCAGGACATCATGAAAAAGAAGTTCCCCTTGCATGTCCCCACACATTGCAGTTTTGCACTGGTAAGTCAGAGTCCAACAAGTCTAACAATGTCTAACAATGGCCTCCTTTCTCAGGCATGTTTGTATATATGCATAGAAATCTTCATAAATTTCTGTTTGGTGGACAATAATGACCAAGGTAAGCAATTTTCACTCCACAGCAGGAGATTCCCACCAAAGTGTACAGTTTTCATTGAATATTTACAGCTGAGGACGTGATTGGTAAGGAATACAGAGAAGGACACAGAAAACACTTCCTCTCAAATTTATTTTTTCAAACGTATTTCTATCAAATGTATTTAAGATATTTAAGGAATTATCTAAGTTCCTCTCAAAAATAAACTAAATAAAATTGTCAACCATTTGCGCTCCACCAGGTTCAGACGGCACACAGTTATTGCATTCCCAAAATGTAGATTGTCATGTACTCAGCAACGGCAAAGCTTTCCATGGTTATGGGAATGTGTAATCCTGTGAAACAAGCACCCATGCTGATGACAGCAATGGTGCCAGTAGGGTCTCCAATGCTGAACAGGCTTTTGCTGAGGAGCCAAACCAAATGTATCAAACAGCTACTGCATACCAGCAGCAGTGTGTCTCTCTCCGTGTGTGTGTGGGGGGGGGGGGTGACATTGGCAAAGGAGCTATCAGAGACATTGGGAGTGGCACCACAGCTAATACCTGTTAGTAGGGATGTGATTATTATTCATTCCAGTTCACTTAACATATAGATGTTTGTTTTTTGGACCCCTTTAAATTCAGTTTATGAGCTGAGAAATGTTCCACCTTCTCGGGTGAGTTGTGAGGTTCTTCAGACGGTTCATTTGCAAATAAACTAATGGGGCATGAATGTCCACTTGAAATCTGATGTTTCAGGCATGTTAGTCTACAGAGACCCACAGGGAGAACTTGGCCAAGTCACACTGTCACAGCCTCAGAAGAGGGCAAGAAAACCCTTTGATAGGTTTGCACTAGGGTTGCCATTAAGTCTGAAATGACTTGAAGGCATACCCTAACAATAAAACTAGACTCATGTGAGAGACAGGCTCTGTTGCACCCCTGCTGTTTAACAGCTCAGCTAAGTAGTGAAGCAATAAAACAATAAAACCATCCAAATTTCAAATGGAAATTCCCATCTTCAATAGGAATGGGTCACAGCCTATGTGAGAGAAAACTTTTTAACTATCTCACACTTCATGTGCAGGGAGAATGGTAAATATATTTCCTGCTTTTCATCAGGGATGCAATGGATTATGACAGCAATTTAGATTCCCTACTTTTTAGTACTGTGAATAAGAAGGTATGGCAATTCCCTTTTTATTGTCTTTCAGTACAAAACAAACAAACAAACAAAAACCTGTGATAACATAATCCAAAATGAAACATGAGATAGTGCCAGAAGATGAAATCCCCAGGTCTGATGACACTCAATCAGCTACTGGATAAGATCAGAGAATAACTATGAATAGTGTTACGGCTACACATGACACAATTGGACTCACACCAAAAGGACATTCAGGTTCTGACATATTCAGAGGTGAAAGGAAAGTCCAAAGCTGCACAACACATATTATAGGAACATAGAAACATGAATCAAAGGAGATGAAAGATAGTGTAACAAGAAAATAAATGTATAAACATTGGGATACTTAGGATGAGAGATGAAGAGTAAGTGAATCGAGAGTGATTGAGAGGGTATAATAAAGGCAAAGAGAATAGCGAGAAGGAGGAGATAGGAAAGGGAGAGAAGAACAGAAGAGAAGAAGAGGGAAAAGCAAGTGTCTTCGAAGGGAAAGTAATAGAGAAGGAGGAAAGGAAAAGTAACAAGTTGATGGAACAGAAAGAGGGAAATAGCTGAAGACCATCATTGTCAAATAGACTGTTAAACTATAAGGCCATATAGTTAAACGATGAGTAGGTATGTATTGATATGTGTATGTATGTATACTATGAGCAGGGCTGTTGAGGATAGAGTGACTTGGAAGTATCTTAGGACTGAAACAGAAGGTCCTGAAGGGGTGGCTTCACGCTGCCCCTTTGAATGCTAGATTGGGGCTGTGGCAACTGCATGCCATGGCCCCGATCCAGCTATTTGCCAGCTCAAATGGAGGCAGCAAAATGCCGCTCCATTTGAACCAGCAAAGGGGCACCCTTTCCTCCACTACTGCAACATTGCAGCACTCAGGTGGCATGTAGCATCTAAATGCTGCACCACTGGAGAGCTGTGAAGCCAGCCCACATGTGGCTTCTCAGTGGAGTTGGAGCAGTATCGGGGCAAGTATCATGTGTATGCCATGCCCCCATGCCACCCTCGAGGCGGTTTTAGTGCTGGTCTGTACTGGCCCTTATTCATAGACCATCAAAATTTACTTCATGACAGTTAACAACTTCTGATGCACCTGTTTGCCACATACTGTTTAAAGCACATCTGGGAAAATAAACAGGGAGAAGAAACCCTTAATTTCTCAATTCAGCACCACCCACATCATTGACTTTACAGGGATTCAAAGTCACATTTTAAAGAGATAAGTGCTCATAGCCCCCACTGTGAATAGACAAATCTGCCAATTTTGCTTTTTCCTGTTCCAAATCTTTTAAATTTCAATTTTTCTGTTCAGTTTATGAAACTGAAATTTGAAAAGGTTGTATTTAAAAAAAAAATCAAAGACATTTATCATCCAGACAGATAGCCTTCAGCTTAATGTGTTGCTGCTTTAGCCAGCCACTAAAATAAGGTATAAAGGGGGAAAGGTAGAATTTTGCCATTGGGAAGTTTGAAAAGACAGATCTAGCTTAGATGTCAGTCCAAGCCAGTGAACAATTTGGGGGCTTGTGATCAATTTTAGGAAAGACTTTTGGCATTTACAGAAGAAAAGACTACCAGGACCTATTTTCAAGAACAGTATCTATCTGCAAAGGGAATCTCCAATTTTAACTCTTTCAGCTTCCCTCCAATTTCTCAGTGTTTTGCTGACTGTGGGACTTCTCATTTAACACTGATATTTTGCTGAAATTTCACATCAACATAGGGTCCAGGATGGACAGTATTTTTCCTAACTCACTTTGTTACTCACCAAATCCCTTGGATGTTTTACCCCAACATTAATCCTGACATTTAGCTTTTGGCAAAATACAGTAGCACTCTCAATGAATTATTTTACACTGCCATCTTTTGATGATCAGGGACATGGTGGAATAAACAGCTTGACTGGAAGACTTTTGTTGCCAAGTTAAACTGGTGCTGAAATGACAGTGGCAGCAGCATGGTTGTGTAGTTGGTTTCCAGTACACATAATAAAGTCTCAGTCTGTGCTTTTTCATTTCTCTTAGACAACTTACTTCTATATTTGAAAAAACAAACAACCCTGCAGAACAAGTAAGAACGATTAAGTTCTTTTGGGAATGTTCCACAGATGATAATGCATCTCAATTCAATTTTTACTTATCTCTTACTTCCTATAAGAAAATGTATCACTTCTCTCTTCAGCAATGGGCTATTACTGCCAATGGTTAATAACACATTGGCAGAGAATGTAAGTAGGATGTCAGCACAGACCTCAAAGGCAAACACTGGTAATCCTACATGTTTTATTTTTCCCACAAGAATTCCTATCCAGATTTTTATTACAGATTTTATGCAAAGAGAACTGTACATCAATACTCATAGAAATTGAGTTCCTAATGTTAGGATTTATGGTCACAAATCATTGAACATGCATTCTCTTGTGGGCGCACTTCTTGGAATGTGTAGGGAACACCACCTCATCATGTTAAAAAAGAAACGTGTGTGTCAGAAAGCCTATACTTTATGCAATTGTTAATGAATGTTGTGAAATATAATGTGATCAAAGTATTAAGTTTGGCCACCTTTGTAGCTTTGGCTTTTTAAACAAAGATTTGCAGCGTTGAGTTTTTTGAGGCATTTATTAATATCAGAAATGCCAATGGTTGGGATGGATATGGAAACCTGGCTGTTAAAGGGAGCCCTAGTGATGCAATGGTTAAATGCTGGTCCTCCAGCCACAAGGTTGTGAGTTCAATCCCAGAGGTTCCAGTTTGACTCAGCCTTCATCCTTTCATAGGGCAGTAAAAAGAGTAGCCAGCTTGTGGGGGCAAGCGGTATAGCAATGTACCTATTGCTATTGCTAAACTGATGGATTAAAAAAAAAAAATTCCATAGGAGATCTTGGTTTTGTCTCAGGCTTGCAGTTGCTAGCACAAATAGGTTGAGATGAGGATTGTAAGGATAGGACAGTTGGCCCTCTATACATGGATGTTTTTATACATGGATTCAAGCATCCATGGTTTAAAAATGTTCAAAGAAAAGTATACATTTCAAATATTAAACCTTGATTTTCCATTTTTTATAAGGGACCATTTTGCTATGCCATTATATTTAATGAGACTTGAGCATCCACAGATTTTGTTATCCATCGGGGGATCTTGGAACCAAACCTAGCATATAACAAGGGTACACTGAATAATGGCTGTTGATGTCATTAAGAGATATCCTGAATGACGTGATGGTGGTCTTCAATGCATTACCTGTGTGTGTGTGGTTTGTGTGCAACACACACTATATAACACAACTTGTAGTTTAACATGCAAGAAAGTGCTTACTATTGTTGAATTAGCACTTGGCTGAAATTCTATTTGCTCAAGGTAAGTTTGAGAACACCCTAAGAGTAGGCAATGTGTCTGCAACCAAACTAGCAGAAAAGGTCTTGACAAATGCTTTTGAACTTTGTCCCTCTACCAAATTGGCTGGCTGTTTTTTGTTAATCCCATAGAATAATTTCATCATATAATTGTAAGCCATGGCCAGGTGCTTCGATGAAGATAGCATATAAAGTTCCTGAGCCATTAGCTGGCTAAATGCAGCATAACAATCAGCTAAATGTGAAAATATGCTGTGTAACAACCAAGCATAAAATAATTTGGTCTGTGCATCAAGCAGACTATCTACCTGACAAACTATTCTGGCTCGAACTGCAGGGACGTTGATAGCTTATTCAGCCTCTGCTGAACAAGCTCCTTTGCACTCATTCGGAAAAGTGGACAATTTCAGTGTTGTGTACTTGTTCATCCCAGCATGGAAAGTGCTTAGAATTAAAAAAAAAAAAAAAAGGTGTGTGGGGGGGTTTAAAGTTCCCTATGGCAGTATGCTTAGACTTTGACAACCAACTGTATGAAGCTCAACCTGGCCTATTTTGCCCACTGGCATAAGATCTGACCTTCAAGGTTTTCATTTTATTCTGAATCAGTGAAAATAGCAGGCAACGTGGATAGTGTAGTGACAGTGGCTTTAGATCTATGCACCTTGACTGCATGTAAGTTCCACTGGATTCAGTAGCATTTTCTTATAAAGGTAAACATGGCTGGTTTTAAGATGGAAAATTATCACAATTAAAAAGATTAAGTAGCCTCTTTCTGCTCATTCTTGTTCTCTGACTTGCAGCTTTTCCACTCTGACATTTATCATTGAGAGAGAGAGAGGGAGAGAGAGAAAGGAGGGTGGGAACACAGGTGTCGAGTCATTGGATACCAGATCTATTCCGTCTATTCAGAAGTGATTTCCACTAATATCATACTTTCAGGGGTGAATACAGTAAAGCACTTTGCATCTCCTTGGACTTGCAATCGTAATTTTGTGTGTGTGTGTGTGTGTTGTGTGTGGTGTGTGAGAGAGAGAGAGAGAGAGAGTTTTAATTGTGTAATAGCAGCAAAATGGAGAATTTGTATGGGTCGAATTAAAGTTGATTTTTCCTGTTCAGTAAAGGGAAAGTCAAAAGCTCTTCTGGCTTGGGGTTGGAGTAAATGTGTTAAATTATTATGAAGGGTTTTGTACACCGTAAAAGAGGCAGTATGGAAGACAAATGCCTTGTCAACAAAACAGTACAATAGTAGCATTTGATAAGTTTTTTGCAGATTTGTAATTAATCAACCTGCCCTATTGTGCTCTGCTGCTGCTGCTGCGGGTGCCTGCAAGTCATTTCCCAACTCAGGGTGATCCTAAAGGCTGAGAGTGTGTGACTTGCCCAAGGTCACCAGTGGATTTCTGTGACAAGCAAAGAAATCAAACCCTATCTTCAGAGTTGTAGTCCAGTGCTCAAAGCAAACATCACACAAGCTCTTGCCAGCTGTGGTCACTGTGCACAAAAAGAAAAATATAATTTTGGACAGAAAATGTGGATAGAAAAAATGCAAATTTCAAAATTCATGATGGAGGTGCAGGAGATCGGGAGTTTCAGCCTCAACCTGGAAATGAGATCTTCAAACACATTGCCAAAGGTCTGCAATGCAGTCCGATACCAGATCACCATATTCATCTAAAAAGTGATATGGAGGTGTTGATTTGTATGGAACTTCCTTGTTGCTCTGTGGTAGGATTCTGAGTTTAGAAGTCCAGAGTGCTGTTCCATACTGTTTGAGAAACAAAGTTCCTATTCATAAGTTTAGACTCCTAAGCAGACCTAACAACTTCCATGCTTTCTTTTCCCAAAAAAATCTTTCAGGCATTTGGAAGAAAGAAGATTGCATTCGATGCCAAAGACTAGTAGCTC